>NC_141755.1:16315000-16652039 GCF_982258835.1 Parasteatoda tepidariorum | reverse complement strand
CGGTATACATTTGCCCGATACTCCAAACACTGTTTCTTCTAATCTATCGTCAGTAAGTATTAAAATATCGAATAAATGTAATTATATCCACGAATAAATGAATATCAAATCAGATGTAATAAATATTTCGGACATTCACCAAAGCGACTATGTGATTGTCAACATTCACCGGTGAAAGTCAACAACCACCGATTTCGGCCATTCACAGTAACATGCACATCATTTACATAATAACGTCATCAGGACGTTTATTCCATACTTTGCCTAAACAGCATCCGGCATTATATAGAATGCCTAGGTATTATATATAATGCCTAGGGAAAGTATGTAATACTTCGCACATTTCATGCTTCTCATATTATATAATGCCGGCGTTTCATACTTTGCCGGTAACATATACATGACAAAAATGAAATTGTTTTCTTCGTTTTAGTCCACTTGAAAAATGTAGCTTACAAAAATTTTGACAAAATACAACATTTTGATGTTATACACTGAGCTATGTTTTTATCATTTTTGGAAAGTGATGCACCCTATGTTTTTCATTTTTGGTGTGTCAAATATATGGTTATTTTCACCTTTTCAGTCCACGCGAAAAACTCTGTTTGTAGCATTTGTGCATTATGCAACAAATGATTGTATAATTTAACGTTATTTATACTTAACAACATTTAAATGTTATGCACTCAGCTATGTTTTTATATTTTTTCGATATTGATACTCCCTTGTTTTTTTCGTTTTATTAGGTCAAAGAACTTGATATTTTCTCTTTTTCGGTCCACTTAAAAAACTTTCTTTACAGCATTTTTATTTTATTCTATATTATACAATATTTTCATGTTATGCACAGGAATTGTTTTCATCATTTTTCAACAGTGATGCTCTCTGCGTTTTAATCCACTTGAAAAACGTAGATAATTACATTTTCATCGCATCTTTGTAATATTTACGTGTTATGTATCGAGCTATGCATTTATGGTTCTTCGATATTGATGCGCCCAACGATTTTTGTTTTAGGTGTGACATGATGTTTGTGTTGAAACACGCAATTTATAATTTTAATTTTTTTTTAATTTTACTTTATTATATAACTTTTACACGTTATGTGTCGAGATATATATTTATCATTTTAGGAACTATTGGATTTTAAAATCAATAGATGCAATTTAGATTTTCTTTCAAATTCAGCAAAATAAATCTTTAAATGCAAGCTTTGATTTTCCGCTCAACTTCATCAAGATCAAAGGAGCCGAATTCTTCAGAGAATTATAGATTTCCTGAATGACACCCCAAGGAGAAAGAGTCGTATAAAATTCTTGGAAAAATCTGTTTTCTCCAATTAATTTCACGAGGAATAATAATCTTAAATAGGAAAGGGTCATTTCTAATGAAAGTTTCATCTTAAAAGGTAAGCATAACATTAGCTTTTACTTACCTTTAGGTTATTAAGACTCTTGCTCCGTGCAAATACAATTGCATCATTCATTACTACAATGTAAAGGATAAAAAGATTGAGAATATTGCGTGTATACATGTATTCAAAACGTGAATTTCAGTCAATCTAATACGTTTTCTATTTCAAAAATTAATATAAGTTGGTTTTAGCTAAGAAAATAATTAACAAAATGTTCAAATAAATTAATCTCAAAATACAGGAGGGAAATATAATTTTTAAAAAAGATATTTCATGACCGAAAAAGTAAATAATTACTCGGTGTGTTACGTAATCACTACCTGTTATGTAGAATCCCTGTTATATATTGCTTGGTAATATACTAACAGCAAAGCCTATTAGCATTGCCGAGGATACAACAGACTGTTTCGATAATTTTCAAACGGGGCATTTTATCGCCGAATATTTAATATTAAAAATATTTCAAGTTACATTCAGTATGATTTATACCATTTTTACTAAATATTAGTAAGAGTCATGGTGGCTCAGGGCATAGAAAGTTTGCTTCCCAATCAGCTAGAACCTCATCGGGGGCTGGTTGATACGAATTCTGCTCCTGAATCACACGGATCACAATGCAGACTTAGAATATCTTCAGTGGTAGACGGATCATGGGTTGGATTCCTCTTGGCCCCGGGCTAACCGTGGGAGTTTATCCTCTCCGTGTAACGTAAATGTGAGTTTGTCCCATCAAAAAGTCATCCTTGTTTGTCCCGAGAGTTCCCTTGTCTTCTGGATTGGATTCAAGATAACAAGGCTACGGAGTTGAACATCGATAGTCGTCAACTCAGAATCGGGACGCTCTAGGTGTATAAAAGCCACATTTACACTAATTTTTCTTTTTATTACAACAAGATGTTGGTAAAAGTTTTTTTTTATTTTCTTTTTTATATCGTAAGTTATATTTCGGCATTCTTACCGGTTGTAAAAATAATTACAATAGCAAGTTTTTTCGACAAAATAATGTATAAAGAAACGTTACTTATAAATTCGGGTTTTTTAATTAAAAAAAAATTTAAAAAAAACTTTTTTTTTAAATTTTTTCATGATGGGAATTTTTAATGTTTCCTCAAAGCGTTTTTGGATTCTTGCACGCAAATACCTAAAACTAAAAAGCACATTAAAAATTAGAAGTTTTTATTCATGTTCGCAAATGAACGAAACGGAATTGCGAAAAATTATACGATTAATAGTATTGCAGCACAAACTTCTTTAATGGTAAAGTAAATGATTAATTTCTCCTACATCTACTCTCTGAGAGTTCTCCAATAATTTCATTTTTCATTTCCTTTTAGTAAAATACATATGATAAATTGCTTTTCGATTTCGTTTTCTCTATGATCTATCATATTTTAAATAATTACTAATTTCAAATCATTTCCACCAAGTTTGTTTCAAAATTTTCGCTTCAGAATTTTACTTAAAATACAGATACCTGAAAGTAGCCGAATATTTCCTTTTCAAGGAAAAATAATGCTTTGAAAATATATATCATCTTGATACTGCATTTAATGGATCGCAATACTTAAAAAAGGAATACAATGATGTGTATGTTTCATTATTTACATTGAAACTTCAAATACTAATTCAAGCACTCTGAAAAAATTTTCTCATTTGCCTGCATAATTTAAAATGGTCCAGGCAATTCTAAAAAGCAAGAAAAAAAAATTTCTGCTCAATTTTGTAATACTAAAGTTAGTCATAATTTAATTTTTAAAGAACGAATTAGTTTCTGTAGATTACTTATTCAGTTCTTCAATTCTCAGAAATTTAAAAAGTTGGAGACTTTTCGTTGTTGTGGGAATTGCGCAGCGTGTATTAGAAAATCCATAATTTAAACTTAAATATAAAAAAAATACATACTATTTTTAAATTAAGTTTTTGTGATATTTTACCCCAAAAAAATTTGAGAAAAATAAATTTTCTGATTTAAGGTGTGACTGATTTATTAATTTATAAGAATGTTATACGTAAATCTATTCGAACTCTTATTGGTTTCTATCCTGTCAAGAAATTCTGCAAAGATCAGTTTCACAAAGAAGAACTGAATAATTTTTGGATTTTGGCTACATGGCTGAGTATTTTTCAACAAATTGCATCTCAGTGAAGAGTGGTTAATACCGCCAGTTTTTGCTAAGCCAACGAGTTACTTTTTTTGATACTGATTTTACACCATTTTATTCAATACTATCAAAAGAGTCTCGAAAATATTCTAAAATGTCTTAGCATTGTAAAACACAAAGTCGAGTTTCTAGAATATCAAGAAAGCTTTGTCATCTTTGCCTAAAATTTCTACTAACATAGTTGAAGATAAAACGGAAAGAAGAATTTATGTCCATGAAAGTTGTGGAAAAATTGTTCTATCTAATTGTGGAAAAATTGTTCTATTGAACCTGTGGAAAAATTTATTCTAAGACGAACAGGAATCATTTTCCCACAGCATGGCCTATCTTCTCTGAGTAATAACTCTCGGGGTGAAAGATTTTTCAAGCTATCGGTTGGCCAAAACATAGTAACTCTCAAACTGCAACAGATGGTGATCCAATCGACATTTTCCAAAATGGACAGAAACCGTCCTTCCCCTTGATCTTCAGTTAGTTAAATAGGTAGGTAATTAAATAGTTAGATAATTAGTTGCATAATTAATTGGTGCAAGAACTATTTGGGGCTATACTGAATTTACGACTAAGTTCTTTTAACACAGAAAACTATCAACAAAGAACTCGGCTCGTGGAAAAGAAACAATTGAAATTTAACTCAAATCAGTTATTTCAGCATGAATTAAGACGTCGTTTTTAAAAGTAAAAGCATCTGGAAATGTTTTAGTTTATCAGACATTTCAAATTTTTATGAAAATAAAATTCTAAGAAGGAATTAAGACAAAGTAAATGACCTCGAACTACAAAATCGCTAATCGGTTGGACATATAATCCTGGGATTTAGGTCAAAAAATTGAGAGTTGGCAGGTCTGCTTATGTCAGGATATAAATCTGAAATTTCATAAATTTATTATCATTTCAGGGGCATCAGGAAGAAAGGTCACTCTCATACGTGCTCAAAAAAAAATTATAATTATATAATTGGAAAATTGAGAGTTCTGTCTAATCATTCACCAAATTTAGACATTATCTAATTTTCTCAAGTTCATTTCAAGTAGTGAAAGTAACGAATTGCTTTGTGCAATAGTCCATTGGGGCCCTTTGGGGGTAATGGGGGTTAAGGCTGTACGATTTTGTAACCAAGTTGCACGATTGAGGCAATGTGGTCAGAAGATCTTTGATTACTTATCAGAATAACGCCTTTAATTACCAAGCAGACTTCTTCTTCTTCTCATTGGCACGACAGCCCAGGATGGGCCTTGGCCTTCTCAACAAGTCTATGCCAAGACATTCTTCCCTTAGCCAAGGTTCTCCAGTTAATTATCTTTAAAATTTGTAGGTCCTTTTCAAGGCAGTCTAAAAATCTTAGGTTTGGTCGTCCTCTTTTTCTTGTAACTGTTGGCCTGGCACAGAAAACTTTTTTGGTTGTCCTGCTATCCTCCATTCTTATAATGTGGCCTGCCCATTTAATCCTTTGAATTTTGATAAATTTAATGACATCAGGTTCTTTATATGCTTTGTAGAGTTCCGTGTTTGATCTTCTAAACCAGGTACCGTTTTTACTTATTCCACCAAAAATGCCTCGCAGTATTTTTCTCTCAAAACTAGCTATCATATTTTCATCTCCACGGGTCATTATCCAGGTCTCACATGCGTATGTAAGCACTGATCGTATAAGACATTTATAGAGTAACACTTTTGTTTTTCTTTTTATTAGGCTTGACTTAAGATATTTTCTTAGGCCATAAAAATACTTATTGGCCATCGTGATTCTCGTGTGTATTTCTTGTGTAGTGTCATTTTTGTTGTTAATCTTAGACCCCAAATAGGTGAAGCTATCAACGGCTTCGAATTTGTATGCCCCAATTTCAAACTGTGTTTCTTTATAGCCAACTTTTGTGCAGGGCATATATTTAGCTTTATTTTCATTGATTCTTAATCCCATCTTAATGGCTTCCTTCTCCAGACATAAAAAGGATTGTGTTAGTGCTGTCTGCGTTCTAGCGATAATATCTAAATCATCAGCAAAAGTCAATATTTGAACTGATTTGTTGAAGATATTTCCTCGGGTGTTGATGTTTGAGTCCCTTACTATTTTTTCTAATGCTAGATTAAAGAGAAGACATGCCAAGGCATCTCCCTGTCGTACACCATTTCTAATTTCTATTGGATGGGAAAGACTATTCTGTATCTTGACCATGATTTTGGTTTCACTTAGTGTCAAGCTAATCAACTTCACTAGTTTCTCCGGTATATTAAATTCTCTTAGGGCTGATATTAGAGTTTTTCGGCTAACACTATCGTAGGCTGTTTTAAAACCAATAAATAGATGGTGCGTGTCAATACCAAATTCTATTGTCTTCTCCAAAATTTGCCGGGTGTTGAAAATTTGCTCTGAGGTGGATCACCCCTTCCTGAATCCGGACTGATAATCTCCAATTATATTCTCGACAAGTGGGGTGAGTCTTTTGAAAAGGATGTTAGAAAATACCAAGCAGACTGGTACCCATCTATCTGAAGCTGGGTAAGCTATAAGCCGGTATTGAGGATCGAACTCCAGTTCCTCAGAATGATAGCTCAGTGCCTTTAGCCGTCGAGCCATCTTGGTTCGTGTCACAAATAGTGTTTATGCAACTAAACTGCCATTTAAATACTGCTATTTTTTATTGTAGATAAAGCAAACATTCTATTAGAAATTTAAAAAAAAAATAAAAATAATAAATGTTACTACTGCAAGTATGAAGCATAAATAATTACATAGTTTAATGTTAATTTCATGTGAAAAAAAAATTATTATAAGTCTGTAAAATCGAAATTTCATTCGGCATATTAAGAATACCTCCTCCAAAAAATATAAGCCTGCGACGTCCTTGCATAGTTTCTGTTAGAGATTGTAATATGTTATAGTTAATATCCCGTGACTGTAACTACCACTACTTTCACTTAATTTCTATTGTTTTACTTTAGTTTTTCGTATGGCAACGTTGTTGAAATGTTTTATGCTGGATATTTAGTACTCGACTTTTTTAGGTTTTATAAATATCACTAAATTTAAGTTGCCTTAGAATTAATAAATGTTTGTTAAGTTTTACTTCGTATCTGTTTATTCATCTGTAGAACTTGCAGTTTATTTGAATAACACTAAAATGCGTCCGTAAAATTTATTTGTTTGCTGCAATTTACATTTTCTTTCGTAAAATTTTATCAATTTATAAGAACAACTGTTTTAAAACTATTCTGTCTTATAATGTCTTATAATAAAAAAAATGACTTTGACTGGAATTTTGCTATGAACAAAAATAATCTGTGTTAAAAATTTCAGGTTTTAATTACTTACGTTTTTATTAACTCACTTTAGTGGCTGTGGGGTTGGAATCATGAAAATAAAATTTATCACTTTCTGTTCACTTTATGCAATTTACAAAGCTGCAAGAATTACCTTAAAGCTACAAGCAGAATTGATCGTCATTTTGACACCTAATAGAATTTATCGTAAATCAAAGTTCTGAAAACTAGAAAGCTCAATTCTCATCTGGTGCTCTGTGTCTGATGATAATACAAATTGTAATCTCTTACCGACCGTTTCAAGTAGACCATGCTGACATATTATTGCCAAAGGGAAGTTATTCTCAGCCAAAAACTTACTTTTCAACTCACTAGAATCTTAACTCTCCACTAGAACTCTACATCTGATGATAATTACCACTTTCAATCCTATAGCCTTTTAATATTGTGACCGACCTCTACAGACCTAATGCAATATTATTGCCTCAAGAAATGTATGGTGAATCAAAATTTGGCCAATTTCCGACTAGCTATTGCGCTGAAATTTTAACTGGAGTACTTTGCTGGGAGACAAAACGAAATTCAATCTGTTCTCGGCCATTAAAATTAAACGCAATGGCACGACAGTTCGTCCGGCAGTGGACTGATCGTTAAGACACGGTTCCCAGCAGATCACCGAAGTCAAGCATCACTGGCTGCTGTCAGTATGCGGGTGGGTGACCACTTGGATTAGTCTGCGTAGGGACCGAGGGTATGCGGTATAGGTCCTCCGTAAAGTGCTCTACTTCACGTGCAGGTCGTCGGACTACCGAAGCGGGGGTGCCATCCCCTCTGTATAGGATCAAAATTGTGATGGCATGTCTTCGGATCATCTTCAGGGATTTTTCCCTGACCGTCGCCAATAGCCCATTGTGCAGCTCCAGTGCGACGTAAATGAACTACAGCTATAACAACAACGACAGTCCACGGAAAGCCAATATCTCCTGAGTTCATCCAATTTTCTTGACCTCGGGCTCTAGAGTGCGGGACCATATGTTCCGGTTGGATGGTCAGCGAACGAAGAACCCCCAGTTCCCAAGCATGCTTGGTACTCACTTCATCGAGCCACTGAAGGGATGAAAGACTGAGCAAACCATGCCCGATGCGAGGATAGAACCCCGTACCACGGGAGCACGAAATGTTACCACTGAGCCATCGGGTGACGGTTCTCGACCACTGCAAACAGAATTTATGTTACCTAAATTGATTTATCATGAATCAAAATTTCGACCACTTTTTGACTAGCTACAAGGCTGAAATTTCAATTTGAGTTCTGTGCTTGTTTCCAATATAATACTGGTTATCATTTTTTTTTCTTAAACTGGACTAGCAAATTCTCTCTTTAATTGAAATTGCATTTAGTTTCCGGAATTAAGAGACTATCGGTCTCAAAACCAAGAAAAAAGAAAAAAAAGTTTGAATTAAAAATTTTAAAAACTATGTTTTTTAAGCAGATTATGAAAGAAAAAATATTTCTTAATAAACTTTTACTACCAACGAAAATCCCCTACGTCTAACAAAATTATGTGCCCTATGTTTTAGGTCTGACACAAATAAAATTATTTTTTTCTTCAAGTGTACTTGTTCTTAAAATTTTTATTTTATTATAATACATTAACATCATGCCTACTTTAATGAATACAGCAGTTTTAAAGAAGATATCAATTTGGAATTCAAAACAGGCCTAAGTACCCTTCTATAAGTTAACCTCAAAACATGAGGAGAGAATATAATTTTGGAATTTCTAAATTAAATTTTCTTCGTTCAGCTTATAAATAGCCTGAAGTACTCTCCAACCCATATAAGCGTAATCTTAAGCAAACTCAATTACTTAGCGCAAGCAGTGCTGAAATTAGATGATCTAATTTTCAAAATTTGGTAGATAGATATCTCTGAGAGTAAGCACGAACCGATTGAAGTTGACTAACAAAAGAGAATTTATTAGTGAAATTGAAAACAAAGACCATTAATGAAATTTCCTCGAAATAAAGAAGTGTTTTAGATGGAGAAGATAAGTCGAGAGCAAAAAATTTTCAACAATAAATTAAATAGGTGAAATAAATTGTGTTCTGAACGTTCGCTTTATTTCTGAATGTTTTTTTTTTTCACCTTCTTTTTTGATTAGGGAGGTTACAAAACTTGTTAGAATTAAGATAAGTATTTAAAAAGATAAACACAGAGTTTTTAGATAATATTTAATTGTGGGTTAACCGTAAAAATGCAGTTTCCTAAAACCGAAAAAAACAGTAATTTTTTCGTATAGTACTTAATACGGTTTATCACTAAATGGTGCAAGGAGAAATAAAATATGTGAAAGAAATATAATATAAAAATTATTAAACTTTTTAATCTACTGTTAAAAAATATAAATAAATAATTACTTTTTAAGGACAAAACATGGATTATATATTGTTGTTTAATGAATGTGGTTGTGGTGAAAAAGAAGAAAAAAAATATCATTGGTGAGTGCGTAATTTATGAAAATAATTATTCGTCTAATAATAATTTAGTTGCATGCCATTTATTATGCAATTTATTTGCATTTGTCAGAGAATCATTACTTAATCAACAATTTAAACATTCCTTAAAATTATTGTTTCAACATCAGCTTTTGAAGTAATACTTTCATGTCGCTAGTGCAGTCTAAGAATTATTGAATAGAACGCTTATATCTTGAAACCATTTATATTGTATTGTTTTCACATTGTAATATAGAAACTACTAGTGTTTTCTTAAATTACATTAAAAAAAAGAAGGAAAGGAAGAAAAAAAGAGAGAAAGACGAGAAGATAAAAATTTACTTTTCAAAGTCATCATCAAATCAAAGCCCTTCAGCCTCGATCGAACCTAGCGTCCAATAAAGGATTAGAACTGTGTAATTTGTTCAGTAGATGGCAGCACGTTCGGAGCAGAAAAGAAGAAACGCTACTAACCATTTGCAGATAAAAAAATAAATGCATATTATATAAAATATTATTATTATTGCCAAAAGTATTATTATTAGCAATAACTCTCTCAAAAAGAGACCAATCCCAATGAAATTTGAATATGTTATCAAAAAAAGAGTTACTTAGTAAAATTGTAATACGTGAATTAGCGGCGCTGTAATGGAATGGCATCGTCTGCAATGAGCATAAAATTGTATGTTTGCGAATTTTGCTATTTCAACTTCGCGAATTTTGCTGTGTTTCTGAAATTAAAAAGATGGCATCATTTGTCCAACGAACTGTGATGGAGATCTAGATTAGAGGCAGGACAAAATCAGAAGTGGCCAGATGACTAAATGTGAGTCTTTATGTGGTTCATAGACTTTAGCTATAATTTCTCTAGTTTGGCATCCAGAAGGTTCAACCAAAGATGGCCAAATATTACGTCGAGCACCGATGACCGATCCTCCTCTCTTAGTACAGTCACCGGGAGATTGGTGTCTACATCTTCTGCGAGTAGAAGAATTCACTTGTTCGTTCTGTGCCACTTTCCTCGCGCCATAGAAGGGAACGTTTGAGACCGGGGCAGCAGCATGTCCACTGGACGACTGACCAATGGAGAGCTGTTCTCTTCACAGATGAGTCCTGGTTTAGCCTCCAAAGCGATAGTAGGCGTTTTTTGATTTGGAGAAAAGATAGAACTCGATATCATCCATGAAAGAGATGCATACCAAAGAGGTAGTGACAGTGTTGAAACCCTTTTCCCTTTGGGTGAACGCACAGACCCGCATGTCCTTCCTCGCGGTACCGAGAATGCTCACGTGTATAGAGATGACATCCTTGATGTTTATGTCTGCCCTCATGCTAATGCAAAAGGTGATTATTTCATGATACAGGACGATAACGCAGTACCTCACAGGGCTCGCATCGTAGGTGATTATCTTCACCAGCAAACAATTCAGTCGCAGCCAGCTCGATCACTGGACTAGAATCCCATTGAGCATGTTTGGGATGCTTTAGGAAGACGTGTAGCTGCTCTCAATCCACCTCAGACCCTTGTAACTGCTTTGCAAGAACACTGTCTCGCATTTCCAACGGAACTGGCGGACTGCATGATTGAAAACATCTTACATCGCTGTAATGCTGCTAGAGGTGATCATACTCCAGTGGCGTACGCAGAATTTTTTCAACGGGGGTGTTCATAATTTTCTGAAACTACTAAAAGAAATTCGAGTCTGTAATAAAGCACTATTATTTCCCTAATTTAGGCAGCTAGACAATTTTGACTTTTTATTTAGACAACATTGTTTAGTTAAATTTTGATTTGATTTTTTAAGTTTAAGAACATAATGTAATATCTTCTAAAAAAAAGTCCAACGTCATATGGGTGGGAAGTGACACTTTGAGGGCCACTTTCACATTCATCAGATTTTGTTATGCTAGAAACGTTTTCTTCAACACGGAAGTATCACATTTCTGTACAACAGAAAAACTTACATTGGTAATAGATGCTGTCACCTCACTAATTTCAGGTGGCGGTTTTTTCTCAAAATAATTTAAAATTGTTAAATTCTTGCGTTTTGACATCCTAAAGATCCAAGAACAGCAAATATATATATATATGGATTGGTACAGAAATATCCGCTATGCTACGATCTCAAAGTTTCGAGCTGGAATGAATAACTTCAACGAGCACAGTATCTCCAATGGTATTGTTACTGATTTCTTCACTAATCGAAATAGTAGCGACGACGGATTCGGCGATTGAATGAACTTTTTGTTGAGATAAATCAAAGCAGATTTAGAGACAAGCTCCGAAAGACAAGCGGCAGAGATAACTCTTAGTCTGACTAACTAACTCCACTGTACTCCGTTCCCCCTTTTATATAATTTTTCACCGCATCTCCAAAATTCTCGAATAGTCTCAAAGACAAGAGAAATTCTAGGATTCCAGAATCATCACGTAAAGACCTCGCGAATGACAGATAGCCTCGAAAACTATACTGGTAGGACAGAAAGGAACCAGTCCGTAACAGTATCACGTGAATTTGGTTTCAAAAGTACAACCCTATAATAGTAAATGTTTTTTCAGTATTCTGAGAAATACCGTGAGAAAAAAAAGTAGGCATAAGGCAGATAAAAAATATATAGTCTTAAAAAATAATAGCTCGCATAATTTCTACTAAAATTTTTATTTTTGCCATTTTGTCTGAGCTCAAGGGGGGTGTTTAAACCCCTAAACCCCTCCCTTGCGTACGCCACTGTCATACTCCATACTGAAGGGACTTTTTTTAAATTCCAAACTAACACATTTGGTTTATTCATTTCACACGTATGCTAATTTCTGCAACACCATAATTGTCAGGTTCATATTTTTTTAATGTTATTTTATACATTACCAGATGTACTATTAGGTGTGCCAGTCTCATTAAATTGCATGCCTTACTTTTTGAGTTAAAGTCATTTTTGTGATTTTTCCTTAATTTATGATCACCAGTGTATTAACGAATATAGGAGAAATGTTAACTGATCATTTTTACCCGAAATAAAAAATACAAATAAAAAAATAGTTGATTTCAGCCTGTTTGTCCAAAACTAGATATTTCAGTTCAGTTCACTCCAACACAAAACAAAATAACAATGGAAATAAAATAAAACCGCAATGTCACTCCCATCTCCAGAAAAATCCGATTATTAAAAATAATAAACAGCTATTAGTAATAATAACTGCATCTCATACACTAATATTTTCTTTAATCTTTTGCAAGAAAAAAGAGCATAACTAGAAAAAACTCAACTATTAAAAAATTGTGTATTACAAGGGTAGATCTTATATAAAGATAATACCTAAATTTCCTGAAGTTAAGAAGAAAACACAGATAAAAGTAAGTGATATATTTGAAAGCAAGCATTAAATTGAAAAATGAAAGAAAATAATAATTTAGTTGTATTTTTTTTCATGAAAAATGTTTGTTACTATTCATAAACTAATTGCTGTGCTTCAATGTGAAATAAATAATTTTTGCAACCAGTTTCGCACTTAATTATTGTCACATTTACACTTAATGTAATGTGACAATTTTAATTTCTAATTTTACTTAACCTTTAATTTTTCTGTAAACGTTATTCTTTTTTTCAATTTGGCAATTTTATTTTTAACTTTCTTGTTGACCTTTCTCACGGTCGTTGCGGTCATCGCACTTCCTGTGGGGAAAGTCAACCAACCCCTCTACTCACGCCTTTCTTTTTCTTCCTTTAATTTTAGGGGGGCTAACTAACCAATCTCTTTACTTTAAATTTCAAAATCTCCGCCTCTTTAAATTTAATTGGTCGTAGTTTTTCTGGTCTACCCCAGTTAAGGAATTTTTAAGTGACTTGGAGGAGATTCTCTGTTGACTTCTTCCTTGCATGTTCTTTTTTTTCGAGATGCGGACTTCGGTCCGTATCGAGGGATTTCTTTTTACATTTTTTCTTAACTTTTATTTTTAAATTAAATCCATAGCTGTAATAAATTTCTGTAAAATTTAAAATCAACATTTTTATACTTTTAATTTTCTTTAACATATTAAAAAAAAAAACCCATCTTGAATTTAAGCTTTCTTTCCATATTCATATTAACCTTTAAATTACTCGTTCTTTTATATTTTATTTTTATCTATGACGCCTTCTGTGTTTTAATTCTCCCGTCACCCATTTCAATAAAATGTCTTTCTTGTGTTGGTAGATGTGGTGAAAGATGTATGTTCTAAATAAAATGATATGTTAATAATTTAATCTTGTGCTGGAGAATTTATTTGCCTCTATTTTCATGATTTATCATGTCCTGTGTGTACAGGGTGAGTACCTTTCAATTATTGTTATGGGCATGCATATATGTGAATTCATTAGTTTTTCTTATTGGAAACATCAGCTTACTGTATTAAATCATATATTGTTTGGATATAGCATGACTTTATCGTATTTACCATTAATCTTTAATTATTTTTAGTTTCACCCTTATTCTAAATTCGGTGATACCAATTTATCCAATTTGTTCAAACCTCACACTTTGTGACCCTTTGAACCTACTGGGTTATTGTTATCCCACATTAGCATTGTACTACCACTTTCCTTAACGATCACATTCCCCCCTTATTTCAATTTAATTACCCTTTCATATATTTCGGCCTTAATTATATTTATCACGACGTTTATTTATATTGGTGCGTATAAAGTAAAGTAAATTTGTTTATGTATTATAATTAATAGATTGCAATATTTGGAAAAGTACTAGTAATTGGATATAGTCATGATTAAAAAATTAGTTAAATGATTGAAACGTCGTGATAAATATAATTAAGGCCGAAATATATGAAAGGGTAATTAAATTGAAATAAGGGGGGAATGTGATCGTTAAGGAAAGTGGTAGTACAATGCTAATGTGGGATAACAATAACCCAGTAGGTTCAAAGGGTCACAAAGTGTGAGGTTTGAACAAATTGGATAAATTGGTATCACCGAATTTAGAATAAGGGTGAAACTAAAAATAATTAAAGATTAATGGTAAATACGATAAAGTCATGCTATATCCAAACAATATATGATTTAATACAGTAAGCTGATGTTTCCAATAAGAAAAACTAATGAATTCACATATATGCATGCCCATAACAATAATTGAAAGGTACTCACCCTGTACACACAGGACATGATAAATCATGAAAATAGAGGCAAATAAATTCTCCAGCACAAGATTAAATTATTAACATATCATTTTATTTAGAACATACATCTTTCACCACATCTACCAACACAAGAAAGACATTTTATTGAAATGGGTGACGGGAGAATTAAAACACAGAAGGCGTCATAGATAAAAATAAAATATAAAAGAACGAGTAATTTAAAGGTTAATATGAATATGGAAAGAAAGCTTAAATTCAAGATGGGTTTTTTTTTTTAATATGTTAAAGAAAATTAAAAGTATAAAAATGTTGATTTTAAATTTTACAGAAATTTATTACAGCTATGGATTTAATTTAAAAATAAAAGTTAAGAAAAAATGTAAAAAGAAATCCCTCGATACGGACCGAAGTCCGCATCTCGAAAAAAAAGAACATGCAAGGAAGAAGTCAACAGAGAATCTCCTCCAAGTCACTTAAAAATTCCTTAACTGGGGTAGACCAGAAAAACTACGACCAATTAAATTTAAAGAGGCGGAGATTTTGAAATTTAAAGTAAAGAGATTGGTTAGTTAGCCCCCCTAAAATTAAAGGAAGAAAAAGAAAGGCGTGAGTAGAGGGGTTGGTTGACTTTCCCCACAGGAAGTGCGATGACCGCAACGACCGTGAGAAAGGTCAACAAGAAAGTTAAAAATAAAATTGCCAAATTGAAAAAAAGAATAACGTTTACAGAAAAATTAAAGGTTAAGTAAAATTAGAAATTAAAATTGTCACATTACATTAAGTGTAAATGTGACAATACCCGGACAGACCGGAAATTTTTATAAAATTTTCGAAGCCGTAAGAGAATTTTAATTCAAACAAAAAATAAGTAAAAATCAAAATATAAGAATTTTCCTCAATACAAGAAAAAAAATGTTCCAAAAAGTTTGAAACAAAAAAATTTGCCTAAAATTCAAAATAACGAAAAAATAAAAAAAATTTTTAATAAAAATAGATACCATAAAATAAAATTCAAAACTTAGCATAAAAGGTAAAAGTAGAAAAAGATAAATTGGAAAAAGAGTCACCCATTTCTGTACACAGCACTGAATTTCTGTACATAGCTAACAACAATTGTTACAGGCAAAAATCTGATATGTTAACATAACTCTTTGACGACACTGGAACGAAAAAGCACAAAAACAGCAGTAATAGTTCATTTAAGCACAAAAAAAAAAACCCAATTTAAATCAACAGTAAATAACAGGTGATTATATGGTGAGCAAATATTGTTAAGGGCAACAAATTGGAAACATCAGTAAAAGTTTAAAAAAAATTAATACATGGAACTCAAACATATTGTGACGCAACTAAAGCGAGGAAGAAAAAAAACGAATAAGGCCAAATAAAACAAAAAATGTAAAGACAATTACTAATAAATGTCAATTAAAATGACATAAAAGGAATAATAACATTAAATTGGAATCAAAAGTAAATTCGATTGCATTTTGCAATAAATAAACAATTTGTCAATTAGTAATATCAACATAATTATGAAATTGTGATTGGAAACGTCGTTTAGAACGCACTATGTTTGAGATAATCATACATTGAATTCATTGAACATAAAATATGTGAACCAAAAATACGCTAAACAGAATTTATGTTAACCATACACTCTAATAAAAATAAAAATTAGACATTGTGATCAAAGGATTGGAGAAAAAAATTGTTCATTAATTAGCAATATAAATTTCAAATTGCTGACACAAAACTAAGTGCTTAAAATGAGTAAAATAAATTAAGAATTATTCTCATATTCATGAATATAAGGTTTAACAAATAATAATATAAAGAACATCTTATCTAAGAAACATCTCATTTACTGATAAAAAAAATGATCGCAATTAATTAAATTGCAAGTTGAGAATAACAAGTATTGTACATTAAAGTCTCAAAGTTTATTGTGTGATTGATAAGTCTATCTTTTCAAAAAAAAGTCTCAGCTTGAAAAGGAAGATAAGAGAAATATCTTTCCCCTTTTTTTAAGGAAGTGTGGGTGTGGGGGGGATTTTCTTGACACTGTCTTATTGAAGGTGACACACAGGGTTTTGATGGTCACTCTCGGTAGCAGGTGGCAGAAGTACAATCTTATCTCGTCATTCGATCCTTTTCTCCACAGGACTCTCCTTTCAACCTTGGGCATGTGAGGAAGGCTTTCCCTTCTGCAGGTGTTTTCCCCAATTAACGGAATTCCCAAGAAGTTGAAACAGGAATCGACTAGGATCCCTGCAACATCCTGTCAAAGATGCAATAAAAATCCGTCTATGCACTCCAGGGCAAGTGGTGAAATTCATGCAGTGTGGGAATTTAAATGTACAGTGATTTTTCTTTCACCCCATGACCTTATCGTAAGGGACAGTGTCCTTGAACACTTAGATAAGTGTTGAGTTCAACAAAACGGGACTTGAAAGTGGGGGTTCAAAAGTTATTCATTAGAGGGGAGATTCTTCTTCTTGAAATTCTCAGAGCATGGAATGATGAGGAATAAAATAGGAAATTGTCCATTTTCACACAAATATGCTTAATAAGAAAACCTTTGTTTCATGATCAGGAATTGTGATAAAATAAAATATCAGTACAATTACAAATTTGAGATATTTGAAGAAATATCTATTTGATAAATAGCACTTAAGATATACACTATAAACACAAAATTATTGCAATTTATGTTAAAACTATATTATTGAGCATAATCGAACGAATGAAGAAAAATATAAAATGTCCAGTCACTTAAATGCAATACAACATAAGATTAAATAAAAAAAATTAGAAATTGACTTGAAAGTATACTAAAAAAATTGAAAATAAAGACAGAGTGTATGGTTACGTACATTAAATATTATTCATAGCAATCACATTTACAAAGAATTCGCAAAATTCATGTTAAACACAGGTAAAAAAATGATTGGTAGTGACATTAATTTATTAAATTTGAAATTATTATTATTATATAAATTTAATGATGCATTTAAAGATTTAGTTTACACAATTTATATATTAATTGAGTAGGAAAATGTATACAAAGAATCTTGTATAATTATTATTATTATTTTTTTTTTTTAATAGTTCAACATGTGACCTCTTTTGTATATTTACTCATTTATACAAATAGTCATTAAATAATTAAAGCATCGTTAATTATAAAAGATTTTGTAAATAACGTACTATTATAACAACAATCTTAAAAAATATGATGGTAACAAACAAAATTGTTTTACGAAAGAAAATATTCATATAATTAAAAAAAATTTTTTTTTAAATACACTTAACAAATGAAGGAATGTTCTTAAACAAAGCAAAAAAATAGTTGTTTTACCTCAAAAGGTACTTAATTATTATTATTCTAAAATAATGAAGGTAAATTATTAAAATCATTTACATTAGTAAGTATATTTAAATTATTCAACAGGTTACGCAGATGATTTTTCCCATAGAGCATCAACACAATTCAATTTATTTAATAATTCACTTGAATCATTATTTTTTTTTTTATATATATATCATCTGGTTTTTTTTTTAACCAGGAAATCATAATTTATCATCTGGTTTCTTTGACCAGGAATAACCTTCTGATTCATTTTTGATCAGTAAAATAAAAAATAACTTCTGGTTCTATTTTGACCAGAGAGAATTCAAAAAAAAATTTTTTGG
The DNA here is from genome assembly GCF_982258835.1 of Parasteatoda tepidariorum. NCBI lineage: Eukaryota > Metazoa > Arthropoda > Arachnida > Araneae > Theridiidae > Parasteatoda > Parasteatoda tepidariorum. The sequence continues at coordinate 16,633,879 of NC_141755.1, read as the reverse complement.
CTTAATTAACCAGCAAAAAAAAGTAAAAAGTAAGAAGAAAATTCCTTAATGAATAAAACCTTAATTAACAGTGGACCAGGGTTTGAACCTGGGCTTTTGCAATGACGCAATGTACTTCATTTATACTATCCTATTAACCAACGTTAACATCAAAAAGAACCTCTTAAAAAAAATATCATTCCCGAAAAATCGTTGAGCTCAGGTATTACCCAGAGCAATCAGGACATATTTTATCCCAATTATATAAATAAAGTAATCCCAAATAAATTTTTGAGGCATCTGTATTACCAGACACGATTCAGGAAAATCACTATCCCAAATATTTTTTTTTTTTTTTTTTGTAATAATTCAAATAAACACTAAATTATCAGATACACCATTAGGGAAAAGGAAACAAAACCAATCAAATAAGCCTGCCAAATCTTATATCAAAACATTGATTCACAGATAATTGAGAAATAATAATAAAAAATTGCAAAAAAAAAAAAAACTAAGAAAAATTGACCAAAAGAAGAGTTTAGCCAGTAGATAGTAGAACCAAAATAACCTAAACATGAAATTTTTTTTTTTAATTCGTAAAATACACAAAGCCACGTATAAATACAATTATGGTAAGTATTTTTATTTATAATTATTTTATTTTATTTCTTTTTTTTATCTAAAAAAAACAAATTTACGTTGAGATAGGAAAACAATTAGAATAGTTTGAAAAAAAAACATTGAACCATTCCAATGAAAGATCCAAATGATGAGTAAAGTAGCAATTTTGAAAACTTACTGAAGACGTCTTTTCAGTTTTTGTATGGCCAGCATACAACAAAATTTATAAAAATTGGGACTCAGTCCATCAATATGGAAACTTTGATTAATTTAGTTCAAAATTAAATATATTTAATGTAGAATAATAGAACAAAATACACAACTTATTAGATTGTGTAAAAAAATTATAATCAGAGCACCTTGTTTTGTAAAATTAGCACTATTAAATAATATACATTACAGTTGATAGGAGCTAAAATATATATAAATACAAAATAAATCACTTTTGTAATATTATATTAATATGCCTATTTAAAATGTTAGATACACAGTTAGATATAGTTCAATAAACACTTTGAGAATATTTTATGACATTCTTATAAATATATACTATATCAATTTTATCACTACCAAATCAAATAGCAAAACACATAGAGAAAAATTCAAATAAGAACAAATGTATTGTTCATTAATAAGTTTAATTAGTTGCATCATTTCAAACCAAATAACCTCACAAAAATAATAAATACGGCACCATTTGTAAGAGTTAAATAAAAATATTTATATTGGTGCGTATAAAGTAAAGTAAATTTGTTTATGTATTATAATTAATAGATTGCAATATTTGGAAAAGTACTAGTAATTGGATATAGTCATGATTAAAAAATTAGTTAAATGATTGAAACGTCGTGATAAATATAATTAAGGCCGAAATATATGAAAGGGTAATTAAATTGAAATAAGGGGGGAATGTGATCGTTAAGGAAAGTGGTAGTACAATGCTAATGTGGGATAACAATAACCCAGTAGGTTCAAAGGGTCACAAAGTGTGAGGTTTGAACAAATTGGATAAATTGGTATCACCGAATTTAGAATAAGGGTGAAACTAAAAATAATTAAAGATTAATGGTAAATACGATAAAGTCATGCTATATCCAAACAATATATGATTTAATACAGTAAGCTGATGTTTCCAATAAGAAAAACTAATGAATTCACATATATGCATGCCCATAACAATAATTGAAAGGTACTCACCCTGTACACACAGGACATGATAAATCATGAAAATAGAGGCAAATAAATTCTCCAGCACAAGATTAAATTATTAACATATCATTTTATTTAGAACATACATCTTTCACCACATCTACCAACACAAGAAAGACATTTTATTGAAATGGGTGACGGGAGAATTAAAACACAGAAGGCGTCATAGATAAAAATAAAATATAAAAGAACGAGTAATTTAAAGGTTAATATGAATATGGAAAGAAAGCTTAAATTCAAGATGGGTTTTTTTTTTTAATATGTTAAAGAAAATTAAAAGTATAAAAATGTTGATTTTAAATTTTACAGAAATTTATTACAGCTATGGATTTAATTTAAAAATAAAAGTTAAGAAAAAATGTAAAAAGAAATCCCTCGATACGGACCGAAGTCCGCATCTCGAAAAAAAAGAACATGCAAGGAAGAAGTCAACAGAGAATCTCCTCCAAGTCACTTAAAAATTCCTTAACTGGGGTAGACCAGAAAAACTACGACCAATTAAATTTAAAGAGGCGGAGATTTTGAAATTTAAAGTAAAGAGATTGGTTAGTTAGCCCCCCTAAAATTAAAGGAAGAAAAAGAAAGGCGTGAGTAGAGGGGTTGGTTGACTTTCCCCACAGGAAGTGCGATGACCGCAACGACCGTGAGAAAGGTCAACAAGAAAGTTAAAAATAAAATTGCCAAATTGAAAAAAAGAATAACGTTTACAGAAAAATTAAAGGTTAAGTAAAATTAGAAATTAAAATTGTCACATTACATTAAGTGTAAATGTGACAATTATTTTTAGTCGAAAAAAAAAACTGTTTGTTTTAAGCACACAATTAATCCTTTTTATCATTTAAAAAATTCACAGCTCTCATCGTATCTTAGTGTTGATAAGAACTGTTGAAATGTCCGAATCCAACTCCGGACATTCCCGAGAGCTTGACTCTGGCTCCAACCTATACTTAATTAAACTTTCCACTAAATTCTAGGTTGTAAGTATTGGCTGTTACAATATCATCTCGTTTGTAAAACTTAATTAATGCTATTAATTTAAATATTAAAGTTATTGCTTTTCTAATATTCCAAAACGTCTAACTCTGAAAAACATATCTGATGTCTACTCTGATAAAAAAAATAGAGTAGATACTTATTCAAACAGCACTACAGACAGCTGTGAGTCTTGGCCTGTCGAACAAAATCGTTCAAGATCTTTCCTATTTTTAGCTTTCCATTTCCCGTTTTTCACCTTGAAGGTCGTTAGATCGATTCTTGGTGGTACGGTCATCTCTTTTTCTCCAGGGTGAGTAACCAAGTTATTCAACAAAAAATAAGCACCTTTTAAGCACTTGTCAAGCACTCAAAAAATATTTTTAAGCTCTTTAAAAAGAATATCATAATTAGGCAGGGTCGGAAAGTTTTTGACAATTGACGGTTTTATCTTGTTTCAACCGTCATGTCGAAAAAGAACTTTTGGCGTTGTTTTTGACAATTGTCAAAAATCATGAAATTTTGAATCATGTAAAACGAATGGAGTTTTCATACGCTACGGACTGACAATACGCCGAAATAGATTGGGGTTGAATTAATTGTGAAAACGTTGAATAGAACAATCTTTGAATAGATCTTTGCATAATTCGAAGGGAAAATCAACATAGTAAAGGAAAACTCTCATTTTGAAAAAGGGAAAATTAAGCACTTTTTAAAAACACCCAATGAAAAAAGCACCTTTAAGGGCTTTTAAAAAACGAAAATGAGTACCCTCAAGCACTTTTTAAAAACGCTACGCACCCTGTTCTCTTGGTCTCAAGTTCAAAGATTTACAATTTAAAAATTTTCTTTGCTTTTCATTATCATTTAATCTATCAATGCGCCCCAACCATGCCATACGTCTGGATTTAATAAATCGAATTATGTTTTTTCTTCTGATTGAATTGTCAAGTTCACTATTGTTTCGTATACTGCACTGTGCATTTACTTTAATTGGTCTGAAAGTTCTCACTTTTTTTTTCGATGGTAGGTTAGATTCGTCTCTAAATTAATTTTTCAGATATTATGCTCATTTGACATAAATTTAATCTTAAAATGTGTTGCAAGAATTTCTTTTAAAATATTTAAAGAAAGCAAAAAGCGTTAATGTTTCTTATTCTGCGTCCTTTATTTAAAAATTTTGTAATCAGTTTTTGCAACATATTTTAATTAAAAAAATGTAAAATACATAAATAATAATAAAAATATATAAAAAATAATAGTATAAAAAATTTATAAAATATTAAATAATTTATAAAAATATGATATAAAATATTTAAGGAAAGCAGATAAAAGGTCGGTGGCTTTTGAATAACAATAACATCAAATAAACCCAGACTTTTCATCTTTAAAAATTCTATTAGAAATTAACTACCACACATTTTAAGATTAAATTTATATAAAATGAACATAATATCTGGAAAATTAACAGAGACTATATCAAGTCGATTCCTTCATACATTTTCGTGCAAAACCATAGAAAAGTTGATTACTTAAGATTTCTTAAAACTATTCATGTTGTCCAGTCGAACTATTACCAACTTTTTAAAGTTAATTAAATAAGCTTGATAAACTGCTTGTCATATACAAAGTATGTCTTTGAAGCATATTTCAGCCATGATGTATTAAGCCTAAAAAAATTACGGGTGGTAGTAAAAAAAATCAACTATGTAAAATCGACCAGTTGGTTACCTGTGTATCTTTTAGCTAATAACGACTTAAAAGATCCCACAGACCTTAAATCTTGATGCTGGCTAATAAAACAGGTGCAAGATATTCAAGAACCCATGTTAATCAACAACAATGATCAATTTTAATTTTAAAATTATTTTAGTTTCGAAACTGCCAAAAATTTGTAATTCACCCGGTTACAAATCTCCGCTATTGAATATTTTTTCGAATTTCATTTTGTATTGCATTTTGCTAAATTCAATAATTAGAATTTTAATGCTTTGTTCTAGGAACTATTATATCAGGAATTTATATCTGTTGTTTCCAATGCCACTTGCCAATACCAGCAGGCCTGCTTGGTGAAACAGAGCGAATTTAAGGCAGAGTGAGGGTTTTCTTCTTCTTAAGTGGCGTCATCTATGGCCCAGAATATGAATTCAGCCACACACACGTCACAGTCCGTGGCCGGACAATTTCATACTTCCACAGATCGCAATTTTGGCCTGAACCAGAGAACGATCAATCTTCAATTTTGAACCCCAAGAGGTATGATTTATTATGGGAACATAGACTTTGTTACCCTACAGATTTAACGTGTTAATTAATTAATCCCCATTTACAACACAGGGAATATTCGGCCGGCGGGGGTCGAACTCACGACCTCTTGGAGCCAACGTCCTATTAGGCTATCCCAGCCCTGAAATTTAAATATAATTTTAGCCACCGAAAAGCCATTATAAGATAGGCTACGTTTTTGATACAAGAATTTGATTTTTTACATGTTTTGAGGTTTGAAAGTACATTTTTATTGTATTATTACAATATAGTTAATTTATTTACTGAAGAAAATTCGTATTTTTGACTGCCCATAGTAAAGAAATAAACAACTCACTTAATAGATAAATGTAGGGTACTTATTTAGGTATGTAACATGAATCAAAAATATCTTTGGTTAGAAAATAAAAAAATTTCTGCAGCATAATTTTTTTAAAAAATTGTATCCTCATAAAAAAATTTAGTCAAAATAATCAATTTTATTGTTATTACAATTTACGTGATATAAGTAGTAACAGCTAGTTTCGTTAAAACTATTATGGATCTTAAATATGCTTTAATAGACATCGTTTAAGTTTATGCCACATAAAATATTTATTAGTATAATGTTTAAAATACAATGACTTGTAGTATTTCAATTTATGAAACTTTTAATTTATTATAGAAGATAATAGTATTTCTTAATAAGTATTTGAAATTGGATATTCGTAAAAAACTATAATCAAGCAATTCTTCCACGTAACATTTGGAGAATCAGATATCTTACTTAGACTCAGAATTATAGATTTTGGCCATTGCATAAAACTTTCAGGCAGTTTCAGAAAACATATCCCACATTTCAGACTCTGCTCATAATGCCGACAAACCGAAGCACAAAAAAATTCTTAAAATTGGTAAATTTAAAAAAATCAAATTAATAAAATGTTAATTTTAACTGGTTCAGCAAGGGAGTCCTAAAGTATTAAGGTTAAAAGTAAAAAATACCTGTTTTGAAGTGATATTTAAAATAAAAGAATTAATAATATACTTATTTGTGCTATATTTTTCCATTCAAAAATACTTTATTTCACACTGACTAGAATAAATTTGAGTGGAAAAATTCTTTTTCATACAATGCATTTATGTATTAGCGAAAGCAATTTTTTTGAGCAAATAATATAATCCAAACTGCACCGATTCTTTTATATTATTCAATTTTTTTCTCATCAGCAATACTTCATTTTCGCACCAAGCATTTTTAAAATATGACAAAATTATATTAATGTGAGGGGCATAGTTAATCTTTGATGCACATAGACATTTATTTTATATTTACGTCGATATAAATTTTTTAAAAAATTACAGTAATCTGAGAGTATTGAGGGATTGGTTGGATGATTAATCTGCCAGATGGAACAAAGAGCTTATGTAAATAAGCAAAAAGTCATGCAGCACAAAAATATTCACATTACATTAAAAAATTAAAACATCAAAAGTTTTATGCCATTATGAAGGAAATCAGATTTTCTAAGTAAAGTATTCAGGGGTGATTGTGAGCCCAACTCAAATATTCTGAAAATTTCGTGAGTAAAATCATTAATGTCTTTATGAATTTAAATCCCTGATATTTTCAAAACATGAAATTCTAACTAAATTATATGCAGCATAATTTAAATGAATAATTATGTGTAAGTTTACTTTTATCTCTAATAACATTTATTATTCTATCAGAAAAAAATATTTACAAATTAATGAGATGCCAAGTACAAAATCTAGTTCTAATATTTTTAAATAAAATATACAAGAATTTTTATACATAAATGTGATCGGTGATTTCTCGAAACTTCTGGACCTTGGATTTCCGGAAACTTCCGGATCGCAAAATCCAGATTTTTGCCGGAGCACAATCATCTCTGAGTATTTCAACAACAGCCTGTTGTGGGCCAAGGAGTTGTGGATTTTGTGATCAAGAACATGGCAAGTAGTATCAAATTATTTAAAATCTCATAAAATAAAATAGATTTAATAAATTTAATGGAATCAATGGGACGAAGTTAAAGGACAGAATTGTGTGAAAATGCAAGTATGGCTTAGATTCTTTAGAGTTGTAAAAAAAAAAATGTGTATTTGGTCAATAAAACTCAGTCAAAAGTTTGGACTATAAAAGGTACAATATATTATACAAGAAAAATGAAAATAAGTGAAAACTGATTTTCGGAAAAGTAAATAAAAGTGGTGTCCTCTCTTAAGTTACTGTTAAAAGTAAAAATAAATAAATGACAATACAGAGAAATGTAATAATTTTCATTGCAAATTTATTATTTGTGAATACTACAATAAATATTTACTACAAACAAAAATTGTAATACAAAACTCAAAATGAGGTTCCCATTTCTAATATAGTTACATCTAATTAGTAGATAAAAATTTTAAATAAAGAAAAATAAACTCTTATATATTTATTGCAACAATTCCACATAATAAGGTTACCTTTTATGCACAATTTTAAAAAATTCACATAATGCAATCCATTTTGTGTATGAAAAGATAGTATATTTTCAATACAAAAGAAAGTACAAACTAACCTTGAACTTTCACAGTCTGCTACTAGGCAAAAAAAAGAAAAATACTTATTTTAATCTACAGTGTGAGACTATATTTTTTTTTAATTAATTTTGTTTACAAAAAAAATAAATAAATATACTTTTAATTTTCTACACGTCATAAAATATTTAAACATCAAGAATTAATGCGGAATTTAAAATGAAGATCTGTTTATTTTAGTTATTTATATATAGAGTCTTAAAATTAGCAACATGGTTCATTTATTTGGAAAGAAATTGTTTATTTGGAAGTTCAGACATGTTTCATTTTGATTGATTTATTACATACATGCAGATAAACTTTGTTCTTTTGTAGAAACTTTGTTTCATTCCATTTTCATTACAGTTACAAGTTACTTATTAAAATTAATTATTTTGGGGCTTAATTTTAAAGGAAAAATATGTATGAAAAGGTAATAATGGTCTTATAATGATTTTATATTTTTCTTTTTTTTAAAAATTAAGTTACTTTATTATTTAATATAATTTACCTATTGCTTCTCAAACAAAATTCATTACAAGTAGAAATATTAAGTACAAAGTAGATCAGTGAGGTGCCCAGATTTGATAAAAATAAAAAAATGCCATAAAATGTACAATTAAAAGGGAAAAAAAATTTTAAAAAAGAAACTGTGCTTGTTAAGTAAATTGTTATAATAGACCAGATACTATAATTCAGAAATACGAAAGGAAAATTATCGCAACAATAATTAAGAAAACTTCTATTATTGGTAAAGTAAATTTTACATGTTTCTTAGTTAAAAAACTAATTGCAACACAATACATTTTAGAAACATAATTATAAAAAAAGTATAAATGATTAAATTAAAAAAACAGAAAAGCAAGCTTAAAATGGGAACCTTCATAATGAGTGAAATACATTGTTATTTAAAAAAAAAAAAAAGGCCTGCTTCATGAGATACAAAAAAATTAACATTTTATAAAATAATTCAAGTAGTATGAAAAGTACAAAAATATAAATTTTCTCAAAAATACTTTTAACAACATGAAAAAGTACATTTTTATAAGTATACTCATGACAAAGAACTGCATTCGAGGTAGAAATTCAGTTGAATTTCATAATAAGATTTCTGTAAGTATCAAAATCATAATGAAATCATGTCAACCAAAAACTTACCAAGCAAGCTTGGTAAAAATGGCACTCAAAATCACAAAACACATATAACAACTTTCAATCCAATCCAAGTTCATTTGTCAATATGATTTCTTTTAATTAAAACTGAAAAAAATATCTATTTCAATAAAAACTTAAAATATTTTATGCAGTAAAAGCTCAACCACTTAATATATACAAAGTATACTTAACCATCTTTGTTTTATACAGTGCTTGCTTAGCTTTACACTCACACTTGTATTAATATCATATATATTTTTTTACAGCATATCACTACAGAAAGAAATTAAATAAAAAAAAATTAAAAACTTAATTTGGATATAAATTCAATTTAACAGATTTTAATAAATGTTATTCTCGAAATTTCAATTAATTAAAATTTTAATTTCCAAAATTTTATTGAATATTTTATCAAAACCTACTTTTCTTTCAAATAAAATATTTAAATATTTTAAAGAAAACAATTTAACGACAATAGTTAAATTAGGCCAAAGTTCTAACAGTATATAACAAGTAAATAGAAAACATATATAATGGAATTTTAGATTACATAATTTCATTCATGTATATCTAATATAAACCATGTTAAATAACATTACATTATATATAAATTAATATCAAAATGTGAAAAACATAATCTGTAACATTTATGAATGCCTGTATTTGATTCAAAGTTAAATCATTTACCAGTTAGAACATAGTATTTTTACAGTATTTCATATTTAAACTTTAAAGAAACGAATTGTATTTTTCTAAATTATAAGTACTATTAGATGAATACATCCATAAACAAATATAACACATTTAATGTCATTAAAAATAACAAAGTACAGTTGTACAACTCTACAAATAACAATAAACACATAAAAAAAAGTTTAAATAATAAATCATACACTTATTTTTTTAAAAACAATAAAAAAAAACATAAAAGTAATAAAGTTTTCCATTGTGTATTAAATGTATAATACACAACTGATAAATAAAAAGTACAAAAAACAAAACTTATACACAAAAAAAAAAACTTGCAATTTTATCCGAGAGGAAAAAATATGGAAAAAAGATTAGAATAACAGAATTTTACACTAAATATCTTTTTTATTTTTTAAATTTGTAATTAAGGGAGATTTCCATTATTTATTTGAATAGCATTCTATATAATTCTTTAATTTTTTTTTGTTTAATATATAAAGTAAAAAAGCTTTCAAATCTCTTGGTCCTATATTTTTAAGTAGCAACACCCGATTCTTAAGCAAAGCAAATAATAAAGTAAAATACAGTTTTCAAAATTCCATCCATCCCGAATACAATGCATGATTATATGATCTTAATTATGAATTCTTCAAGTAGAGAAATATTACATTTTCTTTCTTTTGAATTTGTCACATGACATTTTTTCCTTAATTTAATATATTCTTTGAGTTAAAAAAAAAATGTGAATGTATGCAAAATGATAATAGCCAAAAAAGTGATAAGAAATTAACAAATATTTATTGATAATATATATTCTTTTATTACAATTTAGTTTGGTGATTAAAAAAGTTGACCAATGCACTAGGAAGAATGGTAATTAATTTATATCACATATAAAAATAGATCACAAACAAAAGACATTAGAAAATGGACAAGAAAATTTGTGAAACAAAAAACTTAAAACATCAACGAATGTTAAATTTTAAACATATAATTTTATACAACATAATGAGGTCCTGCATCATTTTTAGAGCAATTATTAACCTTATCACGGATTTTCTGTTCGGATGAATTTTATACAAAAATATCCCTGCTAGCACAATTTGCTCATAGAATAACAAGATAAAAAAGGCAATTTTCAGTTCAATGGAACAAACACATTGCTACCCGAGCTGAGTTAGGATTAAAAGATTGACCGCACCTATGCAAATAATCATATTTAAAGTAGTGACTCTAGAAAATTAATAAACTTAGATTTTTGACAATAAATATATAAAACCAGCACATAACTTTTTGATAAATGGCATATACTAACACAAAAAAGTAATTATTTAAAGCAATAAAACAGTATTATATATTTAAAGATTTAAATTAAACAAATACTGGCCAAAATATATTAAAGGTTGAAAAGACGAAAGAAAAAGGTTTTATTCTAACCAAATGCATATAAAAGAAGAAAATATATAAGGTATAATCCAAACTAAAAGTTATGCTGGAATGTTGTTTTACACACAGTTAATAACACAGAAATACGAAGTCAAAATGCAATTGCCTAAGTTGAAAAATAAGCCTTGATGAATAAAATGAATACAAAAAGCAATTAAATAATCATAAAGAAGGAAAATGCATTAAAAAAGTGAAATAGCCTCCATTAAAAACACAGTATTTCTTAAAAATTGAAACAAATTTTTAAAATACTCTGTTTTAAAAATGCTAAAAAAATTAAAAGCATAATTTTAAAAGAGGCAAAGTATAAAAGATATACTTTAAAACTTGGTACAGAAACAAAAAATGAAAAAAAGAATGAAAAAATGTAAAGAATAAACTGTAAAAGAGAATATTCTAAATGAAAAATAAGCAGCACTTTTGATTAAAAGTTCAGCAAATAAATTGTTAGAATGTTAAAAAGTTGCTAATGAATAAAAAACATAAGTTTATGAATCATAAGTTTGTGTTATTTATTTCTTATAAACACAACAAAAGTTAAAATTTAATTTTAAATAAACATACATAAAACAGGATATTAGCTTAAGAGACATTTAATCGTAAAGTACACATATTTTTGGTTCTTGTACAATATCTAAAAAAAGGACATTGGAAATTTATATTTTAGGGGGAAAAAATGCCAATTTAAAAGATTTATATTAATTTATAATTTTTTGATATTGCTCTAACTAGAGAATTTGAAAACTAATACACATTTTCTCTTTCAAATAGAGAGAAAAACTTAAAAACATAGAAAGTATCAAATTTCACGGGGAAACAAAAAAAGAAAATTTAAGTAAATTCAGGGGCAAGTGACACTGCAAAATTAAAATTCTATCGCAGGGGTGATTGTGAGCACAACTCAAAAATCCTGAAAATTTCTTGAGTAAAATTATTAATGACTCATTTCAAAAAATTTATGTCTTTATAAATTTAAACCATTGATATTTTCAAAACATGAAATTCTAAATAAATTATATGCAGCAATATTTTATTTCACATCCGTCGTTGAACAGCCAACCCAATTTTGGGTTTACGACTACTTATGTTTGACTCCTTAGCCTTGTCATTTTGAACCAATCCAGAAGACAAGGAAACTCCTGGATCAGTACCCCCAGAGATATTGATTTGTTATAGGAACATGGACGACTTTGCGACTCGACAGATTTAACGTGAATCAGTCACCATTTACTATACCAAGAGTCTTCGGCCGTGGGGATCGAACCATGCAGCATATTTTAAATGAATAACTTAATCTTACTTTTATCTGAAATCACATTTATTATTCTACCAGAAAATATATTTACAAATGAAAAAAACGCCAAGTATAAATTCTAATATTTTTAAATAAAATATACAAGAACTTTTATATATAAATGTGATTGATGATTTCTTGAACTTTCTGGACCTTGGATTTCCGGAAACTTCCGAATTGTGGTTAGAGAAAAATCCAGAAATCTGGATTTTTTCCAGAGCACAATCATCTCTGCTATCGTAAATAAGAATTTCAATTGTATTCAAATATACATTTAGTTAAAACTTTTTTTTAACAACATGCTTCACTTAAAGCAGTGGTTTCCAGGACAGATATCTGTTTTGACTTAACAGGAAAAGAGGTCACTCTCATATTTCACAAGGCCCTCATTCAAAATCCACTAGTATTTCTATCCTTTGTTTATCAATAAATGTAATCAACATGTTCCATTCTGCCCCACAGTGTTTATTAGAAAAGTAATAAGTTACCCTCACAGTATATTTTGATGCAAAGCATGTCACTTGCTCCAACCATAGGAGTAGTATAGGTAATGCTACAATACGATATATACAATACCAAGTTTATACATTATTGTTCAGTTTGGTTTATCACGATTGAAAATTTCACAGCTTTTTACACAATAAAAACAGAAAAAAATTCAACAACTACCACATTTTTTTTAATCAGTTGCCTTGATAGGAAGAAGGAAAAAAATTATATGAAATTTTCTTAGCCAATACCATATACATACATTACAAAGATGTATTCGGTGGTAGATAAAAATCTTATTTATAAAATATACTATGTTAAAAAAAAATTATAAACCCACCATAATATTACTAATTTCCATAAATAATTCCCAACGTTATATTATGAAGCAAAAAGAAAATTGTATAAATGTATAAAATTTGTAAAGCCACATAAAATACTTTAAAATTCTAAGATCTTATTTGATTAAATGGACGGATTTAATGTTTTCAACAGAGAAATTTATCACAGGAAGTATACAGCTCCACAGCTAACAAATACTACAATAGAACAAGAAAAATAAATTTAATTTAAAATATATACACAAGTATAAAAGTAAAAATGATTAACATAAAAAATCATGAAAGTTAAGGATAGATTAAAAATGAAAAAAAAAAAAATCTTTAAACTTTTTTGCCATTGGAAAATATACTGAAAGAAAGTTGAAAAGAGGGCGATTAGTAAAAAAAAGAATTAGATTATTTAAATCAATCAGCCGCAATTATAATTTGCTTACACCATGAGGACCCTTTAAATTTATAAACATCAATATAAAATTTGGGTTAAAAATAAATTTAAAAAATGCAATGTATAAAATGCAAAATCAGTATAAAAAAGAGGAAAACAAAATTTTTTAATAAAAGGATTTTTTTCTTTTCAAAAATTTTAAAGTATAAATACAAATTGTAAGCTTAAATATGAAGTTAAAAAAATTAAAAAAAATTTGCATAAGTTTAATGGTTAAAATTATTAATTTTAATTAATCAATTTATATCTCTTCTTTGTTTTATCGTTCAGAGAATTTTCCAAATTGGAGGAAAATGCATTAGACAACTTGGGTAACATTTACTTAAATATTTAATAAATGTCAAAAATGTGCATAACTTTTTAGTAAAAAAAATACATAATTTGTATTAAATGCATAGAATCACAACAGTTTATAGAAAAGCAAGCTACCTTCATAAAAGGTAATAGTCATTTCATTGATAAAATATAATTCCCAAATGCTTGGTAACACCTTTGTCATTTATTTACCCAACACCAGTGAAATAAATATTACATGAAAATACTTTATTTGGCATTGGGTTAGTAAAAATATGGTAAATAGTTAGTGCATATTTTAATATAAAATGAATACATTCAATATACTAAGTATACATTTGGAATGTATTAATTCAATTTCATTGTTCATCATTGAGAAGGAACATTAGTATAACATAATAACACCCTCAGGGTTTTTGCTCATGTTGAGTTTTGGTTTTCTTTTCTCCCACGGCTGCCTGACTGCTAAACTCGTGAGAACTATATTTAAAAAGAACAAAACACAGGATACTACAGCAAACCAAAAACTAAAACCAAACCAAGCTAAATCTTCAGATTTCCATTGTTGTTCGATTTCCTCTTTCGTCATGACATTCTGCTTTAATCTTGCATAATACTGACCAACCCAAGTTAGGACACTGGCAGCAGAAAATAATGCTACAAAAATAAATAGCTTATATGTTGTAATGATGTAAGTTGAAAATAAAAATACATGACAGTGTGCTGCAATCTGACATAATATTGAGTAAACAAAGTGCAGCAAATATATGTTACCATTTAATTTAAAATGGTAACATATAATGGTAACATATTTGGATATGTTACCAAATATATGCACCATTTTAACACATATTTGTCCATATAACATTATTTGACCAGTAGCCAAATTACGAAAACTCGTTATTTGCATATTGCAGTAACTAATTACTTATTGAAAAATGATGGCATTTGCTCAATCATGGTGCAAATAATGCTAGACAGATATGTGTTAAGATGATTGCCAAAAGATAAGAGTAATATGCACTAAAATTTTTATTCTTAAAAAGAACATAGTTTAAATTTTTTTTTTTTTTTGTCCATTTAAGGAGGAAGAAAAAGTAATTTCTTAAGATTTGAAATTTCTTCTACTTTAGCACTCTTTTGCTGTGTGTCCCCAGCCTTTTCAGCGATAGCAGGTTTAAATCATACAAGGGGTGATTGTAACACAAAGTGATAAACCAAGTGATGCAAAGTGGTGAAAATTTTATGTGCAAAAATTTTAGATCATGAGTTACTGTTACCTTTTTATACAGATGCAACTAATGCTAAAAAAATGTTATCTCGTCACAAAAATGTGTATGTTTTTGTGTGTTGTGCTCTGTTGTATCAATACGGCCCACCCTTTGAATAGGTATCTGTGGCAGGGGTAAATGTTATCACCAGGCAAAGCAAAATGCACAACACTTCTGGCACTTTCCATGACAAAGAACAATAAGTTCAGGGCCTGCCGTTATAAAAAAAAAAGGTCCTAAGTGTGCAAAAGAGTGAAAGTAAAAGTTTTCCCAATGTTTATCAATAATTTTATTATTAAATTAGAAACATACATTAATTATTAATTAAAGGACAACAAGAAAATTAAGCAGAGGATCAATCTTATTACCTCCAAGACCATTCCAAAGATATAGACCAGCTATACCTGTGATGACTTCAACAGGAGTTACAACAGTATTGATGACAGCAAACACGGCACTTACTAATGCAAACAGCATAGCAAGTGCCAAACTCATTATAGTTAACAGCCACAAACTGAAAATGAAAAGTTGAGGATTCTTGCCCATTTCCTGTTGAACTGCAATACAAACAATTTTAAAGGTTACACAAAACAGAATTTGACACAAAATAATAATATCTGATTGAAGCATTTTCATTTGATTTTGTGTTTTTAGATTTTATGACTTTATTTTAGTGATTATCAACAAAAAAAAAAGTTTTGATCATAATGAGCAGTTAGCTGGGTAATTGTAGGAAAAATTTGGGTCACTTAAAATGGATCCTACAAAAATGAGATACATTTGACAAAATAAAACAGGCCTTTTAAAAAAACAATTGCTAAAATCAGGAATGGCAACTTTATTCCACGACATAAAAAACCGTCTCAGAAGATATGTTTTTTTCCAACCCTAAGATGAAAAAATCGAAGACATTTTTCTTTATAAAGGAATATCAAGCATTAAGTTGTAATTTTACATAGTTTATAATTGCAATCTAGTTTAAATAATGATATTATTTCCAAATAATTTAATAAATCATTGTGAAAATAAAACAACAAAAATTGGAGAAAAAAAATTTAATGAATTTCCAAGGAGATTAAAACAACTATAGTTTCTTTCACTGCTTTATCTACGAAGTAAGGTAAATTTTACTTTATGTAAAGAACTTTTAAAAAATTGTAATCTAATTATTTATTATTGTATAATATTACAAATAACTCTTTGTTTTTTTAATTACAAACAGCATACTACTTTTCATAACCAAATGCTGTTAAATATGAATGCTGAAAACAATTTTCATATGGTATGCAAAAGATTTCAATAAATATTTTTACTACAAATTTTCAGATACATAAAATTATAAGTTAATTATAATTTATAAAATTAACTTGAGAATATTTACCATAAATTTTTTTCTATAAATCACTGAATTTTCATTTTTAAACCAATAAATTTGATAAATTTTATAAAATTGAAAAAAAAAACATTTATTAAGCAATAGGTAAACAACTTTAAAGTTATTTTTCTTCCTTTTTTAATATTTGAGCTAAAGATTGTGTTAAAACTAACAAATTTTCAAATATAAATATTATATCTACAATTTCTTCTTTTTTAATTTTGACCATTTTGCTTAAATTTACTTATACTATAAATTTAGAAAGAAAAACTAGCTCCAATTTTCCAAATCTGACATCCAAATAATGACTAAATCCTACAACTAAAATTACTGGGCTTCATGCAAGTAAGGAGATAATTGTTACCAAATGTTAAACAAATGTCACTAAAATTATGCACATGAGCGACAAAATTCTGACCTTGAAATATGTTTGGAAGTTACAAAATAGTAAGAAAAAATAATTGTTTGCATTGAATCCCTGCATTTTTTTTATTTTTAAAGTTGCACTAATTTTATTATTCCTTGCACATGTTAAGTTTCCGCTTTTAAATTTTTCAATTGGAATAACTGAAAGCGTCTGGTACAAATGTTTTTAAATGCTAAAATTTCAAACCTACATATGTGCTGTGCTTTGCATTGCATTCATGTACTGACAATATAATTGTTTATTGATAAAACATTTTAGAATTGAGTTTATTTAGAATTTGACTATTTTTAGATAATAAATTTTTTAATATGATATTTTATTAGTTCTTACTTTCTCAGTTTCTTCATTCATTAGTCTCAATATTTTAATCTTTAGGTTTTAATATTTTAAACACGATCACTCTGTTTCTGGGGTAAATAGTGATCACCTAAGTTTTATTTTTAAAAAAATGATTTATTTTTTAAATTTGAGGCATGAACAAGAATGCTTGTACACTTTACTAAAGTATAACTACATTTACTTAATAATAGTTTTTTTTAATCTAACAAAATAAGTATCTTTTAAATTGCTTTCCGTATTTTCCACTTCAAAGATAGGTTTCAAAATGTGCACATTTCTGCAAAAATCCTCCTCCTTCTCTTAATAATAAATATTTTGAGTAACTTTCTTTTTCTTTGATATAAAAATAGTGTAAGCTTTTGTTTAATTGTTTCACATCTACTGTAAACATCATAATTGATTATAGGAAACCACATCAAATGTTGCCCCCTACTGATGGGGTAATTATTGATCACTGAGCAGGGCTTAATCTAGGTCGATTTTGGTACCGTTTTTCGGTACCTTCACAAAATTTTAAAAAAAGAATCGGTACCTTCACAAAATTTTAAAAAACGAATCGGTACCTTCACAAAATAAAATAAAAATCAGTATTTCAACAAACTTTGAAGCAAAAAAAACGCATCTTCACGAAAATAAAAAAAAAAGTTCGAAGGAATTTAAGTGCTGAATAGTTTTCCGAGCGGTTATTATTAGCGGTTATTATAATTTTATCTATGTATTCTGTATTTCTATTATTTTTTCAACCACTAATTCAAAAGTAAAAGTTAGCACAATATCAAAATAATAATTTCTTAATCATAATAAGTTCAATAAATTTTATTAGTAAGTAAGTTAAAAAAAATTTTTAAACTTTATATAAATCTAATTTTTAACCATAATATTAATCTGTATAGTAAATTCCATAATTTCTATGCTGGCTGGCTGTATAATTTACATTGAATTAATAAATGTAATTAATCTGCAAGCGGTCTTATAAGCAATTCCTTGAGCAATATGTGAATGTTTTTTATAGTATTGTACTTTTTGTATACATATGTAGTTTTTATGTTTTTTTTAGCAATACTAAATTTTCACAAAAAAAAATTTTTTTTCCACAAAAATCATTTTTCTCTCACAAAAATAGGTACTAGGATTGAAAACCTGGATTAAGCCCTGCTGAGGTAATTCCTGATCATTGTCATTTCTTCTTATAAATAGTATAAAAAATAAGTAATTATCTTGTCTTAAATAACAGTTCATATTTATTAAGTGGAACAACTATAAAATATATTTTAACTGTAATCACAAAATTTATTTTTAACTGTATACAAGACAAATGTGTCCTGATTTGCACCATTTCTGGTTTGTCTTATCTTGCTTCTATCTTAATTTTATGTGTACATTGTTATAATAATTTTTAAGTTTATAAATTAGCCTAATATAAATATGGTGAGAAATTATAAGTCTAATACCGATGCTAAGCTTCTAGAAAGCAAAATAAGTGAATTTCTTTTAATGATTGAAAATGAAAATTTCTGTGTGAGAGCTAATGCCAGAGCTGTTGACATACCTTACTTCACTTTACACTTTCACTTAATGAAGTTAAAAAATCCAGCAAAAGTAACCCACGAGGGAACTCTTTCTTATATTCCAGCAGAACATGAGAATGAGTTGTCTGCTGGCCTAAAATGTATGGCACGATGCAAAGAGTTTTGGAAAATTTAAAGTGCTAATCTTTATTCTTGCTTTTGAATAAATCGTTTTATTAGCTGCTTAAACATATTTTTTTGGTTTATTTGTTTGATCTTGATGCCTTATTTGTTAATTACCATTGTATAATTATTTTTGAACAGCCTCTTTATTATAAAAACTGGTGATCAGGAATTACCCCAGAAATGACCAAGAGAAGGGGTAATTCCTGATCACTAAAAATTTTAAATCTTTTAAATTCTAATTAGATTTTCAAACAAAAGAAGGTAGGATAGGACTCATCTCATATAACCTCAAACTTCCAGTAAATATTAAAATTCTATCTTGAATAGTTTTTACACAAAATAGATGTCTGCATTTTTTGATCAGGAATTACCCCAGGTCACCCTATGTTGAATCTATTAACTAACATTATTTAAGCTTTTTTTTCATAAATTTTAATTAATACTTATCTTCAATCATCATGGGGTGTTGAACTTAAGAAAAAATAGGCAACTTTTTTTTAATAGTTTTAGGGTGTAACAGATAGCAATTTATAATTTTTGATGCGTACTATTGCATGACTTATGCCATTGTAAAGCTAATGTTTCCCCCATATAAAGTTTTCTGACCACTAAATGACTATTAGGTTTATGTTAATTTTAATAAAATATCTTCGCACACAATCCAAAACTATCTGCAAGCTCACAATTTCAATTGCTTCACGATGTTCGAATATTGGATTCAATCTCAACAATGCAAAAATTATTTTCACCCCAGTCACATCAGCTCATCTTGATGCCCTGGAATCTTTCATGATTCATTTGAATGGGGATTTCCTTGTTAACGACATTAGTTCCTCTCCATAACGTTTGGAAATGCATCTTACCCAGGGTTGGCAAGGTTTAGGACATAATGGATTAATCCACGGTTTAAACCCTGGTTTAAACCGTCCTGTCCGAAACCCCTTTGTCCAAAACTCTTTTACTCAAATTATGTCAAAATTTTATCTGAACAATATTTAAGAGGTAAAATAGACATAGAACTAATAATATATTGATAATTAAATATACTACAGAATGTTTGTTTTTAAAAGTATAATGTTATTAATATTGTTTCATTCTTCAATTTAAGCATTAAACAAGGGAAGATTAATCAGTAATCAAGTTCAATTGGTCCTCTCATTCAATAGTACATAACTGAAGTTTGACCTTGCCATACAGGTTAAGCTATTAGGGACTAAGTGCTTGGTTAGTCATAAACAGGTTTATTTATCTATAGTACTATTCAAGAATACTTTTATTTCATTCATGTTCAATTCCTTTAGCATAGTGGTGATACATCACCAGTGTCAGTAACTGAAACTGATATTATGCCCTTCAAAATTGTTAATACATTTTTCAGTTATTTTGTATTTCCAATTTAAACTAATATATTTATATTTAAAAAAAAATATTCTTTTTTAAATAGATGTCATTTCTATCATGCAGAAATTATAGCATTTTTTAAAAAAAATATTGTGAAAAATAAAAGGTTAATTTTTAAAAAAATTTAGTATTTTTTTAAAAAAATTATTTTTTAATATCGCATTATTTATCCTTATACAAAAACATTACTTATCAGTATTAAAAGCATATTTATATTTAAAGGATTAGGTATTCACTTTTGTTGTTCAATGAATTGTGGAGCTTCAAAAATTATAAACCTTTTCCTATTATATTATATTATTTTCCTTTAATAAGTTGAAGTAAATTGTATAAAAGATATCAAATATTTATTGATACATGTAATTATTATGTGTACAATAGTTACACCTATAGAATTTTTACCCTTTTCCAAAATTCAAGGTTTTGGATAGTTTAAGACAGTTTAGGACAGTATTACCCAGTTTAGGACAGTATTACCCAGTTTAGGACAGTAAAACCCACGTGTCCTGTCCAAAACCAGTTTAGGACATCCAAAACCCCAACCCTGATCTTACCCTAATCTTATTCTCTGCTATAGCAATTTTCCTTGTTCCATTTTTCATATTTTTTCTCTTTCAGCTTCTGTTGTTTTTCCAACTTCATTTCTCCCCTTTATTTTTTTTTACAGGCAACTTTATCTTTATATAAAATTTTTTTTGTTTCCTTACATTCATGTCAGACAAGTCTTGAAAATGGGCACATGTTTTTGAAGTGCTAAAAAACATGTCTTGTGTTTTTTATTTGTATACTTTTTAATCCAATCAAGTTCTTCAATCAGGTAATATCTTACTTTTCAATTTATTTGGCTAGCTTTACTATTTATTTGGCTAGCTTTAATGTCTGCAGGGGTCTGTCTAGGTTTTTCTGAGAGGTACCTATTTTGTGTAAAATTTAGACCTAATTTGTGAAAATTAAAAACTATATCAAAAAAATCAACAAAAATATGGATTTATCCTTTCTTACAATAATACAAAAATAAAATTTTAAGAAAGAGTATTTTGTGAAACTACCTTTTTTCCTGATGTTGAATTTGTAAAGGTACTGTTAAACAGTAGTAAATTTGGCCTGGACAGACCCCTATCCATCTCCCGCAAGCAAATTCAGTAACTAATTTATTTTTAAAAAAATTTGAATACAAAATTAAAATGACTTGCAATCAGTAAGTGAGGAATATTTCTGAATCTTGATCTGTCATGATCTGACAATCGCCAAAAAACTTGCAAATTTTTTTAAAAAAACAGGTAGATGCTTGCCTGGGGGAGGCTACAAGTTATAGCTTTCGAGTGGGTTTCTTTTTTTGTAGTTTCTTGTAGGCCGCTGCCCGAAAGTTGCCAAGATTTGGCGTTTATTTTGCCACAGATCACAAAACGGAGATCTTCCCAGTAAGTGACCTTACATTGGCTACTATATCACCAGCAAAATGGAATAGAACCTCAGACGGTATATGTCAGGTCAATTGTTTGAACCACTAAAATTGAACTCTTGAGAAAATCTATCAGAATGAAAATTATAACACAGGCTATTATTATTTACATGCTATTATACTCTGGCTATTAGAGAGTTCTTATTATTATAAGTTAAGGTATTCGCATAATCGAGAATCCATTAATGAAAATAAATATATTTTGATAGTGGGATTAAGCATAGCTAGTAAAATATATTTAGCTGTAACATTCACATACCTACTTATAAAACCATGCCACATTACAAATGTTTACAATCATACAGCTATGAGAAATTTAAATTGGAGGAATAAATAGAGATAAAAAGGAATGCATCAACAAGACACTTGTCTATAAAAGAGAATTTATGTGGCATTAATATGTTACAT
The DNA here is from genome assembly GCF_982258835.1 of Parasteatoda tepidariorum. Classification (NCBI taxonomy): domain Eukaryota; kingdom Metazoa; phylum Arthropoda; class Arachnida; order Araneae; family Theridiidae; genus Parasteatoda; species Parasteatoda tepidariorum. Next base: position 16,611,740 of record NC_141755.1, on the reverse strand, counting down.
ACCCCATATATGGGTTTTTCTGTCACCAAATCCATGATTCAGTGTTTTGGAACCTTCAAACAATCCAAAATGTAAATCCCCACGAAATTTCGTATGATCACCAGCAGTTGCATTGCTAATACTTGGAGGTAACCCAACTTTCACAGGTTTAGCCACAATCCATTTTTGTGTAGCAAGTGATGCAGATATTAAAGCTAAACAGCCACAACAAATAAAAAAAGTACAAAAAGTAATAACACGTTTCGTTAAATCAGCTCGCATTTTTGTAATTTATACTACAACATATTAATTCCTAGCAAGTTTAAATTTTAATTAAAGATCGCAAATTTCAATCAGAAAAATGCGACAACAAATGTAACGAAAGCTCACTATAAGTACATATCACATTAGCGAATTTTTTTTACGCACTGAAATTCAATTCAGAGAGTAATTAATATATTTCTTTCATCAATAATGATAAATAACTTGATAAAAGAAGCGGAATTCTTTTTATATACAACACAATAAAGATGCAAAATACTGCAAAATACCAACAGGTTTTCAAGGCTGGGTTATTCAGATTTTTAAAGGTATTTTAATGGCAACTTCAAACCTCTAAGCCTTTGAAAAATATCAATCTATGTAAGCTACAACCTCAGACAAAGCTATGAGATTGCCATCTACATTCCAGTTGATTTATAACAGTTACATTGGTGACACTGAACTAGTCGAGTGATCTCAGTTACTTTTAGTTCGTACTGTAATTAAGGACTGATTAGTGCGGTTAGGTCAAGTTCTGGTTGTTATTAGCAATCAGAAGCAGATGCTCTCCTCCTTTAGAATCTTTTTTAAAAATGTATTAATTATTACATTTATTTTTTGTGAATTCTACTTTCTTTTTTAGGTATTATATTTATTTTTTGGGTATTCTGTTTTCCCATTATTTGTTAAAAAAATTTTTATCTCTAAACTTTTTAAACCGTTTAAAGAATAAAGAAAAAATTTAGACGGCCTGCTTTATGATTAGTTTTTTTTTCTTAGTTAGTTTTTAAATTTGGTTGTTTAAAATTAAAACAGATAAAAAAAAAATTATAAAAATAGAATATTGGAAATACTAATAAGTCTTTAGTTTGATTATTTTTTCGTTCTCTTCATGATCATGTTCCGAAGATCAAAATGTAAAGTACAAGGGGAAAAGTGGCTATCAAGTTTTACACAAAACCACCTACAAAAGAAAAAAAAATAAGCGAAATGAAATGTCAGAAAGCCTTTGAATAATTTTTTTCTACATTTAGTATCAATAATAATTTCTACTTATTTTTGTATATTTCTCCAAATTGAAAATTCGTTTTCAAATGTATACACAATATCGGTAAGTTTTATAATTCAACATTTAACCATTATTTTAACATTTTGAACATTATAACTTTATTATTTATGTGAAATAATAATGATAAAAAATAGTGTTGCTTTAAAAGTGTTTTTTTTTTTTTTAATTTATTTAGCACTTTGTTTTAAGCATGCAGATAATTTTTAACGAACTTATTTTTTAAATTTTCTTTCTATATTGTTAGGTAAATATATTTATAAATTTCAATTTTATTTATTTTTTTATTATTTATTTTCAAATTAAGAAATCTTTCGTTATTTGCGCTATCATTTTTAGAAAATATAACATTAATATCTTTCTTAAGCAAAACAGATATCTTCAAATTCATAAATTGATTTAAATTAATCTGAGTAAGAAGTTTTGATAGAAATCCGACTTCCTGTGAATTAGTGCCTTGCAATTAAATGAATTTCAAAAATACTATATTGCGATACATCGCTATATCGCGATGCGAAACTGACGATGCATCAGGATATAAAATTTCTTATATCACCCAGTCCTATAGACGGTGAAGAATTTTTCATCTATTATTGTTGATGAAAATCGCTGTATCAATTTTGGGAGCAATTTTTTTTTTTTTTTTTTTTTTTTTAAATTACGTTTGCATCTATTGCTGAAGATGTAAAAACGTTTCAAATCCTGCTTTTACAAGCGCTGTGGAGAGCAACTTACCCAGATAGCAAAATAAGGTTTTATTCACCCAACAAAAACCATTTCATGTAAACCTAAAAAGGGTTTTTCACACGGTTTTCGTGTAAACCTTCTAACCTTAAAACGAGGTTTGCGACAATCTGCTCTATTCTACGCACATTACCCTAATCCAAAACCTTGGGAAACAACCTTCCACATAACAACCTTAAAACGAGGATGTCTTAGGGTTTTCAAGCGAGAAAAGAAAACCTTGAATAAAGCTAGTTCTAAGGTGAAAATCATCTTAAATCTACATAATTATAAGGTTTCCGTTCGCAGCGTTTCGTATGGTCATCTAAAATCTACCTTGTCATGAGATTTTCATTGACAATGCAATTTAATACTATTGCTAGTGTACGTCAGCTAAAACGTCATTCTGAACGTGATGTCATCTCTTCCACGATTGTGTGACGGCGCGTTTCATTATTCGTTTTATATTTTACTTCTTATAGCTTCTCAATCCGAGAAAAATTCTCCTTTCCATCTATTTTGCTTGATTATTTTGGGGAAAACAGTCATTTTTTATCAGCCTGACTTACTTTGCTTTTAGAACTTAGAGATTTACAAGTTAAAATATCGTTTAATATGAAATTTTTTTTATTTGACGATTTGATTAATGAAAACATAAAATAAATAGAACATATGTAATACTTAAAGAGAGTCTGCATATTTTCGTCTTTCTTATTCGGAAATTTATGCGGTGTGAGAAGTTTTGATGAGTGCAAAAATGCTCAGTTTTTTGTATATCAAAGAAAATTAACATTAAATATCTTCTTCTGTCAAAATAAATAAAATGCAACTGATTATTTATCTCTTACTTAATATGTATGATATGATAAATGTAGGAAACGTAATGATAACAAAATATTTTTTAAAAGAAATCGTTTAATGAATGTAGAAGCTCCAAACATATTTTTTTAACACAAAACAGCAAATAAATATTATGATTATCATAACAATTAGTATATGACAAGTGTATTAGTACTAATCAGATATGTCATAATTATATTAGGTATTTTGTTATATAAAAATATTATTTGTATAATAACCATTAGTGACTAATACAAAACTGATACACCATAATCAACTATTTCGTCAATACATAAACAAATGATATTATAGGTATAATAACCACCAGTGAATATACAACATATTTAACATGAAGGAATTAGCGAAACAATCCTCATTAAAATAAATTACTTCCTCGTCAGATATTCTCCTTTCTCTGAAAAATAAGAGGAAATTTTTGTGAGCGTACTTGCGTATATTGAATGAAATTTTATGCATATACACATGAATTGTATGTACGTACATGGACACAAACGTATATTGTACCTACAGGAACGCATGCATACATTATATGTATACAGGTGCATATACACGTGTAAATAAAAATGCATGCATACACACGTATAAGTAAAAATACATGCATACACACGCAGTATATAATTATATTTATGTGGTCACTTTAAATATCGTTGTATGAATAACATTGTTATTAAATAGTACATGCATATAATACATGCACACGTGAGTACATTGTATGTCATATGAACGTAGAATGAATAAATTATTTGTTGAAAACAAAAAGCAGACCACTCTGAAAATTTTTTGATCTAATGATCGGTTGTTTTTGTTGGTCTATGTCGTACTAACGATGAACAATGGGCTATTGGTGTAGAGTTGGGAAACATTCCTGAGGATGATATGAAGACATGTCAACACAATTTTGATCCTCTGCAGAGGGGATGGATCTCCTGCTTGACGACCTGCGAGTGAAATCGAGATCTTAATGGTTGAAAAGTTTAATTAGGATAGATACCGCACACCTTTGGATCCTTTGTAGGTTGATCAAAGTGATCACCCATCCACACACTGACCGTGATCCTTGACTTCGGTGTTCTACTGGGAACAGTGTCTTAAAGTTCACTCTACTGCGAGATGATCGGATATTTACGTTCTTGAACTCAATCTTAAGGGTTCAAAGGATCTCAAATATGTTAATTAATTAATGCAAACCATATTTTAAGTTATTAAATTAGACAAAAATAAAACGTACTTTCTCTGAAAAACATACCTTTTCTCGACGGATGCACATTTCTGACTCACAAAATATAGGGCGTAGCCGCACTCTGGGAAATATGGTCCTAATAATAGGTTGGTCAAACGAGCCGTCCAACGGGTATTCGCAAAACGAAATAAATCGTCCCAATAGTGAGGTCTGAGTCTAAAGCTTAGACTCCTTAATGTTAATTTGACTTTTTGAGTATTTCACCATGTCTTGAGAACTTTTAAAACGAATTAAAATAATTTTGCATACAAACATAAATTTCGTTTATCCAAAGATAATTCTTTGCAAAATATAACTTTTAGTAAATATTTACTTTTTTAAAATTTTATTTTATAATAGCCAAAAAATTTTTGATTATTACAGTACACAATTTTTTATGACATTTTAAAGAAGGAAATTTTAAATGGCAAAATACAACATTTGAGTAGAATGGATCGAATAGTTCCTGAAAATTGAATTTTGAAAAAGTCACATTATTAAGAGCTATTCGATTGATTTCGTTCAAATTTTGCGCTTTGCCATTTAAAATTGTTTAACTTAAATTCAAAATTTTTTAGACTATCATTGAATAAAATAATTAAAAACAATTATTTTGACTAAAATTTATATTTTGCATGGAATTAGCTTTGGACAAACGAATTTTTTAATTGAGTGCAAAAAAATTTTCAATTCATTTAAGATGCTCTCAAGATGTGGTCTCATACGTAAAAAATATTAACATTAAGGGGTACAAACCTTGAACCGCTCTTCTGACTATAACTATTGGGACTATTTTTTTCCAGATTACGGCCACCCCTATAATTTGAGAGTCAAAAACCCAAGAAACACCATAAAAAAGGTATGTTTGTTCAGAGAAAGTATGTTGTGTCTGATTTCGTAACTTTAAATATCGTGGGCACTAAGTAATTAGCATATATGTCATCCTCTCGAACCTTTAAGATTGAGTCCTTGAATGTGAAGATACGATCATTAGATGAAAACTTATTTAGAATGGTCCATTTATTTTTTGCGTATTGTACATACGTATATATACTTTAAGTAGTATATATAAGTATGCATAATCTTATGTACGTTAATTCACATATATGCAGATACACGCATACTTTATATGAATATATAATGTATATGTCACGGGCAATGTAAATAATTGGGCATTGTTTATAATGCCCGGGAAATTTAAAAAGTGCCCAAAAGGATATGACAAAATGATAAATTATGTTGCAATTATTACATTGCCCGGTCATTATGTATAATGCTAAAAGTCAAGTGGGCAATTTGTGTCACACACAGCCACAGGGTGTCTTGGGATATTCATCCACTTTTAGATGCACCTGCATAATTTTTTTAAAATTTTTTCCCGCACATGCGCTGTATAAAGCAACTACTTCAATTACTCTTATCTGGCGCAGTTTTTATTTTTTTATTTTTTAATTTTAAAGCAATAATTTCGGTATCAGTTCAAAATTGATTCAAACGCTTTGTTTAATTTTTTTTAAACATTTAAGTTATAGCAAAAGTGGCACTAGATCTAGTATATATTTCGGACATTTACCAAAGGTCTAGTCACACTAGGTCTGGTTAAGTGCCATTGCCCGGTATATCCTACACTGATGTTTTTTTAAGGTCAAGTGCCACTGCCCGGTATACATTTGCCCGGTATACCCTACACTAATGTTTTTTAAGGTTCAGTGCCACTGCCCGGTATACATTTGCCCGGTATACCCTACACTGATGTTTTTTTAAGATCAAGTGCCACTGCCCGGTATACCCTACACTGATGTTTTTTTAAGGTCAAGTGCCACTGCCCGGTATACCCTACACTGATGTTTTTTTAAGGTCAAGTGCCACTGCCCGGTATACCCTACACTGATGTTTTTTTAAGGTCAAGTGCCACTGCCCGGTATACCCTACACTGATGTTTTTTTAAGGTCAAGTGCCACTGCCCGGTATACCCTACACGGATATTTTTTTAAAGTCAAGGGCCATTGCCCGGTATATATTTGCCCGATACTCCAAACACTGATGTTTGTTCTAATCTATCGTCAGTAAGTATTAAAATATCGAATAAATGTAATTATATCCACGAATAAATTAGTATCAAATTGGATGTAATAAATATTTTGGACATTCACCAAAGCGACTAATTTGATTGTCAACATTCACCGGTGAACATTGGCCAGCCAGAATCACACCACACGCACGTGGTTGTCCCATTGCTGTCAATTAATCAAAGTGCCCAAAGAAATAATAGCGGTATTTATAATGACCGGGCAATGTGAGAAATTATCGTAAAGTAATTCAAATTTATCAAATTGCCCAATTTTAATGGTCATTATTCATAATAACTAAGCATTATGAATACTGACGTAAATAATTACATTGCCCGTAACATTTATATGTATCTATGTAAATGTGGGTATATTTGTACGCCCGTACGTTTGTATGTATATACACAATTTATGTATGTTCAATATATGTACGCATATATGCGCTATGTAATAACGATGTATGCACTTATGTATAAACAGGGCGCAAAAAAGGGAAAACCCTGAAAATATTTTATCTATTGATCGGATTTTAATGTACATAATACTAATCGATCTTATTTGTTTGAATGTCTAACTTTATGAGGGATTCAGTTCCTAGACCCTTAAAACAGGAGAAGCACCTGCCATCTGCAAAATATGGTATCAACAGTTTATGAAGGAGAGCTGTTGAAAGTTTGAATCACTTAATGTTAAAATTCCTTTTTGCAAATTTCGTATTGTATAACTTTTAAAGCAAATCAAAAATTTAAAATTTGAATGAAATCAATCGAAGTGTTCTTCAGAAATCGAATTTTCTATAAATAGCTTTTTTTTAGAATTTGACTACCTAGAAACTATTAGTCCGATTTCATTCAAATTTCTCATTTTGCCTTTAAAATTACTTTCTTAAAAATTATGGAAAAAAATTTCTATATTTTGCAATGCAAAGTGTTTTCGACAATTAGTAAATAAAATAAAAAATAATATTCATTTAAAGTTATTTTTTGCATAGAATTATCTTTGGATAAACGAATCTTATAATAGTGTGCAAAAACTTCATGATTCGCTTAAAAAAGCTCTTCAAATACAGCGAAATTCTCAAAAAGCTTAGTTAACATTAAGAGATCCAAACATTCAATCGCTCTCCTGCCTAAACAACTTTGGCAATATTTTCAGGCTGGAAAACTTTTAAAATATTGACTACCTTCCATATTTTTAGGATCAAAAATTCAAATCCATTGGAGAAAAAAAAAAAATCGTTTTTTTTTTCTTCTTGTTTTGTAACTTAAAATATCGTTTGTATAAATTAATTAGCATGTACAAGATTAGGTCCTCGAACAAAAAAAAAAAAATTGAGACTCAAGACGTAAACCATTTACGTATTAGATTGAAAGTTATTTAAGACGAGTAATTTTGTTTCGCACTATATATAAATATGAAGTCGAATCAATAGATAAACTACATTCAAGTTCCGAAAATTTTGTGGTAGAAGCAATCCATCAATTAGCACAATCGATCACGTTATCTTCCATGTTGAGCCCGAACTATCGCCTAATACAAACTGAACCAGGGTGTCCTAGTACCGGTCACAAAAATTTTAATGGCTATTATTCGAAACTTGACAGTATTCGACGATTTTTGATCAATTATAGAAATCAAATTTCTGAAATGAATTCCAATTTCAAAATGAATCACAATTATTCCTATAAGCAATCAATTCTACTTATGGTGATTAGAAAACGAATAAAACATGTATTATCCTGTCTTGAAATTAAAAGTGCTTAAGCTAATCGGAAAGTTACCGAAATTACAAATACAATCTTCTAGCTATGGATACACTCGAAAGTGGGTTAAGAAAATATTATAAATGCTACGTTTGGAAAAAATCAGATTCAAATTATAGTGATACACAGTTTCTATTTTAAAATCCTGATAAGTAGTCTGGAACCTCATAAAACTTTTTAATGTGGATAAATCTTCAATTTCTGAAATATTATTTTTATTTGCTGGGCTATATTTTGGTATTACTGTAAATCTAACTAACGTTAGTGCTAATTTCCATTTTTTATAATAACTATAAATGTATTGTAAATGCTATTTACTTAAATCTATCGGCAACTCATAAATAAAATAAAAAATTAAGGTAAAATAGTAATAACAGTAATAAATGAAAGTATTGATAATTAAATTTAAATTATAGTTTCAGTGTTTACTTGATCAGTGTTTACTTATATCATTAAGAAACTTCAATTTTAAACTTAAATCAAGCAAGTAAACTCCAAGATTGTAAATGATCAGTAGCCGTAATATTAGTACAAATTTGCGCATGACGTAAGCAGCAGTTTTTAAGACAGCATTTTGAGAGTGAGAAGAATCAGGGTTTTGCAATAATTTTCAAGAGTTAAATTTAGTGAGATTATTTTTTTTCATTTTCTTTTATTTTCTTTTATTTTTCTTTAATTTCATTTTCTTTTATTTACTATTTTTAATTGAAAAAGGATATTGAAGTTTGAACATTAAGCATTGCCTCAAAGTTTCGGTACAATAAGGCTAATGGAAGTTTTTCTAGTTTTTAAAAGAGCTTTGCTTAAAATTTTATTTATTGCTTTTCCATTTTAATTTTATGTATTTTAGACGTATATTTGTTCGATAATTCAAATAAGTTGTTAAAAGAAAGAGAATAGATTTAAAATAACATCTTCCGATTTTTTGAACGACTTAATTAAATTTTAATTAAACAGACTTTTAGCCCCCCCCCTTTAGAAAGACTTATTTTTCTTTATATTAGTCCCTTTTACATTCTTTTTTTATTTTAAATTTTTATTTTCAACAGTGTTTTGCCGATAATGTATAGAAAAAATTCTTGACACGAAAAAATTGCTGCAAAATTTCAGGAATGGTTGAATATTTACATACCTGCTTACTTATAAACTTTTTCGAGAAAATCTTTTACAGCAGTGTCAAAATTTAAGTTAAGAGGTATAAAATTTTTACATCCTTTTAAAATATGTAATTTCACCTGACACAATGCAAAATTTGAGCATAATCGGTTGAATAGTTTCTGAGAAATCGAAATTTAAATATATACAGGAACAATTCGATAGATTTAGCTCGATTTTGTATTTTGCCATGTAAAATTACATACATAAAAATTGTATAAAAAGTTGTATGCCTTATAATTCAAAAATTTCCAGCATTTATTTAATAACGTAATAAAAAGTACTAAATATCTACCGAAGTTTATTTTCTGCATGCAATTATTTTTGGATAAACGAATTTTAAAATTATGTTCAAATTTTTTTTAACTCGCTTAAAAAGGTCTCTATATATGGCGAAATATGCAAAATATAAAATTAAGATAGAGGCATCCAAACTTTGGATCACCCTCATGATCAAACTATAGGGACAATATTCCCCAGATTGTGGCTACCCCCTATATTTTGGGGGTTCAAAATCTGAATCCGTCGGAAAAAAGGTATGTTTCAGGTATGAAAGGTATTCAGGGAAAACACATTTTTGTGTTTAATTTCGTAACTTAAATAATCGCCTGCACTAATTAATGAGATTACCCCTTCGAAAAATTAAGATTGAGTTATAAAACGTGAAAATTCAATCATTAGATCAAAATCTATTCAGTGTGGTCTGTCTTTTATTTTGCACACTATACATCGAGTTCTGTGAACAAAATGTTCTTAAATTCACTCCAAAGATATGATGAAAAAAACTGTGGGTTTAGGTTTTGAATCCACCCAGTTTTAGAGCGGGTACCAGCTTGTCAGGGAAATAAAGGCGGTAGGTGCACAATGCTGATTTTATTTTCACCATCACTCCTCGTTAGTCATAAATCGTAGAGTCTTAATATCGATGACCCTCTAGCTCACAATAGACAGTTGGGCGAATTTTTTCTGTATATAAATATTTTAAATAAAATTTCTCTTCTCGGATATTTTATTGCTATACCATAACTAGGTTTGCAATGAGGTAAAATGAACGAGAGAAGGCCAGACATTTTAAAGGAACCGTAAAGCATGGGAACCCTAAAGCCAAATTCGAGAAAAAAGTAAAATTTGTAAAAAAATATTGAAGAGTCAATTTTAAACTCCAGATTAATTTTTTTTTTAAATTTTATTTATTTTTTAATGAGATTGTTTGAATGAAAAGTTTCTAAAAAAGAACTATTACTTATACTTGTGTCGAGAAACCTTTCGTATGTAAGAAAGAAATTTTTCGTATTGTACTTTCGCAGACCATAAAAAACAATCCAAAAACATGGTCTTATGCTCGGTTATTTGCTTTCTCTTAAATGAGGTCCTTTGCAAAATATTTTCTAATTATTTATTAATATTTTCGCTGAAAAGGTTATTATTTGCTTTATTTCGTTTCCTTTGAAAAAGGTTTTCGCTTAATATTTCTGCTAATCTAATCATGACAGCAAGCAAAAATGCAAAAAATAGGGTTTACAATTTGCTTGTTTTTTAACCCAAATAACAATATTTTTTAAAAAAGATTTAAAAATCATTTACTTTTCCTTTAAGGAGGAAAGGTAGGAAATTGCAATATTTTTACGTCATTGAAAAAAGGTTTTTACTGCAAACCTTTTCGTGACAATGAAAATAAAGTTAAAACACAAGGTTGTCGTAAGGTTACATGCTTTCTGGGTAGTAACAGAGCTGGTTCGCTAAGAATGCCAGGTGGTGCCCAAATCACGAGTCTTTCCTTGAAAGCTTCCCGGATCTCCTAACCCAGCTGATCTGCAAGCACGAGGAAGCTCTGCTGAGCAGCAATCTATCTAGTGGTTGGAGGGCCCGATTTGGTTGAAAGATTCACCACAGCTCTGGCCAGAAGATATAATCGATCCAGATTTGGAAATTATCAACGATCAAAGAAAAAAAACTTTCGTGACTAATCTATTCAAAAGACAAATTCTGTTATATCATAATTCCACATCATATCGAAAAATTATACGAGTAACTACTTGCAGGCCCGGATTAACCTATAGGCACACTAGGCACGTGCCTAGGGCCTACGAAATTCAGGGGCCTACGAAAAGCTTGGGAGAAAAAAATTTGTTGACAAAAATAATTTAGCTTTAAAAACAACAAGTGTATTTTGCACAAAATTATGAAGATACAAATAAAAATATAATATTTTTCGGTAATAAATTATTTTACAGAATCTTATGATCTAATATATTACTTTTTTGCTATTTTTGGATTCAACGAAATCTTGTATTATGCTGTCGAATTCCAAACAACGCAAAATGTCGTATTCAATTGACATAAGTGCGAGCGATGCCAAACGATCTTGATTCATTGTTGAACGCAAATAATTTTTTATCAATTTTAATCTGGAGAAAGATCTTTCTCCTTCTGCATTTGCATTCATAATTCCTTCTGCATTCATAATTTCAATAATAATTTTGCATTCATAATTCCTTCTGCATTCATAATTTCAAAAGTTATCATAGTTTTATCATATGATAACCAGTTATCATATCACTTAGTTATCATAGTAGTATCATGAAAACTATGAAGCTATTTGTAGTATAAATATTTCTCGTAATTAATCTCACTATCAATTTCACTGTTTTCTTTGCTGATTTGTTGTTGTATTGTTGACGTGAAGTGTTTGCATAGTTATCGATCGAACTAATCATAATGGTATTATCGATATCAACTGCAATATCGGCAGTATGTCGGTATTGCAGATAAAGTTCGATAAACAAATTTGTAAATTAAAATCCATATTAATAAAAATGTAAAAAAAATATGCAAGAAAATTTTAGCATATATTTTGAAAAGAGGGAAGGAGTGGGGGAAGGAGGGAAGGGCCTACGAAAACGGCTGTGCCTAGGGCCTACGAAAGGTATAATCCGGCTCTGACTACTTGCAATTACAAATTTTAGCAGAAGGGTAACCAAGTCTTGCCATACTTCATTATAAATTATAACGGATGATCAAGGCATTATACGGGTCAGAATCTGAACAAGAATAGCTATGAGCAAGAATCTGAGAACATTTAAATATATTATACTCGATAAGCATCGAGAACTAAAATATGGTGTGTCCCGCAGTGGACTGATCGTTAAGGCACGGTTCCCAGAAGATCACCGAAGTCAAGCATCACTGGCTGCAGTCAGTGTGCGGGTGGGTGACTACTTGGATCAGTCTGCGTAGGGACCGAGGGTGTGCGGTATTGGTCCTCGTTAAATTGTTCTACCGTAAAGTGCTCGACTTCGCGTGCAGGTCGTTGGGCTACCGAAGCAGGGGTGCCATCCCCTCTGCAGAGGATCAAAATTGTGATGGCATGTCTTCGGATCATCGTCAGGGATATTTTGATTAAATGAAAAGAAAAATATTAAGAAAAGGGAAAATATCGTAGTACATTCCTATACAACTAAAAAGAGGAGGAGAGGGCAGGGAGAGGGGCCAAAAGCATGAAACTGGTCTCTCCCCAGATGACGTATTCGAGCGTTGCGTGGGAAACTAATTTCACCAGTACGAACGTGCTCCCATGTAAGTTGCAAGCCAAATGCCCCTCAATCTTGATAAAAACAAATTATCAATTGTTCGATATTCGATTACTAAAAATATTTTGAATGTTACTATTGTGACACGAGCTATTAATTTAAATGTCTAAAATTCAAAACTTCGAATTGCACTTTGTTTATCAAATCTGTACATCAATTTATAAATATAAATCATCATAATCTTTGTTGCAAAATTAAGGCAGTGAAATATTTTTGTGCATTTTTATTTATCATTGTAATTTCAACTGTTTATCATGGAAGATATACCTGTTTCACATATTGGTCATAAGATACTATATGAATTCAGAGATAAATTAGAATCTAGACACATGGTAAAGATACTCATGCCTGATCTTCAAAATTCAGATTTATGTTCATCAGGTGAGACAATATTTGTCAAGATTATCGGAGCTAGGAAAAGTATTAGAAAAGTGCAGGTTTGTTTAACTGGTTATTATAATTTCTCTTCTCCTTATTATCTCCATAATAATGTAGACTTTTATAAACATTTGTAATTCCTTAAATCAGGGTTGGCAAGGTTTATGACAAAATGGATTAATCCACGGTTTAAACCATCCTGTCCAAAACCCCCTGTGTCCAAAACTGTCCAAAACCCTTTTACTCAAATTATGTCACAATTTTATCTGAACAATATTTAAGAGGTAAAATAAACATAGAACTAATAACATATTGATATTGAAATCTACTACAGAATAATTGTTTCTAAAAGTATAATGTTTTATTAATATTGTTTGACTCTTCAATTTAAACATTAAACAAAGGATGATTAATCAGTAATCAAGTTCTATTGGTCCTCTCATTCAATAGTACATAACTGAAGTTGGACCTTGCCATACAGGTTAAGCTATTAGGGACTAAGTGCTTGGTTAGTCATAAACAGGTTTATTTACCTATAGCATGATTCAAGAATACTGTTATTTCATTCATGTTCAATTCTTTTAGCATAGTGGTGATACGTCACCAGTGTCAGTAACTGAAGCTGATGTTATGCCTTTCAAAACTGTTAATACATTTTTCAGTTATTTTGTATTTTCAATTTAAACTAATATATTTATATTTAAAAACAATTTTTTTTAGAAATAGATGTCTTTTTTATCATCCTGTGATGCAGAAATTAAAATTTTTTTATAAAAAATATATTGTGAGAAATAAAATGTTAATTTTTAAACAAATTTAGTATTTTTTTTAAAAAAAAATTATTCTTTTTTAATATTGCATTATTTATCCTAATACAAAAATATTATTTATCAGTATTAAAAGCCTATTTATATTTAAAGGATTAGGTATTCACTTTTGTTGTTCAATGAATTATGGAGTATTTGATGATTGTATTTGTATGGAAATATTTTCTTATTATATTATATTATTTTCTTTCGATAAGTTAAAGTAAATTGTATAATAAATATCAAATATTTATTGATACATGTAATTATGTGTACAATGTTTACACCTATAGAATTTTTACCTTTTACCAAAGTTCATGGTTTTGGACAGTTTTACCCAGTTTAGGACAGTTTTACCCAGTTTAAGACAGTAAAACCCACATGTCCTGTCTGAAACCAGTTAAGGACGTCCAAAACCCCAACCCTGCCTTAAATATACTTATAATTTCACAAATATCTAGCTTTTTTAAAAAATAAAAAAATGCATCCCTTGTGAAAAATTGAAAATTAAGAAATGCTAAATCACGCATCAGTATACATCAAACACCAGATTCAAAAGTAATCTTGAAAAAAATAAAGTAACTAGTTTGCAGATACTATTATTTACTGTTCTATTTGGGAGATTTCTTTATAAGCAGCCCCTGCCAGAAAAAAAAAAAAAAAACCCCATCACAGACAAGGATGGCAGATATAACTCATAGCCACTCCCTTTAAAACATTTACATGTTTTTATTAAAATAGAAGTTTTAAGTTTAAAATCTGTTTGACGCCTTGTCGATTGTAGTCGGCGCGACTGATCATGATGTGGAAATATCCCCTCCAGAAGGTTGATTTTATAAATTTTAGCAAAAACGTTTATTACCGTCCTTTATGAAATTCGTGTATTGATTTGACAAATGCAGTTTTTGTGAGTTGTTTTAAAATTTACAATTGAGTGCCAGTAATAACCTAATAGAAGAATCAAATAAATAATTTAAAGCATTGGTCTTTATTTTTTAAAAAAAATTAAGTTTATTCCAATTTTGACGACGAAATTCAGATGATTAATTTTTATACAGTAATTCAGCTTTATACCCCAAATTATGTTTATTTCATAAAAGGCTTATAAATCAAAGTATTTAAAATACATAAAATAAAAATTCAAGCTTAAATAATTTATGGACAAATAACTTTGTATCACTGAAGGTAAGAATGAATGAGGAAAGAAAGAATGGTAATGACAGATACTCATTTAAAATAAAATCTTATAAAAATATATATACGCTTAGATTTAAGGACAGAATGTGTAAATTTTTTAACATAATATTGAAAATTTACGTTTTTAATTCGCATTCATGTATCTTTTATTGATAGATTAGGTTTAACAACCCAGAAGGGTTTTGCTCGACTAAATGTTGAATATGTACATCACGCATGTCCTTTATCCGCTAATTCACGAAAGTTCTTTCAATCATGAGACAGTAGATTCGCAATCTTCCATGAATTGAAAATTTCTATTTTAACAAAATTCTCTCTGAGTTCCTCTTCTCTAGAATTTGAATTTCGTAACTTTCACAAAATCTCCTCAATAAGACATTTATTGCTTCTTTCACAGTACCCTTTTTTTCCTCTTCCACAGTTCTCGTTCACGCATGATTTAAATTTTTGTTATTTATTATTTTCTTTTTATGCTGATTTGTAAGAATGAAGCATAACTTCAGTTAAACTTCAAGAACATTAAAATTATAGAAAAATCCGCAATCTGTATTTTAATGCTGTGGCAAAGACAAAGATGTAAAATCAATTAGATAAAAAATTCTTCCTAAATTGCAAACATTTTAAAAATTCAATTGCTAGAAAAAAAGGTTTTATTTTTTCAAAACAAAGCACATTTTCCTTTCTTTCTTCCATCTTAATTTTTGTTTTAAAAAATGATGAGAATTTGGGATCTAGCCAGGACTGAAGAAGATGCAGTCTCTTTTTGTCAGGAGAGAGGTATATTGGCAAACGATGCAACAATTTATAGCTGAATGTTTTCGACTTTTATACCGTCGACTGTTTTGTCATTCACTTTGCTTGGCGACTTGGCTCGCGTTTGGTCCACAATTGGTGACATTTTCGCCCGACTAACGGAAAAGTCAGAAAATAGTTTTTTTGAATTTAGTCATTTTAATATTGACCTTACCTTGAAATTGCAAAATAAAAACATTTCATATCAATAATTTTTTTAAACATATTTTAAATAAATATTTTATAATATTATTTGTCAGAATTAAATAAATTATACTTCATTTTAGTAATTTTTAAATAGGATAATTTAATCTAAGTTTAATTTTATTTTATAATTTATAGTGATTAAAGTTGATATCACATACCTTAATTAGCATTTATTTATGGATATTTTTAAGAAATGTACATCTTTTATAAGCCAGAAAGATAAATTTTTATTAACTTTATTAAGTTATTATAGTTTTGTTCTAAATATAAGTTTTGTGTGTTTTATTTTTTATCCTGGCTTCATTAATTTGAAATGAACATATGTACCTACAGAGATTCCTGAATCGAAAATTGTTATTTCAACAAAAATTGGTATCGGGTGGTCAAGAAGGAGATCAATCTGTAATTATACTAAACAGTGACTCAGAAGATGAAAATGCCAAGGAAGGAAAAAGATGTGTGAAACAAAACGAAGAGGAGCCTCCTAGAAAAAAACTTTGTGCTGAAATTATTGAAATTGATTCTGTTGTACCATCTGTGAGATCAGGAAATCATTCTCCATTCTGCGAAGTAACTAGCACTACTAATGCAGTAAGTTTTTCAGTTACTTTGTCATTAAAGAGTAAAAATATCACCTATATCATGTGTCTATGTTTGTATATTAGGTACTTATTACCACAGCAGTTATTTAGACACACTGTCAGTTGTATTGTAAACACTACTAATGCTGTAAGTGTTTCAGTTACTTTGTCATTAAAGAGTAAAAATATCACCTATATCATGTATCTATGTTTGTATATTAGGTACTTATTACCATAGCAGTTATTTACACACTGTCAGTTGTATCGATTACCGCAATTAATTAAGAAACACATGGATAATTAATTGTATGGAAGTTTTTTTTAAATCTTCCCCTTTAATGGACCCGTACCACATTTGATTATCTAAGACTTCAATAAATTCTTTTATATTGAATAATAGTTTTCCAATAATAATGAAGAATGAAAAGCAAGAATGAAATAGTTTTAAAAAACAACTTTTCTGTGATTTTGCTTGAAAATGTGAGAAATAAGATATTGATTGTAATTTATAAGAATTGATTTGATATAGTCTCAGTTAATTTTCTAGAAATTTTGTTGATTTTCTAGAAATTTTGTTTTAAAATTTGTTTTAATAGTTTCTTATGCAGTTTTTTAAGGAAAGAAATTAAAAGTCAGTGGTTTATTTAGTGTTACTGTTATTCAAAAACTTTTTTATTTTAAGATATTTTTAGTTACAGTAAAACTTGATATGAGGTCAAATGTATTTGTATTGTAGGTATAACTAATGAGAAAAGCTTAAATAAATCTTCTGATCTACTCTTAATATTGACAGAGTAGATCAAGTATTTAGAAACTAAAGATCCAGGTTTATGTTTTTATATTTTGTTCTGTGGAAAGATTTTTTAGCAAAATAAATATGTGGTTTCATATGGTTTCTATGCTATTTTAGTGACATAGCATCGATGCATATGCCATTTACATTGATGACTGAACTGAGTAAGAATTAAACATTAAAAAACTAGCAATGAAATCTTCAATCGAACCATTTGCAATTTCATTTATTACAAAGGCATGTAAAAAAAATAATTTTTCAAACATTTCTCCTGAATGAAATAATTTTTAAACATTTTTTAGGATGAGGGACTAAATTGTTCTTTGTAATCAAAGCTGAAATTTCAGAACACTAGCACTAATGGTTACGGAGTTAAAAGAGATTTAAACAAATTAGCATACACTATACTGTTTGAATAAAAAGAATTAAGGATTAAGTCAGTACAGAGATGACTATGATAATTTTGACCCTCAATTGTTCTTAGTTATCAATTTGCAATAAACCTTAACTTATAGCAATTTTTTTTTGTATTATATGTTATGTTTTGCCTCTATAATATAACAGTACTTAATCCATCTATAATCTGAGTAATTTTTAATTAGGACGAATCAGTCATTATTATAGATGTTCCAACTGCTGAAGAATTTATTCCTATTTGCACAACAAACCCACAAATTGAACTAACACCAAGTACAAAAACTGTTCCTGAAGTGGATGATGATGATGTTGTTGTAATTTCTTCAGATGAAGAAGATACTGTGAATCAGGTACAACAGTTACCAATTGTACCAAAAGCCATTTGTACACCTCCCAAACGACTCAGACCGGTAGTTATTGATGGCAGTAACGTTGCACGAGCGTATGTATTCTTTGAGTATAACTTATACATAGCATTATCTCTATATCGATATTATATGGCGATATAACTTATGTTCGAAACTTATTTCTTTTGAGTCAGAACTACACAATCAGAAATGTTAAATCAAAAAAAAGGAAGAAAATAAATAAAAGAAATAAACTAAAACAAATGAAAATGCTAATTATAAAAAAATGCTTTTATAACATTAATAGCATTGCTTAATTTTTCAACTATAATAATAAAGTTTCATTTACTTAAGACTGATAAAAAAAGTCTTAAAATAAAAAAACAAGCACAAGCTTTGTTTTAATTTTTATTTTTAAAATTAAAAACAACTTAAGATTTATTGTTTTAAAAATCATAATAAAATTATAACAAAATATTTTACATACTAGTGTTTAAAAAAAAAAAAACGAACGTAAAAAGCAAACTAAAGTAAATGGGATATCTCCAAGTGACGTAGTGTGGGTATCAATGCTATTGCGCATGTCACGAAGCTTAAATGTAAATAGAATTTTGCCTTGATCAGTTTGTGATATTATAAAATTCCCTACTTGTTTCGATTGTAAACAATTTTTCTCTCCTTCAAGTCGGGAATTGTTAAATATCACAAACTGATAACAGGAAAATTTCGTTTATACTTTTATTCATGAGAATGCACAGCGCATCCGAGAGGTTGCATGTCTGGGTATCAATGATCTTCTTGAAGTGCAAGTACCCAATTGTACACTTAAGTAAAACAATTTTTAAATTATCTGTTGAAAAAAAAAAACTTGCTTTTAAAAGAATGTAATTTTATTTTTTATTATTCAAAAATAATTAAGTTATATTGATTAATGGTTAAATTCTCTACATAGTAAGAGTAAAAATAAATGAAAGTATTTTATTATTTACTTATTATTTTATTTATTTTTATTTTTTTAAAAATAAATTGACTTGAGAATTATTGGTTTTAAAATTATACTGATTATCTAACAAATTATTAAACGAACACATATTGAAAGAATTTTAATAAAAATTGAGAAAAAAATGCTAAAATCAATAGCGCTATTGTTAAATTATTAAAACTAGCTTTAAAGCTAGCTTAAACATTGCTTAACTTTTTATTTAATTAAAAATTTTTTTGTTGTTTTACTTAATAATTGAATTTTTTTTTTAAAAAAAAGTATGTAAATAACCTTAACTTTGTTTAAATTTTAAAAAAAATAAAGGCTAAAGATTTATAGAGTTTTAAGTAATGTTTAAAAGAACAAATAACTTATATATATTGAGAAAATATTAAGAGAAAATGGTTACAAAAACTAAGTAAACTTAGAGAAAATGGCTACAAAACTAAGGAACTTAAGTACCAAATATTTTTGTTTTAATAAAAGATTTAAAAAAGTAAAGTGTTGCTTTTAAAAAATCAAGATAAAAATAAAGAATATTAAAAATAAATGTAAGCTTTGTTTAATTTTTTATAATTAAAAACGACAAGGATTTACTGGTTTAAAAATAATCATCAAATTCTATCAAATTATTGTACTCATGTGCATTAAATTAATAAAAAAATATTTTATAACAAGTATAAATTACTTAAATACAAAATATCGCTATTAAATTGTATCGCTTAAAATTAAAAAGGATTTTTTTAAAAAAAATGTAAGGAATATAATTTTTTTATTTATAATTTCTTTTTATTAATAGTTGAGAATGAAAGTTAAGGGCAAAAATAAAAGTAAAATAATAGCAATTTCAAAGTTAATCTTACTGTAAGCCTACTAAAATTAATTGACAACTAATGTTAAATCCCGACAGACAAAAAAAAAGAAGAGAAAAGAAAGTAACAGAATAATGTACAGCCACCAAAAAATAACATAAGTCCGACTGAAAATAATCTTCAAGAAACATAAAATCCAGACGGAAGAAGCTTACATTAAAAAACTGCATTGTGTTCTACATTTCATGAAACTGTGACTCCTGATTCAATCGGCTCTTTGCCATTCAACATCATGAAACGAACATCGTTTTCCTAACAAGCCGAAATCAAAATTGTCTTTGTCAGAGCGGTAACCGTGTTACCGTAGTTTAAGATCTTCGCTTGTTAAATCGTTATATCGGCCACTTAAATAAGATTTCTGATGCTAGCAAGAAACGAAAGCCGCTATATTGGCTTGGTGATGCATGTGTTAAATTGATAATTTGTGATATATCAATTTATGGCCCAGTCTTAGTTATGGTACATGGTGCAGTACTGTAATGTATGAGCAATTCCACCATTTACATATGTGGCAGAAATCTCATCTAAATGTGGCGTGACTTGAGTCAGTAAAAAAATTATATGAATCAGTTAAAAAAAATCAAACTGTTCTAATAATTTTTATTAATTTAAACTCTTGGTATTTTCTACACTTACTCCAATTATTTGTAACTTTCATTTGCTTAAAAATTATTTAAAAGTTATAAACTAAGTGTTATGCGCTGAAACACAATGTGTTATATCTGTAACAGCCAGCTTTTTATTTATAATAATTTTTAAAAGTGAATAAAAATTGAAGTAAGGAGAAAGGATACCATGAGTTAGTGAGCAAAAATCATTAAAATTACTTGTTCTTTTTTTAACTGAGATTTTTACTTTTCAAGTTTGCATACATGACATTTGTAAATGCTGGAATTGCCTTTAAGTAACTTAAATAAAACACACCAGAACTCCAATTATTTAGATTTATCAGTATCAGACAAAATTGAGAAATAATTAAAAATTAACAAAAGAATTTAATGTCCTAGTAGTTTTTGGGTTTCTTATTCATTACTTAATTTTTGCCAAAATTAACTTTTGGATGTTTTCTGTTTAATATTTCATTACATTATTATTTTCGTCTCAATTCTCTATGATGCTGAAATTCTGTTATATAGAGTCAGATGTGCTAAAGTGGGTATAAAATCAAGCTTCTTTTTTAAAGGCTCTGAAACCAAACAATTCAATATATTATACTGGAAATTTTAATGCATTCTGTATACATTGGATTAATATAGATTAAATTATATTAATCCAATGATAATGCATAACTTATCTATTTTGTTTGTTTGTTTTCTTATAGTAATGCTTTCAAATGTATATGTAAGTTCTAAATTTAGTATATATTTCACTAAAAAACTTATGTAAATATTGTTTGAGAAATACAAATGCTCTTAAATAAATGTGCCATGATTATATTTAAAAAAATAAATGCTAATTTTTTTTCTTCTTCTTATTATTATTAAATTAAAATAATTATAAAAATTAGGTTTAACTTCAGATGCAGTATATTTTGCAGAACTCTACACTATATCATCAAAAAGCAGGAAAACTATAATAGTTTTTGGTTCATTTGAAATATAAATGAGAATGTAAAAATTCATATCTATAGTGTTAATTTAAAGTGTTTTTACTATTTATAGCAGACATGTATTATTTATGCAATTTAGCTATTTTAACTGCAATATGAAGGCATAAACTTGCGTGAGAACTCATCTATATCCTTATATATGCTCACTAAGTTGTACTATGCTATTTTGGTAATATTTTTAATTGTATACAATGTCTGTTTTATTGTTATTTCTCCCCCTGCCTGTATAATTCTCTTTAAAAAGTAAACTTTAAACGATATGTTCTTTTAAGTGGGCCAACCGGCCTTAGTAGGGGGCAGGGAATTGTCCTTGCACCAGAAAGGTTCTGGGTTCGAATCCCGGGCAAGGCATGTATGTTTTTTCCTTCTCTGTACAATCTGTCCTCACTATGGGAGCGACGTTGGCCCACCTAATATGGTGCCCCTGAAAGAGAGGCCAACAAAATCGCCCCGTATATGCCTGAATTGACGGATGTTGCCACAGGTGGGCATTGGAGAAAAATTTTTTTTAAGTGTTTAAATTACTATGTAGGACTATAATCAAACAAGTAAATTACTTTTTAGCTGCTTCATTGTGAAATATAGAGTATTAGATACTTTAATAAGCTAACCCAAAAGTAAAAAAAAAATCCCTATCATTTGATACTTACCTAAGCCTAACCATATACTCATTTTACCCCACCTCAGAAATCAATTCATTATAAATATAATTTTTAAATTTATTCTTAAATTTCTATGTATATATGTTCTTTAGATGTCCCTCTAACAGGTTGATGTAAAATTAATAGTTTTTCCCAGTTTTTAATGATATTAAAAGAAAGTTCATCAAAAGCTTAAATTAACATACTGTATAAGTTGATCATAAAAAGATCATTTGTAAACGTTTGGTTTTTTAATCAAATTTTAAAACTAAAAAAAAATATAAATAAACGCTTGTCGCAATCCTAGTAGATGTCTCTAAAAAATTAAGCAAATTATCTCAATTGAAAAGGTGAAAATAGATGTTTTATTTATTCATTTATTTTTTCTATCACATCCTCACTTTACCTCATGTACCCACTTGAACTCACCTGACCCTAGTAAATGCTAATTTATTTTAAATATTTGTTTTTCATATGAATTTGTATGACATTTCATAAATAGTTTTTATTTAAAACTAGTCTTAATTCTTTTTTAGCGTAAATCTTAGATACATAAACATTTGATAAGATATTAACTTAATATCCATTTTAGTTGCATGCAATAATTTTACTTTGTTTAATTATGATATTTACTTATTAATTTGTAATTAATTTTATAATATATTAAGGGCATTTATAATAATTGCAGTTGTTCAATCTCGGCAAAATGTTGAAAATTTGAAAGATTCCTAAAAAAAGTATTTTCTAAAGAAAGTTTTTTTCTTGAAAAAAAATTATTTTGGTAATGATTCTAATTTCTAATAACTGCATGATAAACATGATTTTTTAAAATTGCAAATGATATTATGTTATATTTAACACTATTTCAAAGTATCTTTTATTTATTTAAAGAAAAAGATATGTTTGATGAAAATATTATTGGAAAAAATTCATCATGATAAAACTTTTTCTACTTTTGATATTTTCTTGAGTCAGTTACTGTATTACTTTATAAATAACTTTTTTTCCTCCATTTCAGTTTATTAATTTTAAGTTTGTTTTTGGGTTGTTGCAAAGAAAATATATTATTTCATTGTTTTAGGCATGGGAAACCACAAAATACGTTTTCATGTAAAGGCATAAAAATCTGTGTAGACTATTTTTTGAAAAAAGGTCACCCTCAGGTCACAGCATTCGTACCACTTTTTAGACGGCATTGTAGAAATGGTCCTATAGTGACCACAGACCAGTATATATTGGAAGAACTTGAGAAAACGCAAAATGTAGTATTTACCCCCTCTAGAAGAGTTGATGGAAAGTCATACATGTGCTATGATGACAGGTAAAAAAAAATATATTAATTAATATTTTATTAATTGTTAATGTTTTGCTTTTGAATTATGGTTCTGGAAGATGAGCATTATTTTAAAAGTCATAATGGTAATTATTTTGAAAAGTCATTATTTTGTGCACCTACTTAACATCACCCAGCATACCAATACCATCAGGCTAATTTTATTTTCAAATATTATTCTCTGTTCCACTCATTCTTTCCGAATAAGAGGAAAATAAACCAGTTATGTAAAAAATCATGCTTATTAATCCCTTAACTAACAAGGAACTGCATTTAGAGTACAACTAATTTGTTTTCCTGCAACAGTTTGTTTTCTCACATTTTATTCAAAAGGACATTATGAGCTTGACTGGGAAATTGATATAAAAATTTTTCCAAGTGGCAGATTGGGTTTAATTTGTATCATCAGCTAACGTCTCCAATACTATCGATTCTCCTTTGTGATCTCTTTGCGTACATTATTATTTTTTTACTTAATGTGCATTATTTTCCCGCAATGATAAATGTTCATATTTATTTAACTCTAGATTCATAAACTCTCTATATAATTCTCAATTTATAAACACTCTAAATTCAATCTTTTTTTTTTTTTTGCACAATGTGAAAAGAAAATGATCAAAATATGAATACGAAAATAATCATTTTCCCTAAAATACGAACAGAAATTCTTATTATTCTTTAAGAATTTATCTCTGTTCAGTCTCTCCTCCTCTTCTTTATCCCCTCAATTTACAGCATGTGATGACTCCCTTCTGAGTAAAAGATGACCTTATCTCTGGATATTCCCCTCTGAAACTCTCTGTTTGAATGGACTTCAAAGACAGCTGTCAACTTTTTTTTTCTTAGAAAACATCTGGTTTTTCAACTCCTATGTCTACAAATCTCTTCTAAACAGTAACTGAGCAACAGTTAAAATCATTTTCTTTTTTTCACAATATCCTTTATTTTAGTGTGTAGTGCTGAATCATACTTGTTTATTTTCAACAGACTCCCATCTTCATTGTCACTGATTATCTTTAAATACAACTGATATATATATTTTTTTACTATTTCATGTCTTTGCTTTGAAATTTGTTATTTGTAGTTCATATTATTCATTTAATTTTTATGCATGAATTCCGGTTAAGCATATATGTGTTTTGTTATTTTAAATCCAGATTCTTCTGTTCAAGTAACTGATTATTTTCAGTTCAATTTAACTTATTTTATTCTGTAGAGTTATTTCGTTCCTGAATACTTGGTTTAATCTTAAAAGTTTTTATTATTGAAAATGCATTTTTTGAGGTTATCCACTCAAATGAACTCCCATATGTGTGGGTACTATTTATTTTCAATTAAAACTGGTCATTTTTCTATTACTACTTTAAAATTAGTTATTAGTCTTATATTAAATATTAATATATTTAACCACTTATATTAAATATTAATATATTTAACCATTTATTTAACCATGCATTGTAGTATGAGACATTTTCAACCAGTGCAATATTTGAGAATCAACCAGTGCAATATTTGAGTAAAATATCTTACCAGCATTGAATATAAATTGCGAATTTTCTATAATCTTGGAGATCAATACATAACTGGGAAGTGTTATTTTTTGTTTAACACTTATCAGTTCTAAACTTATTTATATTTATTAGCTTATATTTTATTCTTCTGATGTATTGATAATTGAGTTTAAATATTAATACTTTATTAATTATTGCTTGATATTCAATGGCTTTTTATATTTTCTATTCTTTAGGTTTTTTGTTTTTAAGATATATTAATCATTCTAGTTAATTTCAAGTTCATAATTAAATTTTCAGCATTAAATTTCATTTAAGATCTGGAATACTGGCACCTTATTCATTAAGTAGTGTAATTGGCTCTTGTAATTGACAATATAAAGCAACTTATAAGTTTACAGAAACGTTTATTTTTAAAAAAAAATAATAAAGATTCAATATAAGAGTTTTATGTCAATTAATTGTAAAGATGTTCCATTATTTGATAAAATAATAATTATAATTGCATTGATTCCTTTTACTAGTAATATTGTTTAGTTTTCTCCGAAGTAACATAATAATTAGTATTAATATTTTAAACGAAAATCTTTTTTGAAAATAATTTTAAAATGATTAAAATTTGCAATTACAAATGAGATAGAACTTTTTCAGTTGAAAGAAAGCTATCTCTTATAGTAATTTTTTTTCAATTTTTAAAAAATTTGCCAAATCCAATCCTGATAAGAAGAATGTAGCTATTAATTCTACTAAATTGTTTTTAAATATACACATTAAATATACCAATATTTTATATTTTATGGGAATTGTATGTAATTTTGTGTTAACTGTTTTATTTCTTTTGTTTTCTTATATCTATTTTATTATTTTTTATTTTCTAATGTCTATGAATGATATTTATCTTAACATTTTTGATGTCAATGAAAATTGTTTGCAGTTGTACACTGATTTTATTTTATTATGCTGTGAAAAAGGTTGAAGGATTTTTTTTGCCACAAAACTATTAAATTTTTAAAAAAACTCTTTAGTTTGCAGGATTGTTGATATTGTGTAAACTGTTAAAAATATCAATGAATTTTTAGAAGTTATGTTATATCTTTTTGCTTAATCTCTTTATATTTAATGAAAATATGTTGATGTTGTATATTATTGTGTATTTTTCTTCGCTGAGTAGAAACTGTCACAGTTAGAAACATGCATTGAAAACAGTATGTAGAAAGTACACTAGAGAAGAAAAAATATTGATATGTAGTTTTTGAGTTATTAACTGTTAAACTTTTTATAAAATTTATTATGGATGACACTCTTCAAAAATGCAGACACTATACATGGCACTATTTATAATAGAGATTTGCTGTCTTGAATAGCGACAGTAAATTAAAAAATTTTTCTTATTAAAATTTTAATGACATTATTAATTTATTTATGAGCGAGATAATATCAACATAACTTCACTTATTTTTTAATATCTGTCCCATCATTAAAAATTTAATCGAAGGGCATAATACTATCTCTATTTTCTACTTACATATTAATTGGATTGATAAAAGTAATATCTAAAGAGCTTGTTTTTATAATTATGTTTATTTTAAACATTGAAAAATTATATAGAGAATTTTTCAATATGCGTATTTAATAAAAAACAAACAAACAGAAATTAGAAAATTAAAGATTTAAAAAATTATGTAGAATGTATTAATCAATCATTGAATACACTAACACTATAAAATTATTTTTAATAACACTGTTTTATTTATGAGAAAGATAGTATGAAAATATCTCTACTATCTCTACTTATTTTCTGCCCGAGCATTAGAAATTAAATAAATAAAAGTCTAACATTGTCTCAATTGTTGTTTTCTCCTTTCATAAAAATACTTATGGTTATTAATTATGTTACGAAAAATAATATCTAAAGAGATTATTTTTGTATTTAAGGTTATTTTAAATGTAAGAAAATCATAGCATATTAAAAAATAAAAACAGCAATCAGGAAATCAGCTATTAATCAATCCTCTATTCAATACACTAACACTTTAAATGAATACCAATTCAGTGAAAAAATAATTCAAGTAAAAATGCAAAAACTTATTTTACTGGTGTCTATTTTTTATACTTGTCATTTTTAATAATATTTCTAATTAAATGGTCTATTATTATTAAGAATATGCTGAAATAACGATAAAAGGAAACCTTGCATGTAAGTTCTAAAACAATGTATCAGCACAATTCCTTGAAATAACAAAACTTCTTTTATTAGTGTGTGTTCATACTTTTTTTAAGGAAAAATATATAGATTGCATTTAAATAGAATAATTTTGTTTGCATAGATATATTTTAATAACATAACTCCCTGCCTGCACAACTCACAACTGACTATTGTTATCCCATTGATAAATGGTTCGAGAGTTACTAGGTTTTGTGGGTTCTCTCTCTTTGTAACATGGATGACAATTATTTTCTCATAAAAAGTCTTTCCTGAAAACACATTTGTTCTGTTAATTATCTTTGGTCTTCTGAGTTTTATTTTAACTGAACAGGCAAATGTTGTTTCCTGAATGATAATATAAAATCATAATATGATAATATAATATGTTTTTAAAGGATGTTTCTATTTCATGCTAAGTAACAAAGATGATTTCTAAACGATCATGGAAGTAGGTGAGTAAATTAAATATGAAGCAGAGTTTTTTTTCTTCTTTTAATGGTGTATTAAATTTTAGCAGCTAGTTTAAAATGTTATTGTAATTGTTTATCAATAACATGTCTTTAAGTGCACTTACGTAAAGAAATATCATGAATTAAGCAAGAATTTTATGTGAATGACACAGCCAATCAGAGTGGTTGAAAAACTTGAACATTTATGGGCAAGTGCTAGGAACTAACCACTCATGTTGAACAACAGTTATTGAAAGAGTTCATCTACAAAATGCACATGACCAGGAGGTCACAGTTAGAGAAGGTCTGTGTTAGTTTGTATAAAATGTTGCTTGAAAGGGCAATGTATTTAACATAACAAATAATAGATATGTGATAAGCAATACCACAAAAGAGATATTTAAAAATTCATTGATTAATTTTAATGCAAGCTTTCTGTCTAAAATAAAATATTTATGAACAAATTAAATTGCAACTATTTTAATAAAAAAAGTTAAATTTAATTACAAACATGCAAATATACTTGTATCTTACTCACATGTAATTTGACTCTGTAATATCTGTGTTATCAATTGTGTTTTAATTTAATTTATAGTTGATCTAACAATATTTTTTATATTTTCAATATGTTATGTTTTTTTTAAAAACTTATTTATTTGTATTTTATTTTTAATTTTATATCATTTTGAAATATTTGTATGATTGGAAAGAGCTATAAAGAGAAGAAAACTTGACATCATATAGGCTGATTTGAAGACATGCAGGGATGAGATTTTTCCACTTTTTAGCGGATCTCCGCTTTTTTCACTTTTATCTCTTGAATTTCAGCTTTTTTATCAAAAATTCAGATTTTCTAAAAATTTCACTTTTTTTTATAAATATTCCGCTTTTTCAGAAAATTCACCAATTTTCAAAGAGAAGCAGAAAATTCAAGCTACATAGCTACCAATCCTTTCTCATTTTCGTAGTTCAAACGACGCTGCTTCTGACAAGCCTTTTAGAGGTCCCAAGCCTGAAATCTGCTGATATCTCGATTCTTATTCACACGATTTTAATATCAAACGTAACTTTTCGTCTTTGCATGTTGCGATTCTTATTCACGCGATTTGAATATTGAACGTTGCGATTCTTATTTACGAGATTTAAAAATCCTATATTGTGATTCGTATTTACGCCTTTTTAAAAACCAATGTAGCGATTTGTATTCACGCAAGTTTAAAATTCAATGTCTTGATTTGTTCATTCCGGTTTATAATATCAAACGCTGATTTTTGTATTTATACGTGATTTTAAAATAAGGCATAGGGATTCGCATTCAGGCATTCTAAAAATTATGCATCATAATTCTTATTAATGCAATCTAAAAATTACGCATCATGATTCGTATTTACGCGATCTGAAGATTGTGAATCGTGATTTGTATTTACGCGTTTTAAAAATTCTATATCCCAGTTTGTATTTTCTCATTTTCAAAATCGTATATCTAGTTTCATATTCACGTGATTTCAAAATTCATAATTGTTATTCATATTCACGCAATTTTTAGATCAACTATCGCGATTCTTGTAAGAAGTAAATCTTTTTTTAAAATTAGTTACTATAAAGGTGACTGTTTTTCTAGCTACGATTATTAGTATATGTAAGTGTTACAACATCAGAGAAACTGGAAGAGAATATATATTAAAAACTTACATTCTGTGCTTGCAAGGAAGAAAAAATAGGATTCGTCACAATATGTTTGAAGATGAACTAACGACTAAATATAGCAAACATAAAAGATATAGCAAACAAAAACAATCACTTAAAAAGGGATTTCATTAAAAAAAAATTTTTTTTTTTGAAAGAAGAGTTAATTAACTCATCATCAAAATTTTATTTATAATTGCTGTTATTTATGCTATAAAATGCAAAATCCTTATCAAATTAAAAACAATTATCTAAACAGTTGCTGATTGTCATGTAATTTTTCAAACTAAAATAGCAATTTTTGTATGTTAAGGAGTTACTGTTTATTTCTACTTTACTGTTATTGATATGTTTCAGAGAGCTCTAGTTAGATTATACTGTAATATGAACATAATGATTCGGTCCATTGTTAAAGTTTTTTTCCAATATAATTTAAAAAGTAATATTACTGATATATTTGCTATAAATCACATAACAGTATTTATTTAAAGAAATGAAATATTAATGTTTATTCTCAGTAGTTTTAATTTGCTAAACCAGGTAGTTTTTCAAGTAATAATTGTCTCTTATGTGAACTGAGGAAAAATATAATTTCCAGCTTTATTTTTTCAATTGGTAATTTTTATTTTTACTAAATGTTAAGTATCAATGTAATCATTTATATAATAATAGATTAGTACACAATTGTATATCAACACATTATTTATTACCTTAAACCAGGGATGGGCAAACTTTTTTGATCGAGGGCCAAAAATCAAGAAAAAGAAACATTTGGTGGGCCAAGTAAGATCTTTAAAATTTAAGAAAAAAAAAGTGATATACAAGTTTTAATTTAAATATTTAGTGGGATGAAGGAAATTGCGATTTCATTTCTAAAAGTTCCTTATATTAAGGTTCGAAGTGAGATATGCTTATTTTAAGGAACAAGGCTAAATCCTTTTCTGTTAGTCTACTTCTGAAATAATTTTTTCTAAGGTTCATAATTGAAAACTCTTGTTCACGTATATAAGATTAAGCAAACATAGCACTGATTTTCTGGGCGTGAAATTTTAAATTTTGGAAACTAGCTTTTGGTAATGATTTGTCAAACTTAGGCATATTTAGAAACAACTGCTTCAGATGATTGTTAGATTGTCCGCTCTTTGGAGTGTAAAATGCGCAGTCTGCCAAATGTGAAGCACAATTTACCTATATTAGATTCCATAAGTCAGCTCCTCGAGAAAGACAAACGCTAGTTGGAGCCAATCTACGGCTATTCTATAAAGAACTTCTGCTTTCAGCATTTTACCAATTGAAGCTGTCTGTACTAACTATTTCCATCAATTTATATTTTGTAGAACAAAAATAGAGAAAGTAAAAATGTCATCAGTACTTTGTTAAAAAAGGAAGAACAGAAATAATTTTAAACATAGTCAACAATAAAATGGATGTATATTGTTTATATTTGCCGCTGATCGGCAAATAAAAATTCTATCCGCGGGCCGGATAAAATCTTCCGGTGGGCCACAGTTGGCCCGCGGGCCGTAGTTTCCCCATCCCTGCCTTAAACTGTCTGGAATTTATTATTAAAGGGTTGCGCTTGCGTAAAATTTACTATCGTGGAAATTCAGCTTTTTTGCCTTTTGGCTAATCTCATCCCTGGACATGGCTAAGTCTTTAGTCAATTTACAAAAGATGTAAAAATCTTTTGATTAACTCTTCTTAATATACTTATTAAATCAGGTGATGTGATGGTTTGATCTGTTATATTTGACTGATTGTTGGTGTAAGAAGATGATAATTCTGTAAGAAGCAAATGTAGACTTCTTTTGCCACCTCTCTCTTTTTATTTATTTATTTTCTCATCAAACGTGTTCTTATAAGTAAAGTTGAGTTTTATCCTTGAAGTAAGAGGCCAAATTTTTACAGATTGTTATAAAAAAATATTTAAAGCTTTATTAGAACAGTTTACAACAGTGGTTTCCAACTGGTAATGGCTTTTCTTTTTTTTACTTTGTCCATTTTTACTGAGCATTGTACTACAATGCTTATTTAAAATAGTTTTTAATTGGTATAGAAATGTCACTTGTCATTTTTTCCTGCTATCTTCTTAAAATTTCACTATCAATGCAAACAAATTTATTATTGTTTATTATTTTTTTTCACACTAATTGTCACTTAGTATTTAATGTTGTACTATTTATAATGCTATGTTAGATTTGAAATTTATATTTCAATATGAAGGTGCATCTTAAAATCTAAAAATGTAGTCCGGATATATTTTGATAATTAGTTTTTTCTGTACTTACTTAGTAGTTAGATTTTGTTTAAATTAATTAATTATTTAAACCAATGAATGAACTCCATAGGAAATTCACTGTAGTTTACTTGTTTTCGAATTCATTTTTTCAATTTTAAATAGCTTTAATTGTAATGAATTGATTTTGTTCTGATCAGGCAATATTAATTGCAAATAATGGTTTTTAAATTTTGCATGGGAGTCATTGCAAATTACATCATTAAAGAGGTTAAAAGCTATACTAAATAGTTTTGTTACTTAAAATCTAAAGTAATTATTTTTTGTAAAGGTATATTTTGTATGTGTAAATCCTTGCAATTACCACGCAGGGTGTTAAATTGAAATTACTTTCTAAAGTTAGTTTAAAAAAAAAAAAAAAAAAAAGAACTGCTGGTGTCTGAAGGATCTTATTTTCATCTGAGTGTATGTGAAGAAGTGGATTTTTTTAAATTTAATATATTTTATTTTATTTATTTATTTTATTTATTATATTTTTATTTAAATTATATTACTTTGATATTAAGTTTAAAATTGTATATTTATGTAACTTATAATCGATACACTTCTAACTAAAAGTATGAAATTTGAGTCAATCCAGATTTTATGTTTTAAAACCCATTTTTATAGAAAAAAAAATATTCTTATGAAAAATGGAAATTATTTTTGGGAAAATTTCTTAATTAATGAACAGCAATCAGTTTTAGTGATCACTCTATATTAATGGTCAATATAAAAAAATATTTTATAATAAGTATATGCAGTAATTTGATAAAATACTATAAAAAACTCTTTTTATATTTTTTATAATGCCTTGTTAGAAAAACAGCACTTATATTTTATTCCTTGCTTGATCATTTTATCAAAAAAAGAATTGGAGCTGATTAGTCGTTTGCAAACACCAGAACATAAAAAAATTAAAAAGAAAAAAAAATGTCAAGTGATCGTTTATTTTTGAATTTTCTGATAGGACATGTTTTTACAGATTAGAATTTTGTAAAAAATGCTGCCTTTTGAAATTAAATGAATTGAAAGAGCTATTTTTCAAAACAGTCCCAATTTCCACCTGAAGTTTGTTCACTTTTTTATCTCAGTTGAAGAATATACAATCTGTACCAAAAATGCTGAGTTTCTGAATTTAAATCATGATTTATTTTTTAGTTATGAATGACATTTCCATGCGTACAATTGACTTTCTGTTAACACGAAGTTAAAGGGTTGTTTCCTATTAACTAAAATTAGTTTTAAACAGCTAAATGCTTTTAGAATGATTTTAAAAAACAGAACACTGAAATAAAGTTATATAAATGATATACTGTAATGAAATAAATTTAAAAGTGAAATTAAAAGAAAAAAAAACCATTTACCTCTGTAAGTTAGACATTAAAAAAGTCATTTATTGACTTGAAATTTTGATTGAAATTTTGTATTATGCATTTGTTTGTAAAATAATCCACTTTTTCGAATTTCCAAACGTGGAATGGGCATTTTGCTCAAATAAAAACCACTAAATTAAACACTTACCAAAGAATTGCACCATCAGCACGGAATGCACACCTGCCAAGTCTCCTGTTTTTTAAAGAAGACTCCTGTATTTTATGACTATCTCCTGTTTGCCCCTATGTTCTCAAATTTCTCCATATTTGTTGAAGAAGTTTCAAACAAAAAAATTTGGACAATAAAAAATCACCTGAGGGCGAAAATACTTCTGTTATTCCTTAACAGATAGTGCTATTGCCAGTACTGCAGTATATTGAGTGTTAATAGTTTAAGTAAATATAAATAATGGTTTAAAAAATCTTCTTTAGGTTAAGATTTATATACATATTTTTTACTTGTCAATGTCAGTGCTTATATTATTTCACATTTTGAATTTCTCTTTTTGACTTTTGAATTTCTCTTTCAATTATGCTGGATGTATGAAAATTTTACTCGTAGCCTAAAAAATGGCGCTTGTAAAATCTCCATTATTTTATTTCTCCTATGTTGGAAGGTATGGGAATGCAGAATCACCACTTAGGTCAGTATCACTCATTCCCTCGACAAAGGCTTATGGCCCCTTATATGTTCTATAAGTGACCTTAAATGACCCTTGAATGATGAAAAATGTCCCAAGTGTGACAATGTTATGCTTTTGCTTAGGTTTCAGATATTAATTCAATTTCATCTAGAATTTTTTTTTTGTAACTGAAGTTATAATACTGCAGCTATTTTCTGTGAATGTATGCAATGAAATGTCACACTTGTCTTAATTGTAACAAATTTATAGGAAATCTTGTTGCATTTAGGCCAGGGTTTGAAAAAACTCGTATATTTTAGGAAAACCCCAACCCGCCTGGGTTTTATTGGAAAAACTCTGGGAAAATTTAGTTTTATTTGAAAAAACCAGGGGAAAATAGTTTTTTCTCGTTTAGTGCTCATAAACTTTAAGTTTTACTGTGTAAATATTTTTATTTGTTAAAAAGTGTTGTGTAAGCGTAAAAATAGAAATAAGTTCAGAAAGTTATTTTAATTTTGTTATGTGTATTTTATATTAAGTTTAAATAACGCATTATCACTAATACATATTTGAATCTTTATTGTTAACTACATTACGTTTCACAATTTTTAACTCAAGCATTATAAAATTTAAATGCAGTAATTAAACAAGTTTATTAATCTTTTTGTTTTCACACACATTTATTTAATATATATATATATATATATATATATATATATATATATATATATATATATATATATATATATATATATATATATTAAATAAAAAACTGAAATAAATATTGAATGGTCTTCCATGTTTTTCTAATAAGATTAATAGAAAGTGAAATTAAAATTACGTATAATTATGAAGAGTATCAGTTACTTGTCCCATTTGTTTTCAAATAATTAACCATAGAAAAATGATTTCATTTTTAGATAAATAATTTTGAAAAGTTCTCTTATAAAAAGTTTTAGCTTATTTTTTTTAAGCCAGAAAATAAAACTGTTTAAATTTGTTAGTGTATTGCTTGGTAAAAAAAAAAAAAAAAACGTTTCTTTTCAATTTTTTTAAACATATAAATTAATAATAATAACCTGTATATTAATGTATAAAGCATACAACTATATTTGAAAAATTGATCTTTTCAGACTATATTATTTAAATTTCTATTTGATTTAATATCATTAAAATATTACTTTTTGAAAAAACCCACTTAAAGTTTTCAATAGTACTATAAAATTATAAATTCAAATTTCTTTTACTTTACTAATATTAAAAACTTAGTTTTATAAATCATGCAACTCTATTTGACAAATTTATGCTGCACAGTAAATTATATAAAAGTAAATCAATAATAAGTTTTAATAAAAGAAATTTTTTTTTCTTGAAAAAACCCACTTATTGTTCCAAGGTTACCCAATAAAACCCGGACGGGTTTTTTCAAAGTGGGTCCACTTGGCGAACCCTGATTTAGGCACACTGACCTTATTGTCTGCCTTTAATTCTTACAATTGAATTCTGTATTCTTAGCTGTGTCTTTTCATTTCACAATCGACTTCTTACCTGCACCGACCACAGTGCAGTTATCAATAATAGTGGTAGATGGATCCCGGGTTTGAGTCCCATTGCCATCGGGCTAACTGTGGAAGGTAAACGTGGTTTCCCCTTCCATGTGACGCAAATGCGGGTTAGTTTCCCTTTGAAAGTCCTCCACGAAGGCAAGCTTGTCCCAGATACTTGACTCTAGAATTTCCAAGTCTTCTGAGCTATGTTTGTTTTATAAGGATGCAGTGGTTACTGGCTATTTTGCCTGTTTATTGACTGTAAAAATATGCAATAATACAGATACTACAGAATTTTACTCAGTTTGTATCTGTCATTTTTAATTTAACTTTATTATAGTATTTTTTTCAATATTAATGTAGTTAACTGTTTTTTGGATATTCTAAGGTTTATTGTTGAGTTGGCTGTTGCAAATGGAGGTGTTATTTTATCAAATGACAATTATAAAGATCTGATAAATGAGAGTCCAGACTTTGCAAAAACTATTAAAAATAGGTAAGATTACTTTGTTTTTTACTTTGTACTTTTTTGTGATTAATGACAGAGCATGTTTATTAATACAGTGAAGCAGCTCTCGGGAGCGACCACTCTCTCCTCCACAGTAAAATGCTTGTTGATGGAGGTGGGTCGTTCTTAGAGGTTACCTCCACTGACTTCAAAATTGTTATCAAAGGTACATGATTTTTCCCGAACTATTTTAGTTTTAGTCAGCGTTATTTTCTTGGTGTGGAAATGCCACTTCTGTCGGCGACGCGGAAAGACGAATCGATGAATAAAATTTAGAGCCTATAAAAATGATCCCAACTGATACAACTATGTGAAAAAACAAATTTGCCAGTTATGAATGATAATGCTATTATAAATAAATAATCAATTATTTGTTTAAGTGTGTAAGTTTGCATTTAATTTTTTATTATGAAATTAATTTTTAAAAGATGAGAAGAGGTTTGTTTGTTTCAGATACTTAGTTTTTTCTAAAACAACTTTTTGTTTCTAACTTTACTTTCAACTCTAAAAGTAAATCATTGATAACATTGTCTTTAGTGCACTCTGACTGCAATATGAGGTTGTATTGTCAAAAAGTGCTCTCTAAATAAGAGCCTCACTAAAATATTGTGAATACATTTTAATCTACTTATTTATTTTGTTAAATTGTTTGCTTTGATAGTTTTTTTGTGTTTCCTTATTTGACAATTTTCGCATCTGGAGCAGATGCTTGCCCTTTCGCTGGGTGAAATTTTAATTGGCTCACCAAAGGGTTTTCTTCAACAAGAAGTCTATGGAAAAAATTCTGTGCCTCCCAAAAGTGGTTGCAAATAGATGTAGTCATTACACAGAGGTGGTCTTCCCTGGACATTTCACTAAAACTAAACTAAACTCAGCGGCGCGACAGCCCTAGAGGGCCAAGGCCTACTGTGCCCATCTCAGTTTTCTTGACCTTGGGCCCTGGGGTGCAGAAGCAGATGTTTCGGTCAGCTGGTCAGCCGAACACGGAACCCCCCAGTGTTTTAGTTCCCAAGCATGCTTGGTACTCATTTATTGACCTACTGAAGGGATGAAAGGCTGAGTCAACCCTGCCCGGCTCGAGATATTTCACTGTATATGCATAAAAATGCATTATATCTAAAAATACATTCAAAAATAATATTCCAGTTTTGAGTATTCCATTTTGATTAATCATACAGCAGTAAGGAGACTAAATTTCTTTTAGTTCACTCCTAAAGATGCTCAATTTTTTTTATAGTTCATTCAAAAATTGTTCTCTTTTTTTCTTCTAAACTCCCATTTTTGCTACAAAATAAAAAAAATCTCAAATAATCTATGAATTTGTATTGAAACTACTCAATCATGCACAGAACTGAAATGCGTATGTACACAAATATAAAATTTTAAATTATTTTTTATATATTATTATTAGTCTCCCTTCTCATGAGTCAAAGGGTATAAAAGAAACCTTTCTATTGAGATTATAATATAAAAATGATTTATATGTTAATTTTTATTGAAACATTAAAAAATCTTGTTAATGTCATTTTTTGTTGCTTACATTTGAATAGTGCAACTTCTAAAAAGTTCTTATTACCTTCTCGATATTTTTGTTGATTGGATAATTGATGTTTAAAAGTAAAGAAACCAATGTTAGGATAAAATTGTTTTTAACACTAGAAAGACAGATGGGGCCAATTTGGTCCCTCTAGTTTTTTGCTGCTCTGTAATTGGAAAACTACTTACTGAAAGTGCTAAGTACTACTGACTTATCATAATTTAATCCAATTTAAGTTCTTGTTTAATCATTCATGTGTTAGCTATATAAAAATTATATATACACCTAACTCCTTATACCTAGAAAGACGGAAGGACCAGAGTGACCCTTTATGGTTGACATCCCATAACCCCATGTTGTAACCCTTATATCCACTCGATATAGTACCTTTTAGTATATATAGAGTACCTCAGTTTCTTTTAAAAAAATAAAGTGTTTCAACGTATGTATAATTATTACTTATGGAGAAAAGATAACTCCATTATCTAGAAACTAAAATATAAATATAATTAAAAAGTAAATGTTTTGTTCAATCAAAATTGTTATATATCGCTAACCAAATCAGATAAAATACCATAGAATTTCAAAAATCGAATCTATTATAGGTTTTTTCAAATTCATTATGCTTACATTTTAAGATTTTGGATGTCTAATCAGACAATCGGGGAAGGGATAAACGGGTCTCTTCAGTCTCTCTAGGTTTACAGCAACATTCAGTCTCTCTAGCGTTAACATTGTTCATTATGTTTTTATATAGCCATTTCTAAGCACATTTCTAATTTATTAATTTTTTTAAATCCTATAGATTGTTGATGTATTGCTTTGTTGGAGATATGTTAATGATTCCTGCAGACCCTTTGGGATCAAAAGGACCTAAACTTGAAGAGTACCTCTCTTTTCCTCCTGGGTACACATAAGATTCTTGTCATCGGATGTTTGTTAACTGTTTTTTTTATAAATACCACTTGTTTTGGTGAAAAAAAATTATTTTTATTTAAATTTTGTAAATAGATATGTATATGGATACTCACAGCAGATACTGTAAGCATCATATATTCATATTGAAATAAAATTCAATTTTTTCAAGTGAATCATGCGTCATTACTAGTTTTTCATACTATTTAAAAATTTTTCCTTTTACCATCCTATCTTACTGTTAAAGTTACTAAGCAGCTTTTGTTTTCTAGGTGGTATTTTATCAAAGTTAATGCCAGGTTCTTAAAACTGTAATGTTCTAAAACCGTACATATATGTTTACTTCATTTTCTTCATAAATGCCTAGAAACTGAGAAAAATTAATTGTCCAGTAAGCCTTAATCTAGTATCTATATTATTGATTCGAGTCCTATTTATAAAAGCGATTTTATTTTGCTCTATAATATATCAACATTTTAGCAAGTGGAAATACTCATGAAATTTATATTTCTTTACTAAATATTTTAGTACTTAAAAATTCAAAGAAGATATTTACTTATTGCACAGTGAGCAAAAAAAAAGATATCACCCTGAATAATTTTCCTTCTAATTATTGGATTTTCACATACTAAGTGTCAATCTTAATGGTTCCTGGGGGGAGTCTTTAAAAATGCTAATTATGTAATGCTAACTATTAATAAGTTATGAAATTGGACACAAAAACGTACTTTCTCTGAATAAACATAGATTTTTTTTCATATTTGGATTCTTAACCTTCGAAATATAGAGGGTAGCTGCAGTTTGGTCCCCTTAATGTTAATTTCACTATTTGCGTTTTAAGTCTTATTTTTAAAACTAATTGTGCTATTCAAAACAAATTGCACACATTCATAAAGATATTTTAATGCAAAAAATATTTTTTAATAATTACTTATTTTTTTTATTGGGTTGTTCGGAAAGTAATTTCGTTTTTTTTTGGGGGGGGGGGGAAATGAAAGACAATTAATGAAAGAATAAATATTTTATTAAATTATTTATTGGCCATTCTGGTCCAACACCTTTTGCCATCTTTCTGGTAGTAGCATGATTCCACGCTCATAAAATTTTTGGTCTTTGCTGGCAAAAAACGGATCCAGGTGATTTTTGACCTCTTCATTTGAAGTAAAGGTTTTATAGTCCAAAAAATTTTGTAGTGACCGGAACAAATAATAATCCGAAAGCGGAAGACCTGCAAAATATGGTGGGTGTGGCAGTGTATCCCATTCAAGCTGTAAAAGCTTTTGGGGAGTGACCAAACTTGTATGAGGTCTCGCATTATCTTGGTGGATTAATTCTGGCCTTTTCTGTTGGAGAGTATCAGTTCAGTTTGTCCAGCTGACGACAGTAGACTTCAGAATTAAGTGTTGTGTTATCCGGTAAAAACTAAAAAAGAAACTATTCCTTTAAAATCCCACCAAACAGACAGCATCACCTTTTTTTTTTTTTTTTTTTTTATGGATATTGGTTTTCGAAATGCTTTGAGCCGGTTCATCTTTTTGGCTCCATGATCCCTTGCGTTTGACATTGTTATAGACAACCCATTTTTCGTCCCCAGTAATGCTGCGCTTCAAAAATGGATAATTTTTGTGACATTTGAGAAGCGAATCACAGACGTCAACGCGACGATTCAAATTCCTCTCCGTGAGAACATGGGGAACCCATTTAATATCGAGCTTCGAGGTTTCAACCCAGGGCTTTCAAGTAGTCATGAACAGTTGAATTCGATAAATTTGACCTCGTACCGATCTCACGTGATGTTATTCGCCGATTTGCATCAACTAATGCCTTTATCGTGTCTTTATCAGCGTCAGCGGGTCTTCCAGAACGTGGTGCATCTTCGACATCAAAATTGCCGGATCGAAATTTTGCAAACCAATTCTGGCAGTGGCGTACTGTCAACCCATCTTACTCATACACATCGGTAAATTTCTTTCTGGCATTAACAGTATTTTTATCTTTTCTATAGTAAAAAAGTAAAATATGACGAAAATACTGTTTATTGCTCTCCATATTTAAAAGGGCACCAACCAAAAACTACTGAGTAGAATTAATTGAATTTTTTCACACACAAGCCTTGCTATATCAGCTCTCAAAACATATAATGATAATGCGGCTTAAGTGTGAAGTTCGGTTCGAGAAAATACAATTAAATCCTCTGTCGGAAAAACGAAATTACTTTCCGAACAACCCGATATTTTTTAAGTTAATTACGTAATGAAAAATTTTTGAATTATGAAGTATAAATTTTTTTTATACCATATTAATCTACGTATTTTCTATTGCAAAGTTTAAAGTTTCAACAGTTTTTATTTAGTAGAAGTCGAAAAAAATTAAATGCTTAAAGCAAATGTTTAGCTCGCTTAAAAAGCTAAAGGACTCATTTAGACTAAAGGAACATGATAGATAAGTCCCTTTTCAAGAATATGAAAAATCTATTGCTGCCCATTCTTTGCATCTTTGGGACAAATTTAAGCTCGATAATACCAAAATTCTAACCACCCCTGCCACATCAGCTCTTCTTGCTCCCCGGGAATCTTTTTTTTTGTTCATATACATGCCGATTCTCTTGTAAACGATATCAGTTTCACACCATCTCTCTATGAAACATGGAAATGCATTTTGCCCTGATTTGCTTTTCCCAGTTATCGCGGTTTTTCTAGTTGTTGTTTTTGTTGGTTCTTCATTCACGTGATACGAGTCTTAAGAAATGGCTCTTATTTTCTTCATATTTTTTGAGGCCAATGAAGTTTTTACTATCAAGTATAATGGATCCTGATCATTATTTTGATTAGAATCTTATGCTGGAAGAAGCAAACATCTGTAAATTATTATTTTAACAGCGTTCATGCGATCCTTAAAACATTTAAAAAATCGTGTCACCTATATTGAAGTAAGGAAGTTATTTTTAACTATAATATTTAAATTTCAAAACTTAAGATTTTGTTAGCAGATATTTGAAGTTATATGTATTGAAATTGATTACTGAATACTGTGGTGAATATAACCGTAATAAAATACAGTTATCTTTTTAGTTTTGCTGCCACTATTACGGTTTCTTAAGGAACATACGAATTCTGTTTAAAAGGAGACTGTCATGTAAGATATATACTGTAATGATCGTAAATTAAGTCTGTAATAAAAGGAATAAAGCAAAGAAATTATAGTAGCAATATTTGATGACCGTAACTGTTGAACATGTTGAGCGTCATTTTATGGTGAATTTATGAAAATGAGGTGAGCCGGGTTCGAATCCCAGTGATGGCTGGTCAATACGAATTCCGCATCCGGCTTGCACCGACCACAGTGCTGACATGAAATATCCTCAGTGGTGGATGGATCATGAGTTAGAGTTCCCTTGTCGTCCGGGTAACCGTGGGGGGTTTTCGTGGTCTTCCTCTCCATGTAAAGCAAATGCGGGTTAGTTCCTTAAAAAAAGTCCTCCACGAAGGCAAATTTCTCCCGATACTTGATCCAGAAGTTCCCTTGTCTTCTGGATTGGGTTCAAAAGGCTACTGAGTTGAACATTAGTAGTCGTGAATCCAAATTTGGATCGGCTATTCAACGACTGTTATAAAATAAAATAAAATTGTCTACTTTCTAGTGACAGTTAACAAATTGAAATAAAATAGTGGAAGCAAGGAAGATTATTACTTAATTTTGATTTTTTTGGGGGTAAGAGCGAGATATAACGAAACCCCTTTTGTACCTGTCATTTTTTTACGACACGAAAAATAAGTTTTATTAGATATTAAATATAACTAAAAAAACTCTTGATTTTATTTGTAATTCGAAAACTTCATAAAATTAAAAATTTTAAAGGTATTTTCAGAGACCGGCATACGTTTAAACTCTTTTTTTTAAAAATTATATTATTAATATTATTTGAGCATAAATTATACGCAACGCAATAATTTAAAATTTATTTACTCACCGTAAAGTGGCAACTTAATTGAAAATTTATATATATATACATATATATATATATATATATATATATATATATATATATATATATATATATGTTTTTTTTTTTTTTTTTTTTTTAAATAAGTTATTATTATTATTTTTTTTTTTTTTAAAATTATAATTGGAAAAAAGGGTTACTTAATTATAAAAATTAAGATGAAATGGATCTGAACATGCATAAATAATCCATATCAATTTGAAAGATGCTTAAATTATTGTTTTAAGAAAATTATAAAAAATAGTATATCGCTGGTAAAATAAGGAAAAAATAATAATTTGAGTTTTGTATAATTTACTTAGCTGACTTATGTAATAATCCAGGTCATGTTTTAAGCATTAATAGATTGTTAACATTCCATGCTTGATTTTTAACAAAAGAAAACAAAATGGAGTAAAGCAAAAAAAAATCTATTACAGTATATAAAAAAAAATACATGATTAATGGCTCTTGTGTCAAATTTCAAAAAAAAGAGAAGGAAAATTTAGTTTTTTCCGTTAAAAAGATCTAATATGTTATGGTTAATGGGGAAAAAATAAAACCAGCTAACTGCTGAAAAGATGCTTTCAAAATCTACAAATATGGTTTAAAAAACTTTTAAGATTAACGACGTAGACTGTAATGAAGGAGGGATATTTCTTAGAGATAAACTATTTCAAGGAGGAAGTTCCCTAGTATAATGAGCCCCAATTTATTAAATTGTGTTGAAAAAGTACATTTAAAAAAAATTTTGTTTGGAAGGCTTTAGACAATTTTTTTTAAATCATATTTGTTGATAATCTTACTTGCTCTCTTTTAGTAGGATTACTAAAGACATTTAATAAAAATAAGAACGTTTCTTGAAAACAATTTTTTTTTTTGGAATTTCCTTTTAATATAAACAACACAAAAAAACTGCTCTTACAAAAAGACTGCTCTTAATATATAATTTTTAAATTCCTTATGAAAAGACATCAAAAACACATTTGCATCGGGAGTCACAATTTAATACTCAAGGGATTGAAAGACAAAGTCTTTCAAATCTCAGTTCATGAAGGCACATGTAATAAACAACAGTAAGACGGGTTTGATTGCTGGAGGGTACTCAGTAGTTGGAAAACGATTATTAAAAACACCTTTAAGTTTATGCCTAAACTTGAAGTAGTTTTGATGTTCGTTACATCTGCTATCCTTTTGTTACGCTGAAATACGCATAACATATTTTGAACATTTAAAAACTGAATTATTGTCTTATTTAATCCTTTTGTCAGGAAATAAAAATTATTCTTAAAATCAGTAACCTTTTAATACCACAATAAAAAAATATTTTTAGAGATTCTCTCTAAATCTGCGTAACATTAGCATAGAATTCGAAAACCGTTATATAGTCGACAATGTTTTGAATTCATTAAATTTAGTTATTATTTTTCACACTTTCGTTTCCGCCAACACATTTGAATGTGTAAGGCTAAGAAAAAGAGCCTTGGCTGTAGATTAAATCAATTAATGGCCAATACATGAAATTCCTTAACTTTCCTTGGCGTAACTATGCTAATGTATGAATGACATTTCGCTTTTATGATTTCTTAGTAGACGGAGGTGCCTTGTAGGGCTTATACCACTTCATCTACACCATAGATTCTCAACCTTTTTAACGTTGCCGCCCCCTTAAGGAGCAAAAATCATTTCAACGCCCCCCCTTTGTGAAAATCCAATCATTTTTTTACGTGTTAATTTTTTTTAAAAATTAATGTGTACGTTAGCGCGATACTTTTATCTCGGCAGGTAATCACAGTCTATTTATCATAATCAAAATAAATACGGTAACGGTAATAAAAGAAATACAAAAAAAATTAAACTTAAAAATAGTTTTTTTTTCTTAATTAAATAATTAAAGAAACACCCAAAAATAATTTTGTTCATTAAAAAGTAGTATAAATGAAACAATCAAGTAACTATGTCAGTCGGATGTTTGTACTTGATGGTTCAGAGCCAGTTTCTTAACGTTCGGTTCAATATTTTTAGCGAAGGAGAAGAAGCAAGTCCCTTCGTAGCACGATCTCAAGTCGATTTCTCTTTTTTGTGACTAGATAGCACTAAATCTACGTTCGAAAAGGTGGAGAAAGGGGGGTCGATTCAAAAATTTTTAACGATTTCCCACAGTTCAGGGTAGAGGCGACTGATGTTACCTTGAAGCCAAACTTTTGTGAGACGATCGCCATTCAAAGCTTCAATAGTTTAAAGTTCAACTAATTCCTCCTGAATCTGAACCTATGTTGTTTCAATATTCACAAAAGGGTTCATAACCCATTGAGGGACTTCCAGGGACAAAACATCTTTGAAATGGTCAGAAAAGTCCACGTGCAAAGAGTCAAGGTGTTGACAATATTCTTGTGCATCATCAGCGGTAATTTCGTCATTCTTTTTAAGATATGATAGGATTGGAAATTGGCTGAACTCATTCTTACCGAAATTCTGTCTCCACAAAATTAG
This sequence comes from Parasteatoda tepidariorum, assembly GCF_982258835.1. NCBI lineage: Eukaryota > Metazoa > Arthropoda > Arachnida > Araneae > Theridiidae > Parasteatoda > Parasteatoda tepidariorum. The sequence goes on along the minus strand of NC_141755.1, from coordinate 16,566,991 downwards.
TTTTCTTAGAGAGGTAGAAATAGCTGATTTTGTAGGGATCAAATTGAGCTCGTTGACTTGAAGTTGTAAATTAAAGTCATTAAATTTTGCAAATAAATCCGCCAGCGTTAACCCAAATTCTAGCAATCTGTCTCTCAGAGCTACATCTTTGTCTTCGAGGAACTCAAGAGCAGAGTCGAAAAAATTCCAAAACCTATTGAGACAATCACCTTTGGAAAGCCAGTGAAACTCGGTGTGTAGTAGCAAGTGATATTCTTCATCGTTTTTCTTACATAGTAGTCTGAATAATCAATCGTTGAGAACATTACTGTGAATTTTGTTAAGCCAGGTATGATACACTGCTATGACTGATGCAAAGTGTCGCTTTTATTTTTCCTACAAAATGCTGTCTGTGAATCACGCAGTGAAGAGCTAAAATATCTGATACCTCCCTCTTCAAAACGGCGATAAACCCACAATGGCGATCCCCTATTGCAGGAGCTTCGTCAGTGGCAACAGACATAATATTCCCAAGAGAACTGTTTTGCTCTTTAAAATAATATTTGACAGCATTAAAAATAGATTAACTTTTGGTATCTACAATCAAGCAAAAAGCATCTCCTCAATAATTTTTCTATCCTTCACAAACCGGACGTACGCCAACAGTAAAGCCTGCATTTCTTGGCAAGGTTGACTCATCAACTTGAAAAGAAAATTTGTTGGATATCAAAAGTTTGCATAAGGAAACTTCAACGTCTTCAGCCATCTCATCAATTCATCACCGCATTGCATCGTTGCTTGAAATGGATATTTTTGATTGCAGTGGATGGTGTAGAACTATTTCTAAAACTTCCTCGACGGGCGGGAGTATCAACTCTTTGCTGATGGTATGAGCTTTCCCAAATTTAGCAATTAATTTTTATATGTTGTAAGAGGCAATCAAACCTTCGTCGCATTTTGTCGTGATGAGGTTGCTAGTGAGCCAGAAACGTAGGTGTCTTCAGAAACTTGTATTTGATGTTCGTGAAGAATGACAAATCTTTGTTTTGTTTGTCAGGATGAATTTTTTGCAAATGCTCCTACTAATGAGAAGGTTCCATTGCCTCATTAGATAAAACTTTGTTATAAAATAAACACATGGTTAGTTGAGAGTACGACAGCGATTGAACAAATCCGAACTTCAAGTACGTGACTCAGTATTGACATTTATGTTAACTGACATTGTTGATCGCAGCAAAATACAAACGATGAAAGAAAATCAACTATTTGTTCAAATTAATAAATTATTTATGGTAAAGAACTAATTCACCCACATACCTGGCCAAATAAACAATGAAATTGCATCTAAACTGGGGAAAAAACTGTAAGGAAGCAAACGAAAACCATCATAAGAAACACGGGTCAAATCGAACATTCATACTAAAAGCGCTTGCACTTCAATTTCCACTAAATGGCTTGAATGAGTCAGAGGCTAAAACTACTGACTCCTGCGCTGTGCTGGTTCGGATCGGAGAATAAGTGCGGCATAAATTTGTTTTATTTCTGGTGCAAATAGAGTATCCGATATTCTTAATTTATTATATTAATTTAATCTTTTTTCTTTAATATTAGTTTTAGATTAATTTTACTTATTAAATAAATCTTAATTTAATAATTTTATTTGGGAATTATAAAGTTAAATTTGAATAACAAAACATGCTCATCGCCCCCGTTGAGAAACACTGATCTACACCCTCTGGGTGCATTATAAAAATTTATTGCATTTATTAATTCACGTGTACTACATGTATGAATACATGTATTTATTACATTTATTAATGTAGATTTCTCTCTACTTTGGAGCTCGCTAGATTTTATCTGCAATTTTTTTTATTGTTTATCAAATCTGATTTTTGGAATAAAGTATAGACATTTGAAAATAAGCACATCAACTTCTTCAAAGGAAACTTTACATCATTAACCTCTTCAAGCCCTTCCATCGTAAAACATTTTACATTTTCATCAAAAGTTTCATGACAAAAATATTCTCTTCCATTTTCAATGAATTCAAAACATATAACGATTTTCGAATTCTATGCAAAAGTGTTAACGCAGACGTACAGGCATTTCTAAAAATAGATTTTTTCTTGGCATTCAGTTCCAGGCTGTGGTGTTAAAAAAAATTATTGATTTTACTAATGATTTTTATTTACAGAGAAAGATAATAATTTAGTTTTTAAATGTTAGGAGATATGTATTTTTCAGCATGACACCTCTACTAATTTTTTAGATTTCAGTAGTATTTTTTGCCTTTTTCTTGCTTAAATACTAATTTGCGACCCAATATGTGTATAGTTTATTACCTTCTTATTTGATAAGGATTCTAAAAATACATAAAAGTGGTCTTTACAGAACACCCTATATATCCATGGTGCTCAATAAAGACCACATCTAATATGTATTTTATGGAATCTTTACCAAAAATGAAAACAAGAAAGTATGCACTTAAGGGGATACAAATTAATATTCTAGTGAGGAAAATATTTATATCTAGCAAATCATAGTTGAGGAAGAAGGCGATTTGGTGCTAGGGATCTCCGAAACAGGTTGGATTACCGGTTGAAACTTTAGGATGTTTCTTATATTTCTTTCCAACTCATCTCTGTTACCTCTGGGTAGCAAGCTTGTTTTGTTGTTTCTTGCACTTGCCTTCCTTAGTACTGATTTGTTATTATTTGCATGTCAAAATGCCCTTTTTTGTTTAGTCAGAACTAGGGTAATACATTTTCAGTTATAATTTGAACGTTTATCTTTTTTTAAACTAAAATAATATTTTTTCTGAGAGTATAATTCCTTGACAGGGATTACTTTTATTTTTTACACAGTTTTACAGTTTTATAAAATGTAATTACCTGAGAAAATATTTTTTTGCTGGAACTAGTGCATAACAGTATAATTTCAAGTATCAAAGGAGAGAATGTTAATAAAAAGATATTTTTATGGATTTTAACATTCAAGTATGAATTAGGCTATGATATGGAGGCATAGTGAACGTGATCTACTAATTTTAGACGGCAACCCTTTGTCACAGATGGGACACCGGTGTCCCTTTTATATATAATTTTTCCTGACTCTCTAATTGCAAGAAAAAAAATATTTTTGTATTTTGCAATTACAAGGAAGAGTCTAAAAGTTACTAAAAAATCTATTAGATTTTTGAAATCGTATTTGTAGTAAAGTATAAAATGCAAAGAAAATATTTTGAAAAAAAAAATTTATTTTTTTCTCATTCATATTCCAAAATTTATCAATAATTGATTTCATAAATTAAAAAAATTCCAATAGTTACACAGTTTTACAGTTTTATAAAATATAATTACCTGAGAAAATATTTTTTGCTAGAACTAGTGCATAACAGTATAATTTCAAGTATCAAAGGAAAGAATGTTAATAAAAAGATATTTTTATGGATTTTAACATTCAAGTATGAATTAGGCTATGATATGGAGGAATAGTGAACGTGATCTACTACTTTTAGACGGCTACCCTTTCTCACAGATGGACACCGGTGTCCCTTTTATATATAATTTTTCCCGACTCTCTAATTGCAAGAAAAAAAATATTTTTGTATTTTGCAATTACAAGGAAGAGTCTAAAAGTTACTAAAAAATCTATTAGATTTTTGAAATCGCATTTGTAGTAAAGTATAAAATGCAAAGAAAATATTTTGAAATTTTTTTAAATCTTTTTCTCATTCATATTCCAAAATTTATCAATAATTGATTTCATAAATTAAAGAAATTCCAATAGTAAACAACTGTTTTTCTTAGATATAAATAACAAAAAATTTGAAATTTATTATTTGAAAGTGAGCCGTGTTTGGGAGATTTTACCTTTAACACAGAAAAAGACACCAGCATTTTATGCTGTATTTCATAACCATAAACTATTAAATGCTAAATATAATATTTTTCACTCATTTTGACCTTAACTAATACAAAAATAATGCAAAATGAGTTCAATAAAAATTCTAGTGTCAAATGGTTAAGAAATGCAAGGAGTCATTTTTTTAGCGCAATGAAAATTTTAATTCATATTTTCTTCTATATCATCAAATTTGAAAAATCAAAAAAATCAAAATTGTTAGTTAAAAAGTTTTTATAATAATGCGCATGATTAGTTTTTTTTCAGTTTGATTCTTCTAAGTCTGAATTTTTTTTTCGCTTTGAGATGCATTTTGAATATGTAATATATGTGTATTGAATAAGCCATGTTTATTTAATTTTATAAAGCAGTCAAGAATGTTGACGTAACTAATGATATAAAGCAAACAGTTTTATTTTATTAAAATGTTTAAGTATTTAAGCGGAATTATTTCTTAGAATTATTGATTTCATATTTCAATATTTACTTTTAAAGACTTTAAAGTCTGACTTCAGAATCGAAAGTTTTCTTGCATTTAAATTCCTGCATAATCTAATTAAAATATTTTTTCCTCAGGTGAAATATTTATAAGATCTTAATTTTTGCTAAAATCTAAAATTTGTTAAGTATAACTTTTTCATGAAAGTAAGACACCAAAGCAAGCCAGTTTATGATTGAATTATATTCTGTACATGCAGAAGTGGGAAGAGCTTCTGTTTAAATTTCAAACCCAATGCTCAGGGCAAAAGAAAATAGTTTTCGCACTAATAGAAAATATTTATAAAAATAATATGGGAATCAAAAATATGGTAATAAGAAGTGTGAAAGTTTTTTTGCTGCATGGAAAAGTAATTTCTGCGTGACATACAACACCTGATTTCAAATTAAATTTACTTATAAAATATGAAATTTTTTTTTTTACAATTTCATTGCTGAAAGGTTTTCTGTTCCTTTTCAAGTTTTTGAACGCAAAAACAAATTAAATTTTGCATGTTATAGATAGGCTTAGCACTTTCACGTATGTAGTACATTTCTGTAGAATAATCTAGGTTCTTTACACAGCTCGTGAAGAACGGATGTAAGTGAAAAATCTGTCTAATTAGTTAATTAATACATTGCTTCGAATTTCTTTACGTTGCTTTGGCGTGGTTAACGTTTTAAAAGCAAAGTTACAAGCACGTGTTCACAGCTGTTAGACGTTGTTTTCTGTTTAAGCCTGACTTTGAACTAAAATGGAATGCTGACAAAAAAAAAAAAGAAGAGGCAGGTGAATTTTGACCTCCTTATTTGAAGTAAGGGTTTTAGAGTCTAAAAAATTTTGTAGAGACTGGAATATTGTGCAAGACAACACAATTTTAGTCTCAAGTGATGTAGGCTACAAAAATTAATAATTTTATTGATGTATAAGAAGCAAATCACAGACGTCTACGCAAGGACGCAATTTTTTCCCGTAAGAACATGAGTCCCATACATTGCGCTTTGAGATTAAACTTATTGATCAAATGATCATGAATGCTTGAATTCGATAAATTTTTTACTTTCTAAATAGGTAGGGTAAGTAGGTATTGGGGATGTAACGAATAGTGATTTCGCCGAATGATCGGGAAAAAAATCGGACGAATAGCAAATTTTTTTTCGTTGAAAAAATCATTAATAAATATTTTTTTATTAAAATAAGTTTAGTCACTACTGAAAAATAATCGAAACTTAGCTGTATTATTGGTGTGGGGTAAAGAGAAAAAAACTTTAAAATAAATGTTTAAGAGAATGAAAATAATTAGATATAAGAGTTAAATATGATTGTAAATATGTTAAATATGAATCATATCTAATAAAAATAATTAGATATGATTGCAACGAGTTTTTTCATGCTATTGTTGATGGTTTTTAGAAAATTTTAAATTTATGAGATAGGAGATTGCAAAGATAAAATGATTAAATAAAAAGTTGTCATTTTTGATATTTAAGTTTGCTCACTTTTTGAATTTTGATTTATCAAGAACTATTCGACCGGTTTAATTCAAATTTTGTAATTTACCGTATAAAATGACATTTTTTGGAATGGTATAATAAGTTGCATACCTGAAAGTTCAAAATGTTTTTCGATTAATTAATGTAATAGCAAAATAAATAATAATTATTAAAGCTTATTTTTTTTTGCATGGAATTGTCTTTGAATAAATTAATTTTAAAATTGCGTGCAAAAATGTTTCGATTCACTTAAAATATCAAGATGATCAAGAGTCCTAATGCGTCTAGAAACGTTGCTTCGTTATTCGGAGAAGGTACTTTTTTGTGTATGATTTCGTAACTGAAAATATCGTCTGCATAAATTAATTAGCATATTTGAGGTCACCCCCATGAGTTTGAGTCCTACTGCTTGAATCTGGTCATTAGATCAAAAGTTATTCATGTTGATTCGTATTTTTGCTCCCTAAACAACGTTAAAATAAGCTTTAAAATATTTTAAAGAACATGCTAAAGTCACAGTGTACCAAGCAGTTAATAAATCGTTTCCTTTCTTCATTAGTAGAAGGTTTAAAAGTTTGCGGATGTTTTAAACTTAAAAGTTAATGAAGTTGTAGTGGAAGCGAAAACTTGAAATTATTTGACTTCTATTCTTATGAAAACAAAGCGGGGCTATTATTTTTGAAACTTTATTAAATTTTAGAAGGTGCTACACTTGAAAGATTTAGAAATAAAATGCTTTTTAAAACCTTTTGACTGTTTGTAAATTACAGTAAAAATATTTTCAAATTCTAATAGTTGTCAATCTTTGCTCCTAAATAAACTGTCTTCCCGTCGGCTCAGCGTGAAGATCATAACATTTTGCAATCTATTTGAGGAAGAATTTATGTCACAGAGGGGCAGAATTTAAAGGAAGAAACGAAAATATTGCCTTTTAATAAAATAGAAAGCAAGGACTTTACGACAAATGCATTGGAATGCAAAAAAGAACTATGGCGGAAATATTTTATTTCTACAAATAACGTTTCAATTTATTTCTGAAATAAAACTAGCTTTAAAATCACTGGAACATAAATTCACTTTAACCATCTTAGTAATATAGACGAAATACATTTTATATAAACTATAACAAACTAGTGCTTACTTATTTGTTTGCATTGATAGTTTAGTGGAGTTATTAAGTAAGCAAAGAAAAAGAGAGTTATATATTATATATTGTTTCAAGGATAGGTCAGAGTTTGTTTCTGATAAAAGCTTTCGATTAAAGTATGTTTATTTTTTTTCTGAGTTTTTATTAAGTCGCTTTCGTGTGTGTGAAAGTGAAATCTTGTGATCAAATCTTCGATCCCTTCCTGACTGGATATAGAGCATAGACCTGAAAATAATCACTCGCCCTGTGGCAAGTCAACAAAAAAAGTGGCGACTTAGCTTTACTAAGCAATTGGTCACTTTTTGCCATAGTTTTTTTTTTAAAAAATCATTTAATGATAAAAATATATCAATATAGAATGAGTCTGGAAAACAGAATTTTCATTAATATTTGCAATGTCTCTATTTGCAATGTCTCCAAAGTAAAGTAAGTATTGTTGAAGTTGTAGGTAAGTCCTCTGTTCTTCTATAAAGAAAGAGGATTTATGTTATTTATGTTCAAAATTGTTCTTGTTAAAAGGTAACTCAATAGCAAGACATTTACTTTCACATAGAAATATGTATACGTACAAGCTACAAAAAACTATTACGATTAATAAATATTGTTCTAATGATCGGATTATCACGAATTGGCCGCAGACTGGCCTTTACTTTTTCCACTTGTGCATCCTTGGTTTTTATCTTGAGTCTAAATCCACCGGCTGCTTCTTTCAACACCTCCTAGAAGTAGAAAGGCCTCAGCACGGATCAATTTAGTAGTCCGATGTGACGAAGTTAACTGCGCAGTAGACGAAAAGTAAGAAAGATGTCATTACGTTAGGGGTACTAAGCTGCGCAGTGGTTGAAAATACAAAATATGTCATTACGTTTGGACTACTAAGGGATATTTATGGTAACCCGTGCTGAGGCCTGTTCTTTCTAGGAGGTGTTGCTTCTTTTGACCCTTGAGTATGTGTTAGCATTTATTGTTGCTAATCCATCCCTTCAGAGTACCGGTTTCGTACTTGAGGCTTGAGCTCTCACTTCCGGTCATCAGTTTTTCTCGGATGACCGCTGCGGGACTGGGTAAAGCAACTCTTATCTTGAACTAAGTGTCGATCTTAGCGGTTTGCAAGAGTGGATCTTAAATATTCTAATCCAATAGTGATCTAATTAGCGTTAATTAGAACAGAAGAACGTATTAGACAGAAAAACGTATTTTCTCTGAAAATAAAAAAAAACTTTAGATTCTAGACATTCTAAAAAAAGGGGGGATGGGAAGTATCAATCATGAAAATATGGCTTTAATATTTTAGTGTGGACAAAGGTGGAAAGTTGAGCCATAATGGCTCAAGGGATAGAGCGTTCGCCTTGCAATGAGATGAACCAGGTTCGAATCCCAGCGATGGCTGGTCGATACGAATTTCGCATCCGGTTTGCACCGATCACAGTGCTGACGTAAAATATCCTGAGTGGTCGATCAACCATAGGTTAGAGTCCCCTTGCCGTCAGACTAACAGTGGTAGGTTTTAGTGGTTTTCCTCTACATGTAACGCAAATGCAGGTTAGTTCCATCAAGAAGTCCTTCACGAAGGCGAATTTCTCCCAATACTTGATCCAGGTGTTCCCTTGTCTTCTGGATTGAGTTCAAAATTACAAAGCAGCGGAGTTGAACATTAGTAGTCGTAAACCCAAAAATTGGGTCGGCTGCTCAACCACGGTTATAAAAAAATGTGGAAAGTTTGATAATAGTTGTAATTTCAGTTTTTCTGTATTTCGACAAATGCTGGGTGTTTTTTCTCCTTCTTTTAATGAATCAAAAAACTGTGTAGAAGTAACTTTACGATTCCTGTCTTAAAAATAACATCAAGTAAAAAGTTAATTTTTATATAACTATTTAATATTATTTATGAGTTAAACCTTTAGAATTAAAATGTCTTAAAAGTTAAGGAAAAGCATTCCAACTATTTTAAATTTCTTTTTATTCTTAACTAAAAGACGAACTTTATATTTTGAAAAGAAACTTAAAACTTGTTGTTTGTCTATTACACACGAAAGAAAACAATCGAGTTAGTTAAACTTATAAAGCTTTTAATCTTTCTAAAATATTACGAGCATTTATATTCTCTCAAAAGAAATACCATGTTTTAAATCCCACAATCCTTCGTAAATTTTGTGTTGGAGAGTTTAAACGACTTTGAATTATGCAGGATCAAGGCAAAATATTTTATCTTTAAATTTCTCGCTGAGGCGAATTTAATGTTAAATAAAATCTCATATCACATACTCAGATGAACGAATATTACATTTCATAATTTGATGATTTTATATAGACTTCAAAAATCTTTATAGAAAAATAAATATTATTTCTTTTAATAATTTCCAAAGACAATCTCATAGAAATCAGGGCTCAAAAAATCTCAAAATAAGAACACGCGCTGGTAAGCTGGATTAGTTTACAAAATGCAAACCTGACTGAAATTTTTTCATGCCTGAACATTTTATCGATTTTGCATTAATGAAAACATATGTTGTTATTGTTGTTGACGTATGCCTGTTTAGGCAGAGGGGATGCGATTGTTTTTGTTTTTCAGTGGCGTCATCTATGGCCAAGAATTCAACTTCTGCCACACCATACGTCGCACCCGTTTATAGGGCGGAACCATTCATACATCCATTCATTCATCCACAGATCGTAATTTTGACCTGAATCTGAGAACGATAGATCTTCAATCCAGTACCACCAGAGGTATTGATTTGCTATGGGAACATGGAGGACTTTTGGAGGATGCAAAAATCTCTTGTTTTTCAGTGGCGCCATCTATGGTCAAGAATTCAACTTCTGCCACACCATAGGTCGCACCCGCTTATAGGGCGGACCCACTCATACATCCATTCATTCATCCACAGATCGTAATTTTGACCTGAATCAGAGAACGATCGATCTCCAATCCAGTGCCCCCAGAGGTCTTGATTTGTTATGGGAACATGGAGAACTTTTGGAGGATGAAAAAATCTCAAAATAAAAGCATGCCCTGGTGAGCTGGATTAGTTTACAAAATGCAAACCTGACTGAAATTTTTACATGCCTGAACATTTTATCGATTTTGCATTAATGAAAACATATGCTGTTATTGTTGTTGATGTATGCCTGCTTAGGCAGAGGGGGTGCGATTGTTCTTGTTTTCCAGTGGCGCCATCTATGACCAGGAATTCGACTTCTGCCACACCATACGTCACACCCGTTTAGAGGGCAGATCCATTCATAGATCCATTCATTCATCCACAGATCGTAATTTTGACCTGAATCAGAGAACGATCAATCTCCAATCCAGTACCCCCAGAGGTATTGATTTGTTATGGGAACATGGAGAACTTTTGCAACTAGACAGATTTAACGTGCATCAGTCACTTTACTACACGGGGAGTCTTCGGCCGACGGGGTTCTGACCCGCGAACTCTCGGACATGGGCCCAGCGCCCTACCGACCAGGCTATCCCGGCCTAATGAAAACATATGAATGTGTTTATTACTAATCAGTCTAAAAAATCACAGCAACAGCATTTTATCTACAAAACTCGTGTTTTAATTATAAATCAGAACTATTATTATTAATTAAGAAGTATGAGGTATTATTTAAAAGGAAGTATTAACCAGAAACAAGCGTTGATGGAGTAAATGTAAAGTATGATTATTAATGAAGAAGTAATATTATCAGAATTACTAGTGGGCTATACAATCTTGAATGGTTTGCTTTGCAAACCATGCTCACTTCTCTAGATTTAAGCAACATTCTATTGAAATGTGCTTTTGCGTAAAATCTTAAGAAATTAAATTAAGTATCAAAATGTTTAAAACTAATTTCTCCTTAGAAAATCAAAATTTTTCATCATTTTAGCATCATCATATTATAGCCTTGATAACACTTGAAGGTTAGCTTTACTGTGAGAATCGACATCTATATTTTTAAGCGAATGTTTTTGTAATTTATTCTTAATTGATACTTCGAAAATAAAAGTTTCTTATATAGCTTTAGGAAATATAAGGGCATCACGTACTAGAAATTTTTCTCTTTTAATGGATCTTTTTTATGTAGTCAAAAAAAGTAAATGCAACTTACCATGAAGGAATGACTCTCTGATGAATAAATAAACGTTAATTGACTAATGAATGTCAGCCTGCAGTGCTGCATTATGTCAATTTAAATTGTCGTAAATTAATTGAAAGGCATTCAATTAACAAAATGATATTGTCAAGGCTTTAATTTAGTTCTTTTCTGTTTATTAAGAAAATTTTGATGCCCTGTTCGATTCTTATATTTTACCATCATCAGTACATTAAATAAATTTGTTTGATCATATGATTACCTCCTGCAAATTAACTCAATAAAACTTGTTGGCAGTTTTTGCGTGATAATTTAATAAGTACTTTTTTTTTATTGTCTCTTGTTTTCTTTTTCTTCTTCTGGAAAAAAGAATGTTCCACATCGAGAAAGATTTATTCGGAGTAAGTGATACCTCGTTAAGAGAGTTATAAGTTTTCCAGATTATTATTATGTTAATTATTATATGTTAATATAAATTTGCTTTTGATGATGTAAACAATTCTTTCTGAATACCAATTATTTTAAAGTAAGAGTAGTTTAAATACATTTTTAATAAATTATATTGCTTAAATGTAAGATATAAAGAGCTTTTACGTTTAAGGAAGCCATGAAAGTCTTACTACAGCAACGCTTCTGTATTGCTTAACTATATTAAACTAATATAAAATAAACTAATCTAAAAACGAAAATAATATATAATTTTACTCTCAAAAATGTTTTAATTAGTTTGTACTCACAAATTAGATTGACTCCATTTTTATTGACCCCATATAGTATTTTGAATAACTTGCGCAGGACTGGTATAGCCTGGTCGGTAGGGCACTGGGCCCATGTCCGAGAGTTCATGGGTTCGAACCCTGCCGGCCGAAGACTCCCCGTGTAGTAAAGTGACTTATATGGTGAGCTATAGATCTAGCCTCACCTAATTTTATTTAAAGCTTTAAGTTTAATTAACACCGTTGGCAACGTTCGGTTGACAACTGTAGTTGTAATTTGGTTTTTCATTTTTCCAGCTTTACCTTTTCATTCTCGGCCGTCAGATCAGATGGTTGTGTTCTTGTTTTTAGTTAATAAATTTAGTTTATGTATGAATGATATTTATTTCTTTATGCATAACGCTCAATAGACCCTCGAAGACACGGGGGCCTAAAAGTGGTGACCCGGACGCCTGAAACTGATGCACGTTAAATCTGTCGAGTCTCAAAGGTCCTCCATGTTCTCATAACAAATCAAGACCTCTGGGGGTTCTGGATTGGAGATCGATCGTTCTCGAATTCAGGTCAAAATTACGATCTGTGGATGAATGAATGGATGTATGAATGGGTCCGCCCTATAAACGGGTGCGACGTATGGTGTGGCAGAAGTCGAATTCTTGGCCGTAGATGGCGCCACTGGAAAACAAGACCAATCATGCCCCCTCTGCCTAAACAGGCATACGTCAACAAGAACAATAACTTGCGCTAATGAAAGATTTTTACTTCAGAACAAATTTGCTTGAATGTAGCCTCCATTTCACATCTTTCATTTTCCTTGCATGTAAATTATAACATGAAATGCATGCATGCTTATCTTGAAGGCAATATGAATCTAAATATAAAATTTGACTAATAATACTTATAATTTGCATCAAGTGCTTTTCTAAAGCAAGGTCAGACGCAAAGCCAGAAGACCAGGAACCAGGAACCAAAGAACCAGAATTTAAATGCAACGGAAGAGAGCGGAGGCTTTTTTTTAAAGGGAAAGTTAAAGTTGAAATAGTCCGAAAATCTAGAATACGCACCTTGGTTTAAAAACATATATCGCTGTATAAAAACGTATTTAAAAAGCGTATCTAACTTATAAGGCTTAGTTTTAGCTTTGGAAAAAGCTTTCGGTCCATATAACGGTATTCAAACTGACTGAAAGTTTCATACAGTTTAGATGAATAAACATACAATTAAATCATCTTAATTTTTGAGTTCAGATGAAATCGGTTTTACAGATTTCAGATGAATTGCATGAAAAAAAAACAAATGTTAATATAAATTCGTCTTCAATAATCCCTTTAAATTTCTCTTGATAATTGTTATGAATTGTTATTTTGAATTTATGTTATGACTCACTGTACGGATACATGAAATAAATGATTTTTTTTTTTGAAATTATCTTTCTTCAAAGGTTTATACAACTTGTTTTTAAAATAATAAGTCATATAGTTACTATAAAACTTTTTTTTAATAAATTTCTTAAAAACTATTATAATTTAATAATAGTAAATACTTAATAAATTCCAACACTAATTGTTTGAAGCAAAAAAAAAATATTTCTTCTGTTTAAATAAATTTATACAACTTTAAAGAAATTATTTAAAAAGTATAATTGGAGGGAAAAATGTCAAATCTTATAAATTAAAGGAAACTTTCTTGTATAAAAAAATAGCGCAGCGATGTATGTAAATTCCCTATAGTTTTAAAACTCCTTAAAATTATCGGAACAGTATTATATGCCGTTAATTAAATGCAGGGATAGTTTTAAATAAATTATTGTTTAGAAGTTTTTTTTTTAGAAAAAATACGAACACGAAATCTCGATTTCTTTTAATTGTATTTGAAGAAAATAATAACAATTATATACGAAAAAATACACTTTCCACAAGTACAATTTTGCTACTAAAAACTAGTGAATAAACTGCAATTAAATTTTCTTTTTCAATTACTATCTAATTTTCATTAGATAATGAAGAATGATATTATAGAATTATTGTAATTAGATTATGGGGAAAAATATTCGAAGCAGATTTCAAAGAAAAAGCTTGATCCGAGGAAGTAAAAAGAAAAATTCTGGAAGAAGTGAAACATTAATTGAATAGATAAAGAAAGAGAATATTTTAGTATTAAACCTTATTAAGAATCGTTGTTAAGAAAAAAGAAATATGGCATTTTCTTATTAGTATATTACTTTTGTTAATTTATTACAGTATACGAAAAAGCTTGGATTTCGAATGGAAATTTTATCTTTTTTACTATGCAGTATGCCTAAAATGTCTAAAAACAGTTAAACATCACATAGTGAATAAAATATTTATGTGCTAATTATTTTCAAAAGATGCTTCAGTTCTAATTATTTTCAAAACACCAATTCAAAGATACCAATTTTGATGCTCAATCTCAATCTCGTGAGGTTTGGGCGAGGAATATTTACAATATTTAATCTAATATACAAAACAATAATTTACAATACTTAAAATTCTAGTACTTATTACTTCTTAAAAATAGATTTGAGTTCGCCGGCCAGGTGACTGAGCGGTTATCGCGCCTGACTGCGAAGCCAATGGCCGCTTGTTCGAATCCCGCTCTGGGCATGGATGTTTCTCTCTCTTGTGTTGTCCTCTGTTGTGTGTGATGTGTGAATGTGGCCCACCCTATGAACGGGTTTGTGGCAGTGTGGCGTGGGCAATATTACTCGCCTCCGTGACTTTGGTTCCCAGGTGCCCACTGTGTAACGTGAAATGAGTATCACCTCTGGCATCTTCTAAGGAGTAAAGTATAAAGTTCAGAGCCTGCCATTCGAAAAAAAAAGAAAAGAAAAATATTTGAGTTCTTCAAAAAAAGTATCCCGATTTACCAACAAGTTTTAAATTATTATTCACAGACGGCGCTGTATTCGCAAAGTAAAAATTTGGTTGAAAGCTGTTTAAAACTAATATACATAAAAAATACACACACACATATATATATATACATACGTAAAAAAATACATTTTAAGACAAAAGAATTTGCAGGGAGAACTGGATTTTTGTGGTCATGTTAGCTTTGAGCATAAAATTATTGTCACAGTCAGTGATTGGAATATTTTTTGCCGGTCGCAGATCATAATCTATAGTAAAATTTTGTTTAGTATATATATATATATATATATTTTAAAATTGATCATTTTTTTGGAAAATCTAAAACTCGTTCCTCCTAAAGTTAACTTTAAACCATTACAAATAAGTTCTTATAATTAATTCTACAAATAATTACTTTGTAAAACTCTAGTTTTACAAAGTATATATTACGTAATTAATTGTAACGTATATATTATTGTAACGTATTATAAGTATATATTACGTAATTAATTGTATATATGTACGTAATTAATTGTAACGCTAAAAAAATTATTATTAATCTTCTCCATTTTTTCAAATAAAAAAAATAATAGTGAGTGCTAAAATAAATTGCACCATACCTCTTTTGACTTTATAGAACAATTTTATTGATATTCAGAAAGTCACTTAATTTAATAACAAAGAAAAAAATGGAAAAAAAATGGTTAAAGATGTAATTATGAAGAAAGAGTAAAAAGGTAAAAAAAAACTTCTGTTGTGTTACAAAAACTACGAAACCCATGCCAGCATAATTTAGCTTTGATGTCAATTAAATAAGATTTAAGAGTAGCGAACAGACTTTTGAGAATAAAACTTGCGCCAGTTTTTGGTTTAATTGTTTATTTTTTTCAATAAATAATGGCAAGCTAAATATAAAAAATAGAAATATTAAAAGATTAATTTTGTCATGAACTTTTTTCAAGCCTATAATGCATTCATTCAAGTTTTTTTACGAAGAAAAAACTCGAATTTCTTGTAATTGAAAATAATTGTTTCATATTTTTTCATACTTTTGTTTTTCATTCATTTTCGCAACATTTTTATTTGGATATGAAGTTAGTCACGTTTTCAACAGCACCAAAAATTTTAATTATTTTAATAATTAACAGGTACTTTCAATAACTAACGAAATTACTATAAAAAATGATATTTTTCTAAAAATAACTAAAAGAAATTATTAAATAGAATTTTAAAAGTTTTTTCACACATAATCAAAGAAATTTTTTTTTTTTTTTTTTTTGCAGTGATGTTTTGTGCACAGAATTTTTGCTCAAATCATAAATAGTAAATATGTTTAGTGTTTCTACGTCCAAGACTGAACATAGGTATGAAATAACTAACTTTATTTTTCTAAGCAGAACTATATAGCAATTATCAACTTAATAAATTTTGTGAATGTTACAACTATTCCAACAAAAATATTTGCATCTGTTGATTTTGTCTTTGAATTGCACCTTTTTTATGCTATAGTGGCGATTTTGAAAACATTGTTGTATTGTTTTTCTCAGTTAGTAGTAGCATGTCTTGGCGAACCTGGTTGGTAGGGTGTTAAACTCACGTCCAAGAGGTCGCGAGTTCGATCCCCATGTAGTAAATGGTGACTGGTGCACGAATAGGAAAACTACTAATTTGTACTCTAGTTTGCAATTCGGCACTAATTTGTAATTCGGCTTGTATAGCATGTTAAATTTTAACAGGACATATGCCAAGTCTGTTAAACCTGTTAAATTTTACATCAACCTGTTTTAACCTGTTCAATTTTAAATTAAAATCCGCGATAGTGGATTTGGTGTTGGGTTACGTAGATTTTGAAGGAAAAATTACACATGGGGAACAAATTCTTTGTAGCAGCTGAAAACCCCCCTTGTAATAAATCGTAACTGGTGCACGTTAAATCTGTAGGATCACAAAGTCCTCCATATTTCCATAACAAATTATACCTCTGAGGGTGCTGAATTGGAAATTGATCGCTTTCTGGTTCAGGTTGAAATTACGATCTGCGAATGAATGAAGGGATATATGAATGTGTTCGCCCTATAAACGGGTTGTAGCGTATGTGTGTAGCAGAAGTCGAATTCTTCGCCATAGATAACAGCACCGAGAAAGAAGTTCATACGACTGCTACAACAATAACATGTCTTAGCAGACTCTGTTAGTAATTTGGTGTTAACGAAATCTCTGTTTTTCGTATCAGAAAGTTCATTTGTTTCGTTTTCCGTTAAGAAATTTTTCAAATTATCATTGAAATAATTATAATTTTCTTATTGAAATTGTATTGTATTAAAAAAAAAGTTTATAATTTTAACAACAAAATACAGTAATAATTGTATTATTATTGTATTTTCTTTTTAACTGGTATTCAGTATGAATTTTGGGTTTTTCTGTGACTTTGAACGTATATTTCTGTGTTGGATTTTATGAAATAACACAAAATAAAAAAAGACAATGCAAAAAAGGTAAATTCTCGATAACATTTGTATTCTGGACACAGTTTGAATGGTGTGTTTACAAAAACGGACACAACTCGAAATGCGTGCTTAAGAAATTGTGCATAGTATTTGAGTTCGTTTAATAAGTATTGTTTTTTTTTCTTTTTTCAAATAAATTTATAAATCTAAATAAATTCATGATGTGATATCTTTCATCTGTATGAATCACTTTGTGCATTTAATTAAACTAGTTTTATTTTGAAAGTTAAATTTTTTTACAAGGTTGCTAAGTCTTATGTAAATTTTATTAAATTTATTCAATTAAGTTATTAAATTATAAAATTTAATTAAATTAATTAATTAATTAAATTATAAAATTAAATTTATAACAGTGGTAGTAAATTTAGGTTGTCGAAATTTAGATAATTAAATCTTCATTTAGCATTCAAAGTTCAGAATACGAAGACATTGTCTGAAAAGTTACATCCATAATATCTCTGCCCTGAAGTCCGAGACTCTACCTCTTAATGATTTATTCTTAGTGTTTGAATAAGTAAGGCAAAGAGTAAGCACTTCATTCCTGATTTAGATGTTGAATTCCAGTGAAACATTGAAAAGGTTGCTGTGTTCATTTTTGTCGACGAGTGTTTTAAGCTGTGTTCATTTTTTTTAGAACACGCATTTTTAACCGTGTCCATTTTCGTAAATACGCATTTTAAGCTATGTCCAAAACAAAGAGCACACCAAAGAAATGTTAGTTAGATTTTTTATTTAAAGATAAGTAATGTCATTAGTACAACCCCTAACCCGTCAAACTGAAAAGCTCCAAACCCAATTGGTATATCATACAAAGCATTTAAATCATACAATACACACTGGAAAATACAGAAGCCTGTGATGAAATAGAACATTCTGCCAAGCATAGTCAATGACTTGTGAGTCTTAAAACTGTAGACAAGAGAAATGTTCACCAAAAAATGGCAAGTGCAATCGGTTTGGTTTTAAAAATTAAGTAATTATCATAAAAACAATGAGTAACTAAGTTCAATTGGACATTTTGTAATCCAAATCTGAATGCTCCGCAGTGGACTGATCGTAATCCCAGTAGAACACCGAAGTCAAGCATCACTGGCTGCTGTCAGTAAGCGGGTGGGTGACCACTTTGATCAGTCTGCTCAGGGACCGAGGGTGAGTGGTATCTGTCTTCGTTGAATTATTTTACCATAAAGTGCACTAAAATTTGCGTTAATTCTTGATCCGGGAGTCTCCTTTTCTTCAGAATTGGATTCAAAATTACAAGGTTATAAAATTGATCATTACTTGTTATAATTGAAAAAAGGGCAATTTAATTTTCTTTTTAATTTGTTTAATAATCATTTTATTTATGTACAGTGTGCAAACTAAAAAAAAGAAAGAAAAAAGACGTAAGCACCTTTAAAAATTTTAATCGGATGATTGGATTTTCAGATAAAAGGACAAATCTTAATGGTTTGAGCGTCTAATCTTAAATAATAATTAAAATAATAATTAAAATAATAAATGCATACGATATTTTAAATTACGAAACAGACACAAAAGAGAAATTTATTTGAAAAAAAAAGTTTTTGTGATGGATTCAGATTCAAAATCCTCAAAACATCGAGTAGCCACAATCTAGAAAATGTGGTCCCAATAATTTAATCAGGAAAACAGTTGAAAGTTTGAACCACGATTGCTCGATAGCTAAGGCACTGAACTGTCATCAAGGAGAACTGGGGTTCGATCCCCAGCGACGGCTTGAAGCACACCCAGCTTCAGAACGGTGTGTACCAACTTGTCTGAGAAGGAAAAGCAGTCTGTGCACAATGCTGACCATTTTGCCACAATCTGATCGTTGGGTTAAGAAATTAGAGATCTCTGATCTCCACGACCCCTGGTCCACATAAATAGCTTTGCCTTTCTTAGTTGCTGAAAGTTTAGTCACTTAATGTAAATTTCTCTTTTTACGTAGATCATCATCCTAAAGAAGTCGTATTTTTAAATTTTTATTTCTAAAAAGTTATTCGAATGATTAGCTTTATATTTTAGTTAGCTAAACTGGTATTTAAATTTGTATACTTTACAATACTTTTTTGTGCTCATACTAACAAATTAATAAATAAAAAAGAACAAATAACTAAAAATTTTATATATGTAATTACCTTTGAATAAACAAATCTTTTAATACGTTGTATGTTTTTTTTATTTGTTCTTGAGATATGAAGAGATACGCAAAATTATCGAACTTTCAACAGCTCTCCTGCCTAACTAAAATTTTCCATATTTCGAGATATATTTTCCAGCTTGTGACCAGGACCATATTTACCAGATTGTGACCTGTGTACCCTCCTCTTTTTATGGGAACTAAGTATCCAAATATTTCACAAAAAGATATTCAGAGAAAGTTTGATTTTGAGTCTGATTATGTAACTTAAATTATCATCTACACTAATTAATTAGTATATTTAAGTTTACAATTACTTCGGACCATTAAGACGGAGTCGTAGTGATTAAAAAATCTGATCATTTGATCAAAAGTTATTAAAGGTGTTCGTTTTATTTTATTTTATCTTATGCAGTATACTCTTTTTTAATTTATTTCACAACATATAACGTAAAAATGAAAATTTAATTAACTCTGATCAGATTTAAGAAATTTACCTAGAAATTTAATTTCACCTCCCACTTCATTTTTTTCTCTCTCAATCTGATTGAGTGCCTCTTTAGAGATTATGAAAAGAAAAGAAAACCTTATTAAAAGAGAACAGCGGAATTAAATATTTAATTTTCTCTCAGATTCTAAGAGTTCAGTTTTTGTGGTCCAATTAAGAAAATTACCTGTCATAAAAACATTTATAAAAAATATTTCTTTTAACCTTGATGACCTTTAGGGAAAATCACGTAATGTTATTTAAATACCTTTATTTTCACTAGATTAATTTTTTAAGCTTATAAGATTTTGGACGTCTCGATTGGTTTTTATGTTAATAAAAATTTCTCAATAATATGGTTTAAATATTTGTTTATGAAAATATATTTTAAAAAATTTCTCAATACGTTCTTTATTTTATAATTTTTTAGAAGTAAAGTTTCATATTTTATTTTACTGAAGTTTTGTGTCAATATGACGCTTCATCCGTTCTGTTTCAAAGATTATTGCATTAAAAGAATTTTTTAGATTTATAAATAGGAATTTTGAGCTATGCCTATTTTTAAATACCCATTTTGATCTGTAACCAATTTCATGAATGCGTATTTTGAGTTGTGTTCATTTCTATAAATACGCATTGTTACCATTTTCTTAAAGTCGCGTTTTGAGCTATGTCCATTTTTGAAATACGCCATTTAAGTTGTGTCCTTTTTCTTAAATACTTATTTCAAGCCATGTTTATTTTCTTAGTGCCCATTTTGACCTGCGACCATTTTATAAACACTTTATTTGACCATTTTAGCACTTCAAGCTTTGTCCAGTTTCTTAAACGCGCATTATGTGTTGTGACTAATTTTTAAAACACACATTTCACGCTGTGTCCAAATTCTTAAACACTCATTTTGAGTTGGATCCATTTTTTAAAAAACACATTTCAAGCTACCTCTAATTTCTTAATCGAGCATTTTGAGCTGTGTCCATTTTTGAAAAAATACATTTCAAGCTACCTCTAATTTCTTAATCGAGCATTTTGAGCTGTGTCCGTTTTTGTAAAAACACATTTCAAGCTACCTCTAATTTCTTAATCGCGCATTTTAAGATATGTCCATTTTTGAAAAAACACATTTGAAGCTACCTCTAATTTCTTAATCGAGCATTTTGAGCTGTGTCCATTTTTGAAAAACACATTTCGAGCTACCTCTAATTTCTTAATCGCGCATTTTGAACTGTGTCCATTTTTTAAAACACGCATTTCAAGATTTGTCCGATTTTTTAAACACGCATTTGCAGCTGTGTCTATTTTTTAAAACTCGCAATTCAAGATATTTCCAACATTTCAAACACGCCTTTTTAGCTGGATCTGTTTTAAAAACACGTATTTCTACTTATGTCTAATTTCTTAAACACTCATTTTGAGCTATGTTCAAAATATGAAACTCACCCATGGAACGCTGAAGTGCAGACGCCAGCTATTCTTAAGTTTACATACGCTTAAGTTAACATGATGTTATTAATTAATTTTTCGATATCTGAAAGATCAAGTTAACCATACAATCAAAAGTTTAGTTGATTGTACCAATTATGAACTGATTAAAAAAACTATAATATAAGGAATCAATAATTATTGATCAGTATTTGAACATGGCTTAAATGCTGATGTAGTTAGTTATTATTTCTAGCACATATTTGAATCATTTATTATTCTCATTTTGAATTGCACATTAAACTAGATATTTTTGCTTTTTTGTTTATTATAAGTTTATTTTTAGTATTTATTTTCGGAATTTAAATTATTGTTTTTTTAAGAGGTGCAAGGGATATACTTTGTAACAAACAATAATGCAAAATTATTTTATTTTAAAAGAAAAGAAGTTAGTTTTGGTAGTAAAAACTAAAAAGTCTTGGCGCAAATTGATGTAATATATAATAAGAATTGATATTACAAAGTGTTTTTTTTCTTTTTTTTTTTTTTAAAAATTTACTTACATATTGCTAGCTCCTTTTTAAATTAGCTTAATAACAAAAAAAATAAGTCTAAAAATATCTAGATAAAACAACAACTTCAAAGTAGTTAAGAAATTTTATCATAACAATTTCTTTACTCTAAATTCCCTCAAATAATTTCCGTTCCATTTCTTTCAATCTAAATGACAATTTTCTTCTTCCTAGAACTGAAGAAAATTGAAAAACAGCATTAAAAGTAAGAAACTTAAAACTCACATTACTTTTAACTACTACCTCCATTTTAGTCTCAAGTGACTATGAACGGAACTTAAGTCGAATAAAAATTTCATTAAATACTCCAGAAAAGTTAATTTTCAATTCAATTCTTTCAAGGACATTCATTTGTATTTACTTTCATTTTAACGATTTCAATTTAAGCCTCGTAGATACAGAAAAGTATTATGCAATTTTTGAATGGAATATTCAAAAGAAAAACTAATTATGAGCCGGTAATTTGTTAGATTGGGAATTATAAATGCTTTTGTAGGGAAAATATCTTTTTTGTTATTAATTTTAAAATATTTCCTCTTCTATATAAATTTGAAACTCTTAACTTTTAAAATACAGTGCCGATTATTCAGACAAATCGGAATCAAAGCTAATCTGGAGAACGATAAAACAATTGTGGATTTGAAAAATGTTTTTAAGTAAGTTTCTCTTCACACTTATTACAGACTATGGATTGGCTATTGTAAAAGCATGTTACAAATAGCGTATTTAAAAGTTTCAATTTTTTTTAAAATTTCAAAGCTCTGAGATCTTTTGAATGTAGAAGCTTTTACAAGATTTCAAGCATCTGCAAGCATTATGCAACAGCCAATTTGCACATTGTGGTAGAGCGGCGAACTTCGTCAAATAAAATTTTCCTTTAAATTTGTTTCCAAGACAACCATTTCGCTGTTTCTGTTACACTTGATAGATGAGTTTTAAAAGGGGGGAGGGTTACATTCAGTGGCCAAAAAAGGGGCTTTCCTCCAGGGATAATGTTATATAATAACCTGAGGTAGAGCATAAAACACCTCATGTTAGTAAAAACTTACCTGTACAACTGTCAAGAAATACACTTGAGGTAGATCCAGAATGACCTGAAGTGTGAAATGAAACACTTAATTTTGTTGAATAAATACTTGCAAAGGTGTAAAAAATTTACTTCAGGTTGATAAGTAATAACCTAAGGTTGAAAACGAAGCACCCTAAAGTAGTAAATAGTAAGGTAGTAACACTTCTAGTTGATACTTATGCCTTTGGAGGTAGAGGCATTCATTTGCATCCTTTTAAACCTAACGATGTGGATAAATAACAACCTTATTTATACCTTTCAAAAATACATCATTTATATCTAAAAAATACCTCATTTATGCCTAAAAAATACCTCTCGATTTTTCCGTAAGGGATGATAATGCTAAAAATTTATTTTTTTATAATAATATTAAATAAATAATTGAGCAAAATGAGAATTGTAAATTTAACCATTAAAATAATTTTGGAAGAACCCAGTAAACATTTGCTATTGAAAAAAAAAAGATTTCGAATTAAAATAAAACTTAAAATATTTTATTTTCTTAAATATTTAAAACTTTATGTTTTTAGTGAACAAAAACACAAAAACATTAAAAAAAATGATCGAAAAAATTAATTACATCACAAAATCAATAAATGTAAATTAGAAAATAAAAACCATAAAAAAATATCGCTGATGGGGATGCTTTCAAAAAATGAAGAGAAAACTAAAAAAAATGTGATCAAAATGAAATGACATTGACATAGCAATCGAACACAAACACCTAAAAAGTATTGAAGAACGAAAGAACCTTTAAACAAAGAAATTAAAAAATAGAAAGTGAACAACAAAAGTGAACATATCAATTTTCTTTAATCATTAATCTTAAAACAACTTATTCTACTTAACCTTAAATCACACATTTTTTAATTTATTCTCTAATATATTCAAGAAAACATAAAAAGTAGCCTCTTTCATATGATTTCTCTCTATTTGCTGAGTCATGGAACAAAATTAAACTTACGAAGTTAAGAAATTACTTTCTGTTTTTGAAATAACCACAACGAAAGCTCAAAACTTCTTAAAAGCACAAGAATACAATGGTTATTAGCCAAACCATAAAAGGAAAAAAACTTCTTCGAGTTTACATTCAACAAAAGTGATAACTTTTTTTAAGTATTCAATCTTTAGTGACATCATAGTTGCTATAATTATCATATG
This sequence comes from Parasteatoda tepidariorum, assembly GCF_982258835.1. Taxonomy (NCBI): domain Eukaryota; kingdom Metazoa; phylum Arthropoda; class Arachnida; order Araneae; family Theridiidae; genus Parasteatoda; species Parasteatoda tepidariorum. The sequence continues at coordinate 16,542,961 of NC_141755.1, read as the reverse complement.
AGTTAGTTCTTCGTTTATATTTTCAAACGACAAGTCACGAAAAGGGCTACCATTTTTAAAGATCAGGCGTAGAGTATCAAGTTATTCGTCCTTTTTCACCAAATTATACACCACAAAAATCAACAGTAAATAAAAAAAAATGTGCTGACGTTTAAAAAATGACACTAGCTGTGGTGCACATTTGATTAAATATCCTTTGCGTTTTTCAAACAAATATCAATTAGATGTTTATTTTGTTTTGAATGATTTTCACCAATTGACGATCTCTCCGCTTATAGTTTTATAAATTGTAAGATTATGCTTCGAATTTTACACAAATTATTAGTTGTATTTTAAATTACGGATTAAAGAAATCTAAAAGTATCTGAACACAATATGTACTCCAATGCAAAGCGCATCGTTTTTTACTGAATACTTGTCTCCATTTTTTCATGAAAATAAATCTTTGTAGTGCAAATATTATCAATATTAGTCCAAATGTGTGCAAAATAGAATAAAGAATTTCATACAAAATTGAAAGATTTCAAAGATGCTTTATGGTTTTGTTAGCTCAAAAACTTTATTTTTCTACCTCTGCAGTAATATTTCTGAATAAAATAAATGTTATCAAGATTGTTAGCGGCTATAACAGTTGTGCAAAATTTGAAATTTTTAGCATGAATTTTATTGAAATTTATAGTAATAGTATACATATCTATTTTAAAAACGGAAGGAAAGATAATATTAAAATAGATTTATTTAAATATTGTTCTGTAATTTGAGCACAAGGAGTATATTTGCATTAATTTTCTTCGCGATACTGTGAGCATTAGAGAATAGAGAATGTATGAAAACAATTTTTTTAAACTTACATGTGCTAAAGGTATGATAAGTGTCAAAATAAAATCAGAGGTTTGCAGATACGAGGGAATATCAAGAGATTGGCAGAGAAAACTTTCCTGATTCATTTCAGATTTATTTCATTTGATCCTATTTCTTTTTCTGAGGAGTCCTTGCTTCACACAACTGTTATGAACTAGACATGATAGCTATTTGTAAGGTCGACGTAAGACTTGGAATAACTATCCAATATGCTGATAGGGGTGGTCGATGGTAGGCAAATACAAATATAACTTGGATATGTATGATTTAGTCTTCTGTGACTTTCAAAGGATCAAAGTTGCAACGAAGGTTCTCAAGGACTTTAGTCCCAGTAAAGTACATTTGCAATTACCAAGAGACAAGTCACAATAAATGGTCATGGAGACTTAATGATATCAGAAGACAGAGTAACATCAGAGTCATCTTATGACCTTCTTCAGTCGATTGAAAATGGTCACACCTGTGACTGCTGTGACCATTTTTGACCTTTTTTTTATGAAGACGCTGTGACAATCTGTGCTATCTGAGTGAAACCCATGATCCGTTTACCACTTAGGATATTTTATGTCAGCACTGTGTTCGGTGTGATCCGGAAGTAGAGTTCGTATCAACTAGCCACAGGTGAGATTCGAACCTGGTTCACCTCATTTGGGAGCGAACACTCTATCCCTTGAGCCACCGCGGTAACATTTATTAATTGTTAATTTTGTATTGTAACCGTCGTTGAACACCGGACCCAATTTTTTAGATATACGACTACTAATGTTCAACTCCGTAGCCTTGTAATTTTGAACCCAATTCGGAAGACAAGGGAATTCCGTCATCAAGTATTGGAAGAAATTTGCCTTCGTGTAGGTCTTTTTGATGGAACTAACCCACATTTGCGTTACATGGAGAGGAAAACCTCCAAAGGTTAGCCTGATGGCAAGGGGAGTCTCAGCCGAGGAAGTTTCTACATTAAGTTTTTGGACTAACAGGAGTCATTAGTGATTTTGAGAAAGATCTTAAATAGAAAATTCAGAATTCTAACTTTTTTGTTGCTGCAAAAATGGAAAACTTTGAATTTACGTATATGAAATGAGGTTTTTCGGATTGCTTTTGACGCTTCCAAAAGAGCAGAAAAATAGATTATGCAATTGATTAGTTGCGACAATCGATTAGTTAAAGCTGTGGTAACTCATTTTTTTTCAGTTTGAGCTCCTTGTGTAAATGTGCTTAGATCTCCAGGAACACACGTTGATCGATGAAAATTTAAGGAAGAATTTAAGTGAAGTGGTGCTCAATATTTATCCTAATAAAGAAGTAATATAAAATGGCTACTTCTACACAAAGTCAGCAGTAAGAAAAGTGGATTTTAAATGCTGAAGCTGTTGTATTCATTGGTTACATGAATCGTGCGTTAACTTCCTTTTGTGATTTTAAAGCAGTTTTAGCTTAACTAAACCACAAATTCTTCTTCTCATTTTTTTATTTACAAATTTAAACGCCTGCTTGAATCTTCAAGATTTTTAAAATGATCGTCTCTACCATTCCAGGTAATCAAATTGGTTTTTATATTTTCAGCCCAGCCATTCCCAGTTCTGATTCTCTTAATTTCGATTGAATTCTTACTTTTCCTTCGCGTTTCCTTCTGTGCATAGTTTTTGCTTCCCATTTTTTGACAAAAATAATTATTAAAGGAGGTTGCATTGTCACATTTTGTGCACGAAAATATTTTGACTGATAGAAATACACCACGTGTTCGTTTTACGATTTATTTTACTCGGTTTCATTTCTAAAGAAATATATTTTCTGGTGTCCCGTTTATAGTTATTTTGATTTTCTTATTTCTTAGCCAAGTTACGTGTGCTTTGATTAAAATAGGAATTCGATAGCTACATCTTCATATGTGACTGCATCGCGATCCTTAGTTCCTTTGGAAAGAGTCAACTTACTGAAGGATATCTGAAATCGGTTTACTATTCATTTATAATAAACTATTCTTATTTATCCGTCTAATTCATGAACACTGAATGTCAAATATAACTTATTCGATATGAAAATTTATTTCAAGAAATATTCCGGGAAATATAATCTAACTAATGTTTACTTTGCCTGTATAGTTTTAAATGCCATTTTTTGAATTAAAATAAAATATTTAAGATAATAAATTCGATCGCTTTAAATGCAATTCGAATTTCATGTCTTTCATTTGATTCAAAAAGTTTTTAAATGTAAAAATATGGATATTCAAATTTCAAGATTTTTTTTTTCGTTTTTAAAGAAGCCTTTTTCCCCCAAAAAATAGTGCGTGGAGTCCCTCCGCGCTGAAGAAGTTAAACTTCGTAACCTGCGACGTTAATTGTAGAAGAATCAGCAGTCGTAGAAGGATCACTAGTTCTATTCAAGGACTCTTTTTCCTGCTCCGCTCGCTGCAGTGCTCTGTAATCACGGTAATATTGTGCATTTTTCTCTCGTGAACCTCTTGAATCAGTGGAAGTGCTTGTGGTTGCTTCACCGTCTCGCCCTGGAAAATGTATTTGTATTAATAATGTATGTGAATGCGTCATAATGTAATTTCAAAAGAGAAAACCTAACAATCAATTGATATTCACAAGAGACGTACCTTGACATAACCTTAAATCCGTCGCATTGTCCGTGGGATTGTTTTCACTCATTTTTTACAATTGTTATCCACTAAATTTGAAAATAAAAAATATTATCCTATTAAATTATATGTGTATCAAATCAAACTAACAAAGTATTTATAGAAAAACAATACTTTTATGACTTTTATTATTTTTATGCTAGTGAGAACCAAAACAATATGGAAATGAATGAGGGAAAACTGGATCCTACCACGTGATTTCCCGGCCAATAAAAATGTAGCGTTAAACGTTTAACGCAACCTTGTTGGAAGTCGCATAAGAAGTATAACTTCAAAAATGCTCGTAGTAAAAATTTCACCAAATTTAGAAAAATTGCTATCTAATTTTGTTTTGGGATACGAATTTAGTCAGAATAAGTATTGGGCTTATCCATTTAGAAAATGATTCGGAAATTCACTGTGAAATAATAGAGAAGCTCCAGGATTCAGAAACCGATCCTGTAAATATTTTTGATTAGAGAGTGGACGAGCACCTGCACTGCTCAAAATTTCTCGGAAAAACGGTTGAATGACAATTTATTGAACAGTCATTCTACCATATCCAAATAAAACAGTCAAATAACCATAAATAAGATGGTAATCAAACTATAAACTGTGAGATTTTTTGTTGCATTCACACAATTACTTGATCTTGCCTAATTCGAGTTTAAAAAATTCACATCTGAAAATAGTTTCGCTCTCAAAGTTTCTGATTTTCTTTTAAAATGACATTTTTAGTCTATTTTTTGTTGAAATGTAGAAGTTTAAGAATGTTATATATAACAGGTTGTCGCGTAAATGTTGCTACACGAAGGGAGTTAGGACACATCATTAAGGACTCTGAAATGTCGTCGTATATTGGCAAGAAGCGCTTCTCTATTATGACCTGTACAGAAGCCCATGAAGAAACAGTTCATAGTGAAAGTGCCCTATTGGAGCATGATGACATATTTTTTGGGAGAAAATTTTTCTAAGTTGTCTAAAATAAGCCGCTTTAGATTTATATGCTTGATTGTTGGATTTAATATCCTAAATAAATTAAATCTTTTTTTACTCTCGCTCAACGTTCTTTCTTTTTCTTAAAAGAAAAAGGCAGTAGTTTACTTATTTTTCGCAATTTTCATCGAGTTTCTCTTTTCTCACAATGTTAGATCAGAAAGACTTAAAACTCACCACCTGAAGATAGTTGCACGGCGAGTTTCAGCTATACCTTATCCAACCAGCCATTTTATTTTCAGTGTGGTATTCACGGTATATTTACAGTTTTATACAAAGATTTACAATACAGTGGAAATCTTTGACTACTGAATGGTGAAGGTTCCTTTTCTGTATCTGAATCAGAGTTTTTGAAGAAATGAGGCATTTTCTAGACTTTACTGTTGCTTGAATATTTATCTCTAGCTTCATGCTCTCATACTTTATTCAAAGCCCTTATTGCAAGTTTGACACACTATTCCACAGTCTAGGAGTGATAAATTAACCCCTTAACTTGTGCGCTCGAGTGAATTCGAGGGAGCTAAACAGGCCAAACTGTGCACACTCGAGATAATTCTAGCGGCGTTGTATTTTATGCAGCTATAATTTTTCTCACTCGAATATAATCGAGAATTGAAAATAACAATGTGAAAGCTAAGAAAAAAAATCGTTTTATTGATATTTATCATTTACATAGATTTGTAAGCTATAACTATTATTTATTCAAAAATAAAATAAACAGAGATGCCAACTTGCTCCGGACAATTGTGATTCTTGGTTTAATAAATTCAATTTAGTAGAATTTTATCCACCACTATTTCTAAATAATTCGTAGGCTTATATAATTCACCACTTTATAGTACTTATGTCATGCTATACCCTCTAAAAAACAAGCAAAAATAGTCAAATATTTGTGCAAAATTTACTTTGTAGTTATTTACCGTTTGCTTAATTATTTTAGGGTGTCCGGAGCAGTTGGCATCTCGGAATACAGCCTTTTTCCATGGAACAAAAGCGCAGAATATCAGAATTGTCCACCAAAAGAAACGACAATGTTCTAAAGTATGTTTTTTTACGTAAAAAAATAGATTTTTTTGGACATTTTTTTTCAAAAAATCTGTGCTTTAAGGGGTTAAATTATATTCTCTAATGCGCGTATTGGGGGACAGTTAACTAGGGATTTCATATCATCCTCACTGGCAGGATTTGAGTAGGATGTATACCACATAAGAATTTCAATAATTGATTTAAATGTAGTCCGAAGGATGAAATTTTATTTTTGGTAGTATGGAATTTCTATCAATTTTATTTCAGGTGAAGGAAGACAGTTTGTCTTGCTTATGAGATCCTTCTTATATGCATTCTAAGGGCTGCCACCTGGAATGGGCCAACGGAACAGAATTCCGCTTTGCTAAGTCGTCTGGACAATGACCTAAGATTATTTCATTTAAAATGTCTGGCACATATTGCTGGTTGACTAGAGCTTCTTGAGCAAAGAACAAATTTTATACTACCGAAGATAAACTTTCAACCTTTGGATTACTATGGAATCATTAATTGGAATTCTTGTGTAGTATAATCTCCTTCAATGTTACAAAACTGCAGATGATACTAAATCACTCCTCGGTTCTTAACCGACTTACACTACTCGCATAAGAGAAATACTACAGTTTTTCTGTCACTCCCAGACTGTGGAAAGGCATATCGAATTTGAGACAGAGGATTTGAATAAAGTCTGTGGACAGGAAGGTAGAGATGAATATTCGAGTGACAATAAAGTCTAGATCAGGGGTTTCCAACTTACATGAGGCCGGGGACCACAATGGCGGGCCGCAACTTCGTCAAAATTTTACATAGGACTCTTTTATGTTTGAAGGAGCATTAAATATTACAGTCAGATTTTCATCAAGTTGCTCAAAACAAAAGTATTGAATTACAAATAATAATAAATATTTTCTTGAATAAATGTTTTTTTGGATGCAAAACCTGAGAAATAAATTTTTTTGCCGTTGGTATGTTAAATTTTACAGAAACGAAGAAATTAGTTGTTTTTTTTTAATGAAAGAAAAGTATTTTAAACCCATAGAGATTTTTCACGAAAATTGTCCTCAAAAAAATGAAAACTAATATATTTTAGTTCGCGGGTCATAAAAAAAGGCTTCGCGGACCGCCAGTTGGTAACTCTAGATAATGCGTTATTTTTCCAAAAACTCGGACATTAAATGCATCATTGATATAAAAATGGAGCCTTAACTATACAATAGCCAAAGAATCCTACTTTATTGAAAATCTTTGTAAATAGCTGAAAGTATAAAGTAAATAACTTATTAAAAATGGTTGGTTAGGGTGTATATGGAACTCGACATGGAATCCTTTTCTCATGGTGAGTTTTGAATCGTAACGATCTAACATAATGCGAAATGAGTAACACAATGAAAACAACGAAAACTTAGTAAACTTATGTTTTTCTGCAAAACACTGAGCGAGATTAAAAATTTAAATTATTGAGCAGAGCTTAACTTATTTAAAGTATTCAAACCATCGAACAAGCTCAAAAAACTAAAGCGTCTTATTTCAAAAGTTTTGGGCAGCTTAAAAAATCGTGAATTTTAGATGTTTTCATCAATTTTAAGTACGATGCGCAAATTGAAGATACTGACCAATTTTAAAAATATGAATGCAGTTTTTGCTCTTTATACAATAAGCAATTTTTCCTTTCTAAAGCCTTCCGAAATAAAGTAAAATTTTTCTCTCTACCACTACTTTTATTGCATTGAAAAATAGTAAGAGGGAATCGTAAGGGAATTTTAAAACTTGTTTTAACACCGCAAGATTGTCATTTACCTTGAAAATCGTCTCTATACAATAATGTCAAACGGCGATATTTAATTACTGTTCGTTGTCCGGAGTTTGATGCATTGAGAATTAAATTTTTGAATTTGAGAGACATTTTTAGTCAATGGGGGAAACCTTGGATTACAATGGATGGTGAATATTCGTCAGAATTAATCCATTGTGAGGATTAAAAGTAGACATGTAAAAGAAAATGGGTGAGGATTTATTTAAATTAAATGTAGAGGCATGTGAAATATATGTATAATTGCATGAAATTGAAATATGTGTATAATTATGTCGGAATATTATTTTAACAAGACTTTTACAAAGTTAGTATTTCAGAAAAATTAGTAATCAGCAAAGTTTATATTTAAGACCAACATGAAAAGTAGAATATGTGAAAAAAAAAATACTAAGTTTGGGTGAGGTGATTTTTTTTCAAGCACTAACAAATATTTTTGTTTTCAAAAATGAAACTAGTTTCTTACAAAGCTCGGAGTCTGTTTCATACCCTTCGTCTACGTAGGTAGATTTTATTTTTATTGATGTTGTCTATCATTTACTTAAACTTTTGTTGTTACGTCATCCATTAGTTTTCTATTGGATTGTGGTCAGGAGACTTAGCAGGTTATTTTTTAGTTTAAACATTGTTGATTAAAAACGGATTCTTCATACCTGCTGTTGTTGACGTATGCCTGTTTAGGCAGAGGGGGTGCGATTGTTCTTGTTTTCCAGTGGCGCCATCTATCGCCAAGAATTCGACTTCTGCCACACCATGCATCGCACCCGTTTATAGGGCGAGCCCATTCATACATCCTTTCATTCATCCACAGATCGTAATTTTGACCTGAACCAGAGAACGATCGATCTCCAATCCAGAGAGGTATTGATTTGTTATGGGAACACGGGGGACTTTTGCGACTCGACAGATTTAACGTGCATCAGTCACTTCCCTTGTCTTCGGCCGGCGGGGTTAGAGCCCACGAACTCTCGGACATGGGCCCAGCGCCCTACCGACCAGGCTATCCCGGCCCTATTCTTCGTACTTCGCTCGAATATATAGGTCCATGGTCTCGCTGCCATTTCAGAATATCGTCTGCAAAAAATACGGAATTTGATGAAAGACGAGATATTAATACTCTTTGAAATTATTATTGAAATTAAACGAGTTACTTTTCGAATTTACTTCACACAAAGATGATGTAATTTAATTCATTGCCAGTAAAGAGCTTCACAATCATCACAGAGCCACCAGCTAATTGAAGCCTGGAAAATATTTGCTTACTTCTTTTAAATACTATCAATAAAATTTGCATTTGCCTGGTTTATCAGAATTCAGTTTTTTTTTTCACCGGAAAAAATAAATTGTATTTAATGATTGCCCTTGGAAAAGGCATGCTGGAATCAAAACCCTCTATTTTGAGGCTCTATGCAAGTATTTGAATTCTTCATTTTTCACGCGTAGAGAAAGCTTTATGCCCCCCCCCTATATTATTTTTCGCCATAATTTTCCTTCAACTTTACGAAATTGTTGGCAATGGTCTTAAATTTTCTAATCTTTATTACACAGCTACAGCTACTTATTAGTGTCGAAAACCTTCTATCTGTTCTTTTCCATGATTAGTTAATTCTCACCATTTACCATCTTTATAAAGAGTATTAAAACGTCAAAGAATTGTACGACAAATTTGCATAAAGAATAACTGTTACAATCTTCTTATTTACAGTAGTGTTTAGGTCAGTATATGTATATTTAATTGTAAAAAATACCGACAGCTATAAAGTTTTACTCAGGCTTACATACTAACTTTGCATATACCATTTTTTCTAATAACTATGTATTTACAGATTATGTTTTTTTGTACTATTTCTTAACAATAAATATTTAAATCCCTTTCTTTTAAATTTTATTATTTAATCAAAAATATTTTACTGGTTTTAAGGCCTTTTAGGATTAAGAAAAACAGACCAAAGGGAGGGATAAGGTAAGAGTAAGGATTGTGGTTATAGCATGCTCAGCTAAAATGAGAAAAGTTGTTATATCGTTATATTTTTGAAGTTAAAGATGTTCCTTATTACCAATTCAATTCATTAAAATAATAAGTTTTCATGTTTATCAATTTAAAAAAGTTCAAAAAGTTAACTTTAAAAGTTAAAAAAGTTTATTTCATGTTAACAAGTATTTCATGTTTATCAATTTTAAAAAGATTGGGAACTAGTTGAGAAACAGCGAAATTCTGATATTTTTTTTGAAAATAGGGATAACAATTGAATTTTGCTTTCTCTTTCGATTGACCTAACTACAGCTTATTAATATTATGACAATATTGCTTTTGAATATCTTTAGAACTACTATCTATGTCAATTTGTTATTGTCATTGAAAAAAACATCAAAAATTTTTAAATTCTGGTATTTTTTTTCAAAAACGAAAAAAAAAAGAGTATTGCTCCTCTTTTCGATTGAAATACCTATAGCTATTGATATTTAGTAAACTTTTTTTAAAAATTTTTAGAATTAGTGTCTACGTCAATTTGTTATTGCCTTAGAAATTTTTTTGGCTAAGTCTATTCAGTGTATTTTCAATAATGAGTAATATTTTAAAACAAATGGAGTATGTATTATGATATTTAAAACTAATCGCAAAAATAGTGTTTAATTACCACATAACAGAGGATTCTAACATTTAAAAATGAATGTAAGGCATTTTTTCTTTTAATGTTAAATCACATAAACAAGATATTTAATTTCATAATTAGAGCAAGCTCCTTTGAGGGTGCATTTGATTCTACGCATGGTGAGATAATTATTAATTCTTCAAGCGTAAAAGGTAGTAATATTAAAGGGAGTAAAAATAATTTCTTAAAGCTAAATTTTAATATGTTTCCATTTCTTTGATGGCATTTGAAATCCATGGAATTTCTCTTGAAATGTAAGGAATAGAATATATTAATCATGTATCGTGTTATAGAAATTAATTGACTACTTGATGTGCTTTGGAGTGAGGTGAGAACGTCATTGATAGAAACACCATAAATTTTGAATGGAGTGTCCCTTTGCTGATAGCATCAAAATACTTGAGATTTAAGGTCTGGTGGACATGAAGGCTTTTCAAAACTAATAAAATGAACTCTTCTTAATTTTTTGTAAAGAAATAGATGACAGTTCTGAGGAATTAGAAGTGTTAATGTAAATTAATTGCAATCATGTAAAATTTGTTAAATAGTTTGAGTGCTTTGCTAGTATTTCGTAGGTATTAGTTAGAATCGTTATGAAGTAGTAAGTATTTTATGGAGTAAACTCCAACAAAGACTCCAATATCTGCAATTTTTATTAAAAACCTCAACTTGATTCCTTTTTGTTCTTTTACACGGAGAAAAAAAATTCTGGTAAAATTTTCGTTCCGTATGGTTGCATGACATTTCTGGTATAAAAATCAACCTAATTCTGGTTACAAAAACCAAAATGTTGGATACTTAAACCATTGTTTTGGTAATTTTTCAGTTCATACGGTAACGGTTTATTGGAAATTCTGATTTTCAAAATTTAATTGAGAAGTAAATTTAATTGAATAAATGGTTTTTATGCATGATCTAAGGTATCATGATAAAATTCTAAATTATACCACGTTAACCAAATTTTATTTTATTAATAATAAAACCCTATTTCATTGTTAATTTTAGAAAATCATTGCCAAAGCACTTCGGTAAGGAATACCAAGGTTTTTTATTTTTCTATAGAACCAGAAACGCCGTAAACTTACCATATTCTGGTAGTTTCGAGTTTTTTTTTCTTCGTATTTCTGGAAGTAATGCAATTTGCAAAAAGTTTAAAAACATTTTAGTTCTATGCATATTGTAAACGATATTTAGTGTTAAACTTGAAACACGAGGTAACTGAAAAACTTAAAACAGGTCAAAATTGAAAAAAAAAGTTATAATAAAAAAGTAAATGAAAGATATGACATGAAAAATACTTATTTTATTTACGGTTTAAAAAACCTACTCGGGGCTCCGAGATATGAACATTTAATATTTAGAACAAAAATTATAAGTACTAGAAATAAAAATACTACGTGGAATGCAATAGGTTAAAAGGAAATAAAGCTATAGTTTTGAAATTTGATGCGCTGAAAGGGATAATTTTGTTGGTGAAGTGCATTAGTTGGTGCACCGAATTTTTATCGAAGCTACGACTTGTTCAGAAATTATTGCAATTTTAAATTTTTTTTTCTCGCAATTTTTTTAACTTTTTGCTTTAAGCAATGATCACGTATTCTTAATTGCAAAAGAAATAGGTAAATTTATTTATTTACCGTGATATTTATTCAATTTGTTCTACCTTGTCGAAGTAGAAGGTGAAATTAAAAGAAAATAGTTGCCATAATATAACCAAGCTTTGTTGTAATTGCTGTTTTTCAACTCATTTAGCCAAATATAAACTGCTTTGAATAGCTATTATATAAATCGTATTACCAAATTGGGGAATGGATGTGTTTTTGTAATGGATGCGCTGAAAATCAAATTTTTTTAAGGTTCACAAAAAAATCGTAAAAATCAATTTTCAGGTAAAAAATGAATAATTTGTTTAGTTAATGATTTCACATATCCACAATTGTCGTCGGTGATATTTTGATCTATGGTAGTCCTGTTGTCGTTGAGGAAACTTATTGAGAATTTTTTGCGGCTTATTCTTTGAATCACTAACTTAGAGACTTGTTAAATTCGCTGGAAAAATAATTCTCAAAAATAATAATGTTTCTTTCTTCAATAACTATACAATCTCGAAATTGTTTTTTTTTGTCAATAGTTGTTGAAGTTTGTTGTCTCATTTCAAATCAACAATCTCGAAATAGTTTTTTTGTCAGTAGTTGTTGAAGTTTGTTGTCTCATTTCAAATCAACAATCTAGAAATTGTTTTTTTGTCAATAGTTGTTGAAGTTTGTTGTATCATTTCAAGATTGTTTAGTTATATTGACAAAGAAACAATCTCATTTCGAGATTGCTTCTTTGTTTTCTAAGTTGAATTCTGGGTTACAAAAATAAGTGGGTGAATATCATTACGGCATGCGCATCAATGAAATAAAATATATTAAATAGAAAAATCTTTACTTATCAGTGAAATTTCTGATTCATAAAGAGAAACAAATATAATCGCGAAGTGATCATGGGTATTAGTGAGTGAAGTGAGCAGTGAGCGGAGACTCATAGCATAATAAATATATCTTGCATTACTTATATAAATATATAATTGCATTACTTATTTCTTCAATAATCAAATTAGTTAAACTTAACTACTCATCTTAATAGAAGCACGTTGCTTTTGGTTTAGTTTAAAACTTTGAATAATTTAGGAAATAGTAACAAAAACGTTCATTTTTAGTTCATTAAAATTCATACACACGATGTAGGAATGTTTGAAAACTATATATTTTCCCTTTCATTAAAGAACTATCTAATTTGTGATTGTTCCTAAGTAAAAGAAATAAATTCAAGAAATTTAAATTTCAAACGCCGAAATTACTACTGTCTTTTTCTTAATTTTATTCATAGATATTCAAAACTACTTGTTTATTTCAAATTCCTGTTTCCTCGTGGATAGAATTTGTTTTTGAAACGAAACATAATTTTACAAAGCTTTCACCGAAACGAAATGCTAGTTTGCATAAGAAATTAAGGAACTCATTTCAAATACATTAAAATTTTGTCATTCTCTGTTTGTTCAATATTTTAATAATTTAGTAATAATCAAGCAAAAGTATTTTGAACCGAATTGTCCTTAAGAAGACTGTAGTGAATAATGTATTTAAAAATAAAAGAGAGTTCTTTTACTTCATAGTTAATCCTTTTCAGTCACATTAAATTTGTACAAAGTTTGTTAAGACTAATTTCTGCCTTTCAAACATGTAATGTAGAAAAAAAACTTATTTTTTACAAATTGCGTTTAAGTGTAATTTTTTTTTCAATTTAATTTTCTTTCTTACAAATTACACTTAAACACAATTTGAAAAATAATAGTTTGAACTTTATGTATCTCTAAGTTGCATCAGCTTAAAATAACAACATTATTCATTGCTAGAAGATGAGTACGGTTCTTTACAGTAGACACGGAATCGAGCACACGGTTGGAAAAGTAAATAAGCTTCATTTGCTCTGAGTAGAAATACGGCAAGAATGTTAGAAGTTTGGTTTGTTGAGATCAGGTATGTGACAGAAACGTTGAAAACGGCTTTGATGGTTGAGAATAGACATACATACGACAGAAATGGTAGAAAAGCTTCGGTGGTAGAGAGCAGACATGTGGCTGGATCGATAAAAAGCTTCGGTTGCAGAACGTTCATAACGTGGGTTGTAGAGAATAGAGATGCGACTGGAACGGTAAGAAGTTTTGGTGGCTCAGAGTAAACATACGAATAATGTTTGCTTATCTGATAGTAGACAGGCATACGACAGAAACGTTAAAAAAGCTTCGGTGGTAAAGAGCAGATAGATATCCGACTAGATAAGTGAAAAAGCTTCGATGGCTGAGATTATGGAGGCATATAACAGAAACCGTAAAAAAGCTTCGATTATCACCAAAGTTCTTTTATAGAGAGCAGAAACATAACAGAATCGGTAAAAATGCTTTGGGGGATGATAGTGTTCGAAGAATAGACGACATATTTCAATTGCCCAAAACACAAAATGAAAGTCAGAAAAACATGTGAATTATTAAAATTTAGAAACAAAGAAAACAACAGTTGCCAAAGAAAAGGTGAAACATCAAGCGATTGATCAATATTGCTGGGCCTAAATTAAATTTTGGCTAATATTCTTTTTTGTGCTAATATCCTTTCTAATCCTGATACGTCAGAACTTTTAAATGCTAGAGAGTTTTGCGTCTTTCATAGCAATGTTTACTCTCCAGTAAATGATCCTATTTTTGCCAAAACCCTGCATTTCGCATGGAACGTTATTCCACCATGTTTTGTCTCTTTCAGTCATTGCCATCACCCGGTTTGTTCATAACTCGCAACATTCACCTTTTTTAAAATTATTTCAGCAGTTTTGTATTTTATTTTTCTTACTTTTAAAAATATTCTTTACAAAATTATTTAACTTCTTATCATTTGATGTGATATTCATACTGGATTGCTATATTCATTCTTCTGTTTTAAAGAATATTAGAACAGCACTATGCGGCGGATTTAGAGCAGCATTTTCGGATTCGTTTCCTGGAGACAATTCCCGGAGATAAGTACGCATTTATTCATACAGTTCGTACTGCATTGTCTTTTGTTTACTTGAATTTTTACGGTAAGTATAGGTATAGAATTTTATAGAAAAAGAAACTGACACCTTGATTGTCATTACATTTAATCGTAAATCATATTTTCTTTGCAGTTTAGTTTTAAATAACTTTAAATGGTTATTTCTTTATGCAATATTTATTTTTGTTAAATAAAGGATTACGGAATTTTATGCATTTTATAATATCATAAAAAAATGGAAAATGTTGGGATAATTTTTGGAATTTCTATTTCACTATACGAACTTAAAAGTCAAAAATAAACTTCGATGTTGCATTTAAAATTTTTAAAAGCTTCATAAAGTAAGACATGTTTTGAAGAATTCCGGAAAACTTATAATAAGATTTTTCTTTCATTATTAAACATATGCTGAAAAAGCTCTTTTTCAAAAAAATGTCAAATAAGTTCTATTTTCAGTTAAAAGTTTAAAAGTCATTCTAAGTTACTTCTTGCAGTTAAATACATGAAATTTTTTCTGTATTTTATAAAATCTCAATGAAAGAATACCGTTTCAAATTTAAGGAATATCTTGCATTACAAAAATTTTTAGAACTTCGTAAGTATGAATTTTATACAACAGTGCTGCTTGTATTTTTCAAAAGAAGCATGAAACATGAATGGAATTTGCTTACAAACTATTCAAAAATATATATCTTCATCTTTTTAATAAATTAATGGGAAAAATTTTGAGGAATACATTTCGAGATTAAATCAAAGATTTCTATACGGAAAAAGGAATGGCAGATATTCCAAATTGTTTTTCTTGAAACAACTGAATCATTCTGACTCTTAGTTTTATCTAAATTTATCCATGAAATCTGCTGCAAAAATAAATAAAAAAAGGAAAACAAAGCTCACTACCTTATCTCTCTGTTCTTAAATTCACCAAAAAAAAGTTCAAGCATAGAATATTATCAAATATCCACAAATTGGATATATTCTAACTGATTGTATAGTAACATCATTTTATCATCATCTCATCAAACTATATTAATATATTTCGATCGAATATTATTCCGTATCGTCTTCCGACTTATTTCTTGGATAGTTCTTATTGATCGAACTTATTTATCGAAACATATTTCTTGGAATCTAATCATATAAAACTACACATCATGTCAAATTCAGTAATATTAACTTATACATACTCCATAATATTATAGAATCAAATATATATGATAATAATGGAATGATGCATATGTAATCAATTTAATTTAAATTGATTTGAACGAAATCTAGTTATAAAAACTAACTGTAACAAGACTGAATTAAAGCAGATTAGGAAAAAATCAGTGTTAAAAAGTACCTGACAATAGTATTTTTAAAAAATACTGTTGTAGGGAGTACCAGTCAAAAAATAAATTAGTTTAAAGAATGTTAGTCAAGTGCTTTTTTTAAAAAAAGTTAGGGAACAATGTGCAATGGTCCAACCATTCCCGCATGGGTTATTAATCTAGTAATCGAAACCAAATCACTAAACAGCCGAATTCCTTATATTGATGTGATAGTTAATCTATGTTTAATAAATCACGAGAAGAAAAAAGGAATAAAATTCCAAAGAAAAATATCGTAACTACTAAAAAATAACAGAATATTTTAGCAATGATGACGTATTATTAATTAATTATTATTTGTAATTATTTGACGTATAAATTATAATTCGAAATTTATTTTGAAGCCGAACTAGTTTGTATTACCAGATATGAAATCATTGCCTAAATAGGATTACTAAATGAATTCATCTGTAATAAAAAAACAAATTCTAGGGGAAGCCCGGGCAAGATGGACCGCTTAAGGAAACTTGGTTTAAAAAATAGTAAACTAGAGCAATTTTATATCTTTTATATTGTAAACGTATAGTGGGAACATTGCTCATACAGAAAATAAATAAATAATAAAGTTCAATAATAATAACTTAACATAAACAAAAATAGAACATTGTTCCATCTTGCCCGGGCTACCTGGGCAAGATGGGACACATAATTATATTTCAAAAATCACAGAAATTAATGTCAGAATAGAAGAATAATCGACAAAAAAAAAAAAAAAAAAGAAACTTTCCTAAACATTACAGTTACTGCATAAGAAGCGGCCAAACCCGGAAGTTCAAAATATAGTCTGTCAATTAATTAATTATAAATTACTTTTATAATTTTTTATAAAATAATTTGTCAAGTTATATTTGCTAGTTTATATTTTTTGTTGCTGTTAATATTATCTTATTTTTTATGCTTTTTGCCAAATCAGGAGAGTTTAATTTTTATTTTGCACTTTTATTCTACTTTGGCTGTCTCATCTTGCCCGGTCCCTCTTGCCTGAATAGTACATTTTTTCAGAAAATTAGCTGCAAATTTGTTTAAAGAAATAAATTTTAATTTTCACTACTCATTATGTTTGTACATTAATAACACTACAATGCCACACATTTGAAAAATTAATTTCAATGTATTAAACAAATAATAGCCGCATACAAACGTGGAAAAATATTTTAACACGTTATAAGAAAAACAAAACAATGCAACAAAACAAAACAAACATTTCGGTAACATCTTATGAACTGACGAAAAAACTTGTGCGTATTGAGAACAACAATATTTCTTTCCGAAAACGCACTTTAGCTGTCGCTACCGTGATACGCATAGAAGAAAAAGCGATGTCCCGTCTTGCCCGGTGTCCCGTTGTCCTGGGACAACTCCTCCTTCTTTCGAGGCGGCCTTGTTCCCCTACCTTGTTTACTGGAAATGACTGAAACGGAAAAGTTTTACGTTTTAATATCCAACTTTCTTTCACTTATATTATCGTAGATTTTGAATTATTTAGCTTCATAAAAACACGGGTTAAACGCATAACTGTAATCAAAATAAACATGTTTTAAAAGCATAACTATAATCAAAATAAACGTGTTTTAAAAGCCTAAATGTAATCAAAACAGACGTGTTTTAAAAGCATAGCTATTGCCAAAATAAATTTGTTTTAAAAACATAACGATAAACAAAATAAACAAGTTTCAAAAACATAACCATAATTAAAATAAACGTGTTTTAAAAGCCCAAATATAATCAAAATAAACACGTGGTTTCAGATCATTTAAAAAATACTAATTAAGTAACGTAACCCTCACACGCCATCATGTTGATCATGGACCTCACTAGACATAATGACTAAAAAATGCTTACATATTCAAGAAAGTGGGAAAAACTCTTATTCTGTTTAAATAGAGCTGCAAGCTAGCGAGCATTATAGACGTTTTTTAAATATTAAAAAATGGAGTTGCCTGCAATTTAATTTAACAATGCATTGTTAAATTATTGTACTTCGATAAAACTTATTCTCAAAATTTTTTTATTTTCTCCATAAATTTATTAAATTTATTAATCATTGAATTTAAATAGATCATAATATAACAATGCGCATGTACTTCAAGGTGCAATTTAACATTTAAAATATTTTTATCTATTTTCCTTTATGCTTCAGTCGGGAAGAAGCTAAATAATAAACGAGCTTCGTGCATAGTTTGAATATTCTATGAATTCCGATGAAAATAAAATTTTGTCTAATTAATTCACTCAAGCATGTCTTTGCTACCTGAACTCTACTTTCATTAAAAAAATTTGTTTTAAACAGTTTTGTACACAAACATACACGCAAAGATGATTTTACCCGATGATAAAGTTATTAAAATGTTTTACATTTTTTGTGAAGAAACTGATGTTACTGATTTTATTTTGTTTTACACTGAAACTTTCTTGTTTCGGAAAAACAGCATTATTAAGATTTCTTTTTACTTATATTATTTTGCAGTCACGGAAAAAAAACTGAAGGAAGGGATTTG
Source organism: Parasteatoda tepidariorum (assembly GCF_982258835.1). Taxonomy (NCBI): domain Eukaryota; kingdom Metazoa; phylum Arthropoda; class Arachnida; order Araneae; family Theridiidae; genus Parasteatoda; species Parasteatoda tepidariorum. Next base: position 16,524,546 of record NC_141755.1, on the reverse strand, counting down.
ATACCAATTGCACGATAATTTATTTCATGAAATTAATAAATTATATGCAAATTAAACAAGTAACAAAAATTTAGATCTAATAATCAGTAGAACAGCTGATTTGTCTTCAATGGTGGAGCAAGTTATGTACTATATTTTCTATAGTAGATTAGGTCTCAATATGTAACTATTTGTGAAGTGGTAGTGAAATTTCGCTAAATTATTTGAAATAAACAGCTTATTTGTTTTAAACTAGTGTAACTGTTATTAAAAAGCGTTTAAATTCTTAGATTTTCCATTGTCATTCAAAGAACAAATGTGTAAGAAAGGACAAATTGAGGTACAAGTATGAAGTAAAAATATATTAATGTTGTTCATTTTGACTTACAAAGAACATTTATTACATGTATTATAATGCATGTAATATTATGTAATGCATATAACATTATATAATACATAGATTATATTATATACATTATAATATTATAATGCATAATATAACACAGTAATTCATAATTAATTTTTCATATTCATTAATATTCCGATATGCATAGTTATACTCTCACTCTTCACACAATAATTGCTCATATATATATATATATATAAATATATATATATATATATATATATATATATATATATATATATATATATATATATATATATATATATATATATATATATATATATATATATATATATATATATATATATATATATATATATATATATATATATATATATATATATATATATATATATATATATATATATATATATATATATATATATATATATATATATATATATATATATATATATATATATATATATATATATATATATATATATATATATATATATATATATATGCAGGATGAGGAAAAGAACTGCCTCTCATCCCTTCTTCAGCCGCCATTATTTCCAGCGCCACAACTTCCTCGTCCCACCACCATTCATTTTTAATCGAAAAGAAACAGTTTTCGTTTGTTGCTGGAGGAATTAACTTCATAGCCCAGCCGGGGCTGATGTTTATGATAACAGGGCAGACGGCCCATATTCTTCTTCATATCCACGGGGCAGACGGCCCATATTCTTGTTTATGATAACAAGGCAGACTGCCCATATTTTCCTAAACATTTCATATTTTTCATAAACTATTCATATTTCACCATATATGTAAATTCATTTTATTAAATATTTCAATCATCGAAAAACCTATTCATTCCTCGAAAACACCACACACACACACATATATATATATATATATATATATATATATATATATATATATATATATATATATATATATATATATATATATATATATATATATATATATATATATATATATATATATATATATATATATATATATATATATATATATATATATATATATATATATATATATATATATATATATATATATATATATATATATATATATATATATATATATATATATATATATATATATATATATATATATATATATATATATATATATATATATATATATATACCGAGAAAGGATATGGTGAGAGGGAATCTGGAGAGATGGAGTTATGAGCCAATTATGTTAGTTAGTGGTAGGAAAATAATTAATAACCTACATTAGTCTGGATAGAGGGAATAATTAACTAACTATGCTAATCTAGAGAGATTGAGGAATTTAATTACTATGTTAGTCAGGTGAGAGAAAATAATTAATCAACTGTGATAGTTTGAAGATCTGAAATATTTTACTAAGTTTTCTTAAAGAGACAGAGAAGAAGAGTGCAATAAGCCAACTAACTAACTTTGTATAGAGGAAATAATTAGCCCATTTTATTAGTCTTAAGACTGCGAATAATTTGCCTACTATGTTAATCTGCGAAGTGTGAGTCATTAATTTTTTTCTTGTTACTGTAATGTCGGTTTGTTTTTTATGTTGCTAATGAATGGGATAACTGGGGTTCAAATTCTATGAACTTATAGAAAAAAGCACTCAAAATGAATTTAGCAACTATTATTTAAAAAAAAGAAGAAAATAATATCAATGAATCAATCTCAGGAAAGACAACCTCATTAGTTGCCGGTGAAAATAATAATGACTCATTTCTAGTAAGGAGATTATTCTCAAAAAGAGCCACGATGCATCTCAATCTTTGAAATAACATAAATGGGTCATTCTCACGAAAACTGTCATTTTTCAGTTCATAAAATCCCAAAAAAGTGAAGTGAATAAAAAGCTCTGAAACTTTTTATATTAATAGAAATATGTAACGGCATTATAAAGAAAGTATAAATCCTATAAATTATACTTAATATTTAAATTAATTAATTTTTTAAATAATTAATTTATAATTAATTAATTTATAATAATTAATAATTAATTAGTTTAATAAATAAATAAATTAAATAAATAAATTAATTAATTTAATAAATTAATTTATAAATTTTTCAATTTATTTTTCAAATGAATTAATAAGTAAATTAATTATTTTCACTATTTAAAAAGTGAGGGAATGATATTTTATTTTAATACATGTTTTGATCTAAGTTACATCTACCTAAAGTTTGAAAATTATAACATACTAAGTATATCTAATATTTATTATAATTTAGTCTTATATATTTAATAGTTTTTACAGGTTTGGGAAATAAAATTGGCTGGCACGATTGAACAAAAAAAAATTTGGTAATATACTCATCTTGAATCATTCCCTCACTTCAGCGTCATTCCCTCACTTTATACACTAGTGAGGGAATGACGAATTCAATAAAATTTAAAAATAACAGTTAGGCCTAATTAATTTCTGAAGTCAATCGCTTACAATTATATTCATACAAGAAAGCAACATATAATTATCCACTTTCTCGATGAAGTTGTATTTTATTTTACTCTAAAAAATGACATGAGGGAATGACGAATGTAAAAAATTTTACCTGGTTTGATTCATTCAAATTTATTCCACAGCAAAGCTTCTTTAAGTTGAAGATGGAAACATACTGCAATTTTGTTCTATGATGCCAGTTGTTAACTTCTGAAGTTTTTATTAAAATATTTTTATTCTAAGAAGATTGCAGGTGATAAAAACATTGTTGTGAGGGAATGACGCGAAACACTGGGGACAAAGTTTAAAATAGTGCTGTGATAATATTTTTATCAGAAATTAAATTTAAAATTGATTTCCTGAATTCTATATTTCAGTATTCTGAAATAAAAAACACGAATTTGTACAAAAAAAAATTTATTTCAGAAAATTTTTTTTTCTTTTTTTAAATCAGCAGTGGGGACAAGTGAGGGAATGACATATTGGTATATTTCAATTACCTAAAATAAATAAAAAATAAAAATTGATAATTTTATTTTTATTCTTTTGTTAGCTTGCATTCTGAAGGACACTTTCCCTGAATTTTTTTTCTTCGTAAGCTGTAAAACAAACATAAAATATACTGGGGACATGAAAATGACTGTTTTTGTGAGAATGACCCAAATAATAAACAAAATGACAAATTATTCCTTCCCATGAATTTGGGTTTTAAAAGAAATTTCAACTCAAAACTGATACTGAAGATTAGAGTTTAGAATAATAAAATACACAACTGCAAATGAAGACACTATAATGTTCTCAAGACCATATATGTTTAAATGATTTTAACCTCAAGACTTAATAAATATTTCAAAAATTAATCACTTACTTAATCGAAACCATTAAAATTTAACTGTCATTCACCAACATTATGTTGAGAGATATTAAACTAAACTCAGTGGCGCGACAGCCCATAGAGGGCCAAGGCCTACTGTGCCCATCTCAGTTTTCTTGACCTTGGGCTCTGGGGTGCAGGAGCAGATGTTCCGGTCAGGTGGTCTGCCGAACGCGGAACCCCCAGTGTTTAGTTCCCAAGCATGCTTGGTACTCATTTATCGACCGACTGAAGGGATGAAAGGCTGAGTCAACCCTGCCCGGCCCGAGGATCGAACCAGGGACCTGTGGCACGACAGCGCGAAGCGCTACCGCTCAGCCACCGGGCGTCAGAGAGATATTATTCACACAAAAAAAAGGAAAATTTAGAATTATCATTTACAAATAATATCAAAATTGTTTATAAGAATCAATAATGTTTATACCAAAAAATATACAAATCAATAAAGTTTACAAACATTTAAAAATATTTTTATCATACACTTATAATCTCAAATAATTGACATGAATAAAAAGCAGCATTAAGGGCGATTATCATTGAGACATTGAACTAAAGGAATATAATGCAGGATAATAGATAAATGAAGGAAACATTATGCACAATTAATTAACAACCGATTATTTTCAAAATATTAATTTAAATATAATTCACTAAAATAAAGTAATGAAAATCGTAATTTTGACCTGAACCATGATCAATCTCCAATAAAGTATTTCCAGAGGTATTGATTTGTTATTGGAACTTGGAGGACTTAGTGACCCCGACAGATTTAACACGCATCAGTCACCATTTAATACATGGGGATTCATTGTCCGGAGGATTTGGACTCCCGTTCTCAAGAACACGAGTATACAGCGCTATACCAACCAGGCTATCCTGGGCATCCATTTCTCTTATATCGACTTATTTACCTGCCCAAATGTTTGTGAATTATCAATCTGATCTGCTCCAAATCCAACGCGAAGTTATTTTACGAAGAGAAAAAAAATATCAAATTTTACAAAAAAACTTGGAAAATGGCAGAAACAAAAAAAACAACAATTGAAGAAAGTGCGATATAGTACTATTTACAAATTCGACGCTTTTGAATAATGAAGAGAAACCCCAGAAAGATTCTAATGATCAAACATAATACTAATAATGATCAAACATAATACTGAAAGATACTAAAACAAAATAAAAAATGTAAACAAGGTTTTATTAAAATGATTTCAGTCTTTCACGCTCAGTGAACCATCCAGGGTTAGTAATAATGCATATTTGACATCATGAGTGTTCTACCTCAAACAATAACCGACATAAAACTCAAACTTAAATCATATGCAAAGCTAACACATTTCCTCCTTCAGTCTAAATAAGAAAAATAATGAAGGATAATCCAGCTTTAAACACTTCCTAATTTATTTTTCAACACCATAGTTTTTTAAGTTTTTAAAATTTCAAGTGATTTGCGCTTAACGAGCACCTGATTTAACGAGCGAATTGCCACGCTCCATTCGTTCTTATTATTAACGAGTTCAAGTACGTAAAATTTTAATTACCTTTAGTTCTTTGTTGTCCAATCTTAACGATTTCTTTCCTCTTTTAATACTTTAATACATTTGAGTTTTAACAAATATGTTCTAACGACAAAAACAATGAAATATTGTATGGAATTCTAAAACATAATTTTTAACAAAAAGTCTCAAATGGAAACAGTTATTCCGATATTATAATTTGTTCCCTCATCGCAGTTATATTTATTATTTATTTGTATTTAAAAAAAATAGATAGAAACTGCTTGAAGTTACAAAAGTAAGTTATAAAGGATTAGTTAAACACTCAAAATGCAGCACATTTACTATTTTTATAAAATATATATTATTATAAAATATATGTAATATATATTTCCTTGTAATTTGTTTTATATTAACAGATGATTTTATATACATTTTAAACCAATAAATAGTTTCGAAAATTTCTATTTATATATTAAACTTTGAAAACGAGTTTTGAACATAAGATTCATTAGAATTTTAACTGTCATATAAGATTAAGTTTCGATATTTATTACAGTTTTTACTAAACTATATTGTTTTATTTTTAACGTTGTTTAATTTTGTTTTGATTTTTATCACACCATTTCATTTTGCTAGTTATTAAATTATTAATGTTGAAACACTATTATTATTAAGGCAGCTCAAAACTAAGGCAAGTAGGTTAACATTATAAATAGATTCTTCGTTATTATGCGTAAAAAATCAATTTTTAATGTGGTTGAAAATTAAAGAAAATTGGAAATCAATATTATTCAACGTGAAAAAGTAATTACAATAATTTTATCTCAAATGTTTCCCACGAAGAGATGTTTCAAAAGAAATTCAATATGAAAAGATAAATAAAAAAAATAATTAGAATATCGTCTTCGAGTTTTGATTACTTTATTGGAAAATATGAACATGTGTTTTTACAGAAGAATGTAATGCGAGGATAAAAAGCAATAATTGAAATGAAATTGAGGAAAGGGCTGTTTCAACTTCTCTTGCTTTACTTTCTGAAACGCGACAATAAGAATCACTATGGAATTGAATTAAAGATATTTTTTTTTCTTTCAAAGTATTCATTATGCATAGTTAGAAATGCATAAACTAAAGCTATTCTTTGGATGAAAATTAATTCTTTTTGAGTTATTCTTTTAAACTTTCTGTTGGTGTTAAAAATTTTCGTTGTAATTTTTTTTTATTATTTTGAATTTTTGAATAAGGGGACAAGCATTCTAATTTACTAAAAAATAGAAAAATTATCGTTATCAGTTTTATCGATATAAATTGCAAATTATTATTATTTTTTTTTTTACTTTCAATCTTGCACTCTAAGAAATTCTGGACCTAATTACGGTAAAATGAACTTAAACTCGGGTACCGGTACTTTTTACCGTGAAATCCATTTTAACCGGGACATGTTACACAGTAAAAAATACGACTTATTATAGTTTTTACAGTAATAATAGCCGTTAAATCACTGAATCACACGAAATAAATAAATATTACTGTAATATGTGTAGTATAATATTTTACGGTGAAAATGGTAAGCATGCACGGTAAATGTGTATGGTACATTATTTTATGGTGGAAATTTAGTTTGCATAATTCAAGCTTTCTTTAAATGTGTTTTTACGTAAAATTACTTCTAAAGCTAGTGCTATAAACTTAAATAAATAAATAAACAAAAACAGTGACGAGGGGTTTAGTGTGAAGGCTAGTGTAAAAATATTTCTACTGATTATCATATAAATTTTCTGTGTAAGTTTTGGTAGATTGGCAAAACTGCGTTTCTCTTTCATATGTAAACGCATTACAAAACACTATAGATTGTTAATTAGTAAATTAAAGAAACAAGGTTTCCATGGTAGAAAAGAAAATTCTTAATTTGCTTTCTAATAACGATTGTGGACTAATTTCGATCATCGGTTTTTAAAATATGTGATATCACGTTATGAATACGCTGTTTACAGATTTTAATAGCCACCATTATTCATTCTATGGTTAAGGATACTTACTCGAAAAGCTTCCACTGTGAAAAATTCCGGATCAAATTAGTGTATAAAATACCCGCACATTATGTGCATTGTTCATAAAATTATTTTCACCGTAAAGTAATTTTTACAGTAATATTTATTTTAATTAAAGTGATTCATTGATTTTAAAGTAATTATTGCTGATTTTTTGTTTCGCAACATGTTCCAGTAAAAATGGAACTTATGGTGAAAAGTACCGTCACCCTAAGTATCGGTACTTTTTACCGTTATTTGAACCGGAATTTTTCACAGTGTAGTTGAGAAGCTACTATGGACTAAGTAATAATTGGATTTTCATGGGTCTTTGAAAAATTTATTAGTGGTTGTAAATTATAGTTAAGGTTTGCAGGAATTTTCATCTTCCAGCTATCACTACCAATAAAGTGGGTTAATTACACTTATTAGAGCTTTTATTTATTAAAATATATCAATTTTGCAAAGCACTTTATTATAGTTTTTAAACATCTTTTTTAATTCTTCCATAGAACAGTAAAAAAAAATTTCTGTAAAAAAAAAAAAAAAAAGAAAAAAAAAAGAAAGCACCGCCACCCCGGCACACAGGGTGAGGGTACTTTTTATTGTGAAATCCTCTTTTACAGGAACATGTTATGGAACAAAAATTCTGATATACCGAAATATTTATTTAATAACAGTGATTCAGGGATTTTACTTTAATTATTACTGCGAAAATTACGGTAAAATACTAAATGAATATAAAATATTAAATGAATATAAAATGATTATAAAATACTAAATGAATATAAAATGAATATAAAATATTAAATGAATATAAAATATTAAATGAATATGAAATATTAAATGAATATAAAATGAATATAAAATATTAAATGAATATAAAATATTAAATGAATATAAAAGGAATTTTATGAATGATGCACCCAAAGCGAAGTGTCGGAACTTTATACCGTATTTTGATCCGGAATTTTTTGCGTAAACATTGGGAATACAGAGCGCAAAATAAAAAACAGACCACCCTGAATAACTTTTGATCTAATAATGGGATCTCTAATTTTTTAGATTCAATTTTAATGGTTGAAGGGAGTGAACTCAAATATACTAATTAATTACTGCAGACGAAATTTTAAGTTACGAAATCAGGCATAAAATACTTTCTCTGAATAAATATACTTTTTTTTTCGGCGGATCTGAATTTCTGACTTCCAATTCATAAGGTGTAGCCACAATATAGGGAATATGTTCTTGATAATTTGATCAGGAGAGTGGTTTAAAGTTTGGACTCTTTCATTTTACGTTTTGCGTATTTTACAATATCTCGAGAGCATTTTAAGTGAATCGAAACATTTTTGCGCATTATTATAAAATTATCCAACTATAATCTAACACGAAATATATACGTCAATCCAAAAAAGTTTTCATCTGTATTTCTAGGAAATAAAATTTTAATACAGCGTGCAAATTTTTGAATATATTAAGGAGTAAATTAGCTTCATAAAAGCCATCGTTTCACATCTCCATGATTACGAAAATTAATCTATATGAAAGTCGCTTTTCTCCGTAATTTCATTGGCTTATTAAATATTTTATCTTTAAAATCTTTATCTAATATTATGTAACTCTATTCCTTAAAAGTAATAATGATTTCTTCAATCATCTTTAAATAATATTCTGATGCAGCAAAATTTATTTAAGAAACTCTCTATGTATTAAAATGAATGTCTGTGTGTGCGTGTGTCTCCCTTATAGAATCTTAAACTACGTGACCAACAGTGATGAAATTTGGCATACAGATCAATCGAAGCACGAGGAAGGTCACTGTCAATAATAAATCATTCTACGACAAACCGTTTGAGCGGGATAAGCGAAAAACGAAATGGAATTTTATGATTGGGTAAGCATTAGTCATTGTTTTAAATGTAGTTATAGACAATTAAATTTTTCTAAATTGTTAAAGATGTCATCATTGATATTTGCTTGCTTAGAACTCTATTTGGAAAAAAAAGTTTATTGTACGGACTTTAATATTTAGTTATCTTTTTATTCGCTAAATCAGATAAATTGACTATAGCTTTCGTAAATATTTTTTATTTTTTGTAATTTTATTTGATAACAGTTGAAAAAGTATTGGATTATAAAGTATACACCCCCCCCCCTCATTTTAAAGCATGCAATCTTATATAGACATAACACAGTTTTTGAGAAATTAAATTTTGTAGAAGTCGTATTTTTAAAATTTGATTTCGCAATAGACTTTTTGACGGATTTCTATCAAATTTTGTATTTTGCATTTAAAATTATATTCTTTAAAATGATAGAAAATTTCACAATTCAAATTTTTTCAACTATTATTAAATAAAATAATAAAAAACAATAAATATTTACTAAGAGTTATATTTTGCAGGGAATTATTGTTTTTGGATAAACGAATTTTATAATTGTGCGCAAAAATTTTTGTATTTGAACCACTTCTCTGATCGAACTATTGGGACCATATTTCCCAGATCCTCTATATTTTGGGGGTTAAAAAGTCCGAATTCGTCGAAAAAAAGGTATGTTTAGTCAGAGAAACAGACAATACATTTTTGTGTCTGATTTCGTAACTTAAAATATCGTTTATAGTAATTAGTTAACATATTTGAGGTCACCTCCTTGAGCCATTATGATTGAGTGAACGTGAAGTACGTTCATTAGATTAAAAGTTACTCAGGGTGGTTCTTTTTTTATTTTGCACCCTGTGCAAAATAAAAAGTGCAGTTTTGTTTTATCTCAAAATGCTGACAGTCTATGGATTTAGTGGATTTTTGAGGATTTCTATACATTTTAGATCTTACAGTGGTTGTAAAATGTGAGCTTTTGAAATTCTTTTTATGCCTCAGACTCTCAACTGATATTTAATATTGATTTGTAAGTTAAATGCTTAACATTGAATCATAAAATAAAAATAAAATTGGATTTAATAAATAAAATAAAATTTTTCCAAATTATATATTAAAAATTTCCTTCTAATGCATTCATTTGTCGTTGCAACAGTTTTGTTTTGCATAATTGGAATGTTGTCCTATTAATAAATTTAATATCTAAATGCTTATAAGAACTCGGAAAGTTGTAGATGTCTACAACATATAAAATTGTAGTATAGTAAAAATATAATAACAATAGAATAATGATAATAGAACAATATAATAAGAATAATGTAATAATAACAATAGAATAATAACAATATATTAAAAGCAATAAAATAATAACAATATAATTATAACAATATAATTATAACAATATAATAATAACAATATAATAATAACAATATAATAATAACAATATAATAATAACAATATAATAATAACAATATAATAATAACAACAATTTAATGAAAACAATAAGCAAATTTGTTTGAGAACTGCAAAACTTCACTGCTTAATTATCAGGTCTTCCTATGTTATTTAAAAAATTTATTAGTCGACATCGTTAAAATAATTTTAAATCCAGGTCAATTACATCGAAAATAAGATTTTCTACATTTTATATTTAATTAATTTTATGCAAATTAAAACAAAATGAATTGAAATCAGCATAAATTAAAATAAACATTGTTAACGCTGTAATTAAAATTAATTAAAATAAATATTGTTAACAGTCATTTTTAGATTAGTATTACATTTTAATTTTATGTGCTTTCTTATACACTGGTTATCATAAATTAAGGAAAATTCACAAAAATCGCGATAACTCAAGAAATTACACATGGAATTTTATGAAACTTACCCACAATATACAATACAAAACAAATGAAATAAAACAAAAATACGACCACCGAAGCCGACGTCTTCAGGGGGTACCGGCCCCGGTAGCCATTAAAAACAAAACCATTTCTATTTGAGGGAGAAGCAAAAGCTTAAAATATCTCCCTCAGTACCCCGATGGTTTTGTATAGAGGTCCAGGAAAAACAAGATACATTCAAAAGAATAAACAAATTACGAAAAGAAAATCAATAAAAATCATCAGAAAATTAAAAACTCACAGTCACAGGTCAAGAATCAACTTCAAAAGCGGAGGAAAAGAAAACACTAAAAACTGAAAAACAACGCCCCCTATAATAATGCGCAGTAAAAGTTTAAAAATGATATGAAAAGGTCAGGAGAAGGAGATACGTAGATAAATTAATAGAATGCTTAACTGGGGCTGCTCAGTTAAGACTAGAATTGCGCCCTGTTAAAAGAAAAAATATAAAAAAACCTAAAAACCATCAATCATTTTTTTAATTAAAAAATTAACATTACAAAAATTAAAAGGAAAATCATTTTTACTCAAATTATTTAAAAAATTATCCACAGCTTCTCGAAAACTTTCAACATTATTACAAATTTTCTTGATCCTAACTAATTGCGAAAAAACAAGATTTTTGAATATATTACTACACAAATTAGTTTTAAAGTTGCAGAAAAAAATAACATTAAAATTAAAGGCTTTTCTTTTATCAAACACACCAATTTTAATAAAATTGTTAACAATATCAATTTTAAAATCTAAATATTCAATATTAAAGCAATTTTCATTAGTTTTTTTCAGGACCAAATCACCAGGATAAATTGTATAAATAAAATTAAAATCGTCACAATTAAACAAAATCAAATCATCAATATATCGGAAAGCATTAAGTACTTTATGTTCAAGAAATTTAGCCTCAAAAAAGTGCAAAAAAATGTTGGCAAAAGCCCCAGAAAAGGAATTACCTTGTGGAATTCCAATAATTTGTTTATAAAAATCTAAACCATTAAAAAGAACATTCTCAAAAAGATTAAACTTGCATAAATCTAACCAGTTAAACCTATCAATTTTTTCATCAAATAAATACTTGTCATAAATACCTTCACAAATCTCAATAATTTTTTCATGTGGTATGCTGGTATACAAATTTTCAAAATCAAAAGTGTTAATGCTGGAAATATCATTACTTTTAATAAAATCCAAAACTTCAACATTACTTTCAATAATAATATTTTTCTCCTTTTTAATTTTAAGCAAAATAATTTTTAAAAAACAAAAAAACCTTTTACTAATATCAGAATTATAACTATTAGTACCACATGCTATAAACCTAAATTTAATTGGATTTTTATGAAATTTAACTATTGGAAATAAATATGGAAATGTAATCCTATTTAATTTAAATTTTAATTTTTTACTAAATGCAATAATTCTTTTTTCAATAACTTTTTTATCTTCTTTTAACTTTAAATAGGTATTATTTGCATTATATTCTCCAATAATCAATTTTTTAAAAAAATATTTACACATAATACAAAAATTATTTGAAGCTTTATCTACAACAGTAACAATGAATTTATCCTTAAGATTTTTAATTTTTCTAGATAAATCATAATCAATAAAAGTACCTTTAGGAAAAGAACTAAAACTGGTATTAAATAAATTAAATCTAACCCTTTCAATAATTTTAGCCTTCCACTCAGAAAAACCCTCAACAGGCCAATGATATTTTCTGGAAATTTTTGCAATAAAAAAATCTAGATCTTTTTTAATGGATAAAATAAAATCTTCTTTTTTCATCTTAACTCTGGAAATTACACATGGATTTAATAAATAAAATAAAATTTTTCCAAATTATATATTAAAAATTTCCTTCTAATGCATTCATTTGTCGTTGCAACAGTTTTGTTTTGCATAATTGGAATGTTGTCCTATTAATAAATTTAATATCTAAATGCTTATAAGAACTCGGAAAGTTGTAGATGTCTACAACATATAAAATTGTAGTATAGTAAAAATATAATAACAATAGAATAATGATAATAGAACAATATAATAAGAATAATGTAATAATAACAATAGAATAATAACAATATATTAAAAGCAATAAAATAATAACAATATAATTATAACAATATAATTATAACAATATAATAATAACAATATAATAATAACAATATAATAATAACAATATAATAATAACAATATAATAATAACAATATAATAATAACAACAATTTAATGAAAACAATAAGCAAATTTGTTTGAGAACTGCAAAACTTCACTGCTTAATTATCAGGTCTTCCTATGTTATTTAAAAAATTTATTAGTCGACATCGTTAAAATAATTTTAAATCCAGGTCAATTACATCGAAAATAAGATTTTCTACATTTTATATTTAATTAATTTTATGCAAATTAAAACAAAATGAATTGAAATCAGCATAAATTAAAATAAACATTGTTAACGCTGTAATTAAAATTAATTAAAATAAATATTGTTAACAGTCATTTTTAGATTAGTATTACATTTTAATTTTATGTGCTTTCTTATACACTGGTTATCATAAATTAAGGAAAATTCACAAAAATCGCGATAACTCAAGAAATTACACATGGAATTTTATGAAACTTACCCACAATATACAACACATAGTAAGGTATTAAACAACATAAAAAGAAATTATCAGACATTAATAGTAGTATAGAAATTAGCACATGTATAAAATAAACAAATTGGAAGTATCGGTTTGCAATAGAAAAAGTACCTTTAATATGGAATATGATTGCCTCTAGAAGCAATACAGCACAAACAGCGATGTGTGATGCTTTCAATTATGCGGTCTATCCGTTCAATAGGAAGTGAGAGCCATTGCTCTTGTAAAGCAGTTGCAAGCGTGGCAAGGGTCTGAGGGGGCGGATTGATGGCAGATACACGCCTCCCTAGAGCATCCCAAACGTGCTCGATAGGATTCCAGTCCGGGGATCGAGCTGGCCACTCCATGCGAGTAATTGTTTCCTGTTGAAGATAATCATCAACAATGCGAGCTCTGTGTGGTCTTGCATTATCGTCCTGTAACAGGAAGCAATCACCAATTGCCCCGGCATATGGGCGCACATAAGCATCAAGGATGTTGTCTCGATAAACCTGAGCATTCACGGTTCCCCTTGGAAAGACATGGAGGTATGTGCGCCCTCCTAAGGATATGCCTCCCCAAACACAGACACTGCCTCTTCCGTATGCATCTCTTTCACGGATGTTTGATGGATGATAACGGGTCCCAGGTTCTCTCCATATCAAATAACGTCTACTGTCACTTTCTAGACTAAACCTGGACTCATCCGTAAAGAGAACAGGCCTCCATTGATCTGACGTCCAGTGGACATGTTGTCGGGCCCACTGCAAACGGTCTCTCCTATGGCGTGATGTGAGCGGCACGCAAATGGCTGGTCGTCTCGCATACAGACCACCTTCGTGGAGCCTTCTGCGCACAGTTGACGTTGACACCAACCTTCCGGTGGCTGCAGCAAGAGAGGATCTAAGATGTGTCGGAGTAGCGGTTCTATTCCTGCGTGCACTTAATGTCAAATATCGGTCATCGGCACTGGTCGTAACAGTTGGCCGTCCTTGACTGAACCTCCTAGATGCCGAATCTGTGGTTTGAAATTGCCTCCAAAGTCTATGAACCACAGATGGACTCACATTTAGCCATCTGGCCACTTCTGATTGACTCTGCCCTGCCTCTAGTTTCCCGATGGCTCTCCATCGTAGTTCTTCAGGCAAATGATGCCTAGAGGTCATTATTACGAATTGGCTATCTCAGATTTTCAATGTCGCAATCACAGTAAAATTTGTGTGCTTTCTCTCAAACTTGGACTTTTATGCTCCAGGCAGATGACGTAAGCCGAGTGCAGCGCCACTAATTTGCATATTGCAATTTTACTCAGCTACTCTTAGTGGACAACATATGCAAATTTTGCACGGTTTGGCTTACTTTTGAAAGAGTTATCGCTATTTTTGTGATTTTTCCTTAATTTATGATAACCAGTGTAAATATCACTAAAAGAAATAATTAGTTTTATGACTTGTCCGAATTGGTCTCATGTTATGGGGCTAATGTTGACTATAATGACTATAATTTTATTAAAAACGATTATTAAAACCCTTCAATAATTTTTTCATGCATCTGAGAACACTGATTTCCAAATAAAAGCATTTAATTTAATATATCCTTTATTCAGAATATTTATAATAAAACAAAACAAATACAATTTTATAAATTTAAGATTATGCATTTTCGAAGACTTGTTTATAGATTGTTAGTTACTGACAAAATAACAAAAACTTAAAGCACTTCAGCAAGATTTTAATGCATTAGTTATCCGAGGAAGATAAAGTTTTCAAATAATAATCCTAAAACGTTGGAGAGAACCTAATTATCTGGTATTTTCTTTCTTATATAACAATTCCACCGCAAGATAACAGAATTTATGACTGCTGTTTAAAAATTTTTCGAGCGCAAAGATACGTGGAAAAACATCATTTCTTATTCCTGAGTGAATACCTTAATTGCTTAAAAGAATTTCGAAACATACTAAGTTTCAAAATGAGAAAGAACTACGAATTTCTTTATGCTACCATAAAACTGTTGTAAGTTTTTTAAAAGAAGGGTATTAAAAATAATTACGTTTAAGAAAAGTAATTTATTTTTTCTTACAAAGTATCATGGAGGGTTGTGAAATTTTTAACTATTGTATCATGTATGCTTAATTAATCGTACATTTTATCTTGGTTGTTTGACACATTATTACTTAATAATGAAGTCTTTCTGTATAGTTAAAACTTTTTAATGCACTTAATTTTGGCATCGGACATACGAAGCGCAATTTTATTCTCGTTTTAAAATGGTCTTTCACGCTATATATGTTTACAAGAATGTTTAATCAAGTTTTGTATGCGAAAACAACGTTATAAAGGTTTTTGAATTCTTCCTGTTCAAGCTTTTATTTATTATTTGAATGTTTTCTAGAAGCTCCTATTACACTATTTCCTGTTCCTTATTTAATTTTTATCTAAGTTCATTGCGTTATCATGCATGTTATTAAGACTTGGAGTAAAATAATGGAGAAGTGTCAAAATCACACTAGAATCGATAGATGCTTAAGTTTTATGCCAGGGAAAAGTTTCACTATTTTATCTCATAAACTTTTAAATCACGAATCGATATTATATATATATATATATATATATATATATATATATATATATATATATATATATATATATATATATATATATATATATATATATATATATATATATATATATATATATATATATATATATATATATATATATATATATATATATATATATATATATATATATATATATATATATATATATATATATATATATATATTTGTAATATTTGGAAGAATTGCATCATCTACCTCCTCGTTGAAAGGCTCCTGCCTCTCCAGAAGGGAAAGCCCCGGTATCCACATCCACAGTGCCATCGAGTCCAGACGGGAAATGTCCCGAATTTATAATTAACTCTAACTCTTTTCCATAGAACAATCTAATTTTGTATTCATATTTGATCCGGCAACCCTGCAAGTAGGCTGTTAAACTTATTTAACTTATTTATCGCTGTTAAACTTTTTTCTATTACATGTTAAGTTTGATTATTAAGCTATTGTCTTTATTTCCTCTTATGCTCTTCCCCCCCCACACACACTCACGCACACACACATATAATTGTCAACTTCTTTAAATTATTCAGTATAATATTACCTTGCGCACATCCATTTTCTTGCCCATCCTTGGTAACTAACAAATCAAACGTACTTCAGCACTGCTGTAAGAATGCACTTTAATACAAAGCCCTCTATTTACGCTTTTACCTTAATTTGCTTTTACATCATTTTGCAATCTGGCAATATTGTTACGAAAAAAATATTTAAATCATTCTTGAAAAACTTCCCGTTCACGTAAGTTCATTTGAATTCGCTACTCGCTTTATAGATTTCATTTCATGTTTTATCTTTATGTTTTATTTTTTGTTTTTACGTGATAATTTTATTTATTGTGTTCTATTTCATTTGCTGTAATTTTTTGTAAAAATTTTTTTGAGCGCTCCTCACACTATTGTATTGATATATTTTGCGTTGGCAATTGTATTGATACAATATTAGAAATCACTCTTTTTTGCGGATATAATCGTGTGAGCTGATGAAAGGGTTATATCTTTTATTTTCTGGATTTTTATTAATTTTTTTCCCTTTTCTCGTATTCCCCCCCAGTTTCTTATTACTTTTATTATCGTCTTTCTTTCCCCCCTTTTTCATTATTGTTCTGTAAGTATATATATATATATATATATATATATATATATATATATATATATATATATATATATATATATATATATATATATATATATATATATATATATATATATACATATATATATTTATATATATATATATATATATATATATATATATATATATATATATATATATATATATATATATATATATATATATATATATATATATATATATATATATATATATTGTGATGCCAGAATTGGCATACACATATTTATTTTCTATCTTTTAAAAATATCCTTCATTACTTAAACTTATTTTTATTAATGGAAGAATTACTTTTAAAATAAATCAAAAACTTAATCTTTTTAAGCGAACATAAAATATTTATTTCTTCTCTTCCAGATCAATGTAACGGATACTTTCTTTTTATTTCATTATTATGCAGACATATAAATTCACTGTCGCCTCTAATCGAAAATAAAAATCTATTTATAACTTTTTATTCTAATAATCCAACGGCTAAATGTTTCGGTTGCATGGTTATAATAATTCACATAAATTTGTTGGCGACTCGTGATCGCCAAGCTGTTCTTTTAAACCCATGTTGATAGGCTAGTTGGCTTTGTTTTTGGCTATGATATATTATGATAAATCGCCAAAATTTTGGATCTCCTACCCATACTTTCTCTGTCCGTTGAGAATAAATATATTCACTTTTAATTTCAAATTTGTGGAGGCTGGGAGCCCTTTGGGCCTCCCAGTCTTTATTTTATAACCGTCAGAAATGTTGTTCTGGCTTTATGATCTCTCAATAGAGAGTATTATTATTTCATCCCTTTAAGGGATTTCTTATTTTCAAGATGTGGCCACTATCTGATTCAAATTATACTTAATAAAATCTAAATTTACATTCAATGATTTGCACATTATTTCCTGGAAACTCAACTGTTATTGTTTTATTCATTCAATATTGGCCTAAATGAACATTCATGTAAACCACTATACAACCCTTGACGGCTAATGACGGGGAAGCAATCTCCCCTCACCATATATATATATATATATATATATATATATATATATATATATATATATATATATACTTTGGTAACACTCTTCCATATAAAAAGAAGGATTTATCTTCTTGAATCGCTATTTCTGCTTATGGGGGTCTATATCATTAGTTACATCAACTAGTAAACGAAAAGAGAAAATCAAAGAGGAGTGAAATACCTGCCAACAGCACCGGCTGCAGAAGAACATTTCTTCAAATGAACATGCAAGAAAAACAGTTTTAGTGGAAATACATATATTTCTCCGTATAAGAAGAAGTGTTCCTATCATTAATAGCGTCTCGAAGACTGAAGGGCATAAATTCTATATTTTCTTAACGTAATAGAAATCAAAGCTTAGCAATAGATTCCTCTTCCCTTTTTCTGTGTATTTGAATTATAATTTTGGAGCTTGTTAAATTATAATATTAGTCAAGTTTACTTTAATCTTAATATGTTACTAAGCTGAACCATGTTTTGGAACTTTCTTAACAGTCAGTATCTCCTGTTTTAAGAGTCAGACAGAGAACGAATACTTGTCATTTTTGATTTTGTTGGAATTTGTAGGATATGTTCGTTATTTAAAACTATTAGATATTTGTTTTTTTTCTGTTTTTGTGAAAAAATATTTTTTTCCAAGAATTTAGGAGATTAAACTCTAAATACTCTGGAATTTTGAAAAAAACAAACAAACAAACAACTATTCGCCGGCGAGTGAACCACAACAATGACTTGCATCGAAATTCCTGTTCATTGAAAGTTTTTCTTTTTATATATAAAACTTTAACAACTTCTTAACTATTTGATATATCGACTTGGGTGAGGTTTCCTTCGAATCGGCGTAAAACATTGCATCAGAAACATCATATCTCTTGCTTTGATGGCAACCAGTATGTTTTGCCTAATTTGCCTATCTTCCTCAGTAAATTCCAAATAGAGACTACCTCGAAAGAGGATCTCGACTTAAAATATTCATATTGGGTATAAGTAACATATTTTAAATTAATTAACAGTTTTCCCATAACTATTTCTGTATTCAATTACTCAGTTACGAAAGTTTAAAACCAAACTATATAAAAGTTAACTCAGTAACCATAGATCTGTGAGTCAATTTTGTTTCTGCCATACTTAAGCCTTCTTTTACACAAAATTTCATACTCGTCTAGTTTTGAGGAAGGTAGTTAATGACCTTGAAAATTACGCAAAATTTTAGTTTCTTCTTGAAGTTACATTTTAAAGTCAATGTCAAATGTCCACCATATATAAGTTTATTTTTTTAGGTACTACTTATTAGTATGTATTCACAGAAATGCACATCTTAGTTGTTCGCAGTAGGCGCAAATAGTTTTAGAACGGGGGTTTCCAACTGGCGGCCCGGGAGCCGCATCCGGCCCGCGAGGCCTTTTTTTGTGGCCCGCGAACTAAAATATATTAGTTGTCATTTTTTTGCGGACAATTTTTGTAAAAAATCAATATGGATTTAAAATACCTTTCTCGTTAATAGAAACTTAATTTCTTTGTTACTGTGAAATTTAGCATACCAACGCTGCAAAAATTTTTTTTTCTCTGGTTTTGGAACCCAGGAAAATATTTATTCAAATACAAAAATAATCGTGTAAGTAGCTCTATTTTATTTCATTTTTTTGTATTTTGTGAATATAATTTTGAATGTGCGTATCAGAAATTTTCTCGAAGAAATTATCCGATTCAATTTTTTGAAACCACTAATTTTGGAAGAAAATATTTACACACACATTCGTAAATTTTAAATGTAAATATCTATTCTCTGGTGGTTGCAGCAGACAAATCTCAATTTTCTCATTGAATATTTTGTGTGCTACTATGTAAGTTTTAATACCAACCTTTTTAAAGTTTTATATCTTTACAATTAGATATCTTTTGCACATTATTTGTTTAATACATAGGTGCACATTAAAGTTATTGTAGCCCGAATTTTTATTATTTATTTAATATTTTTAAAAATATTATTAATAACAATTAAATATTTTTAAAAATCTACTTCTTATTTTAATTTGTAATTCAGTACTTTTGTTTTGTACAACTTATTAAAAATCTGACTGTAATATTTAATGTTCTTTCAAACATAAAAAAGTCCTTCATAAAATTTTGATAAAGTGGTGGCCCGCCATTTGATCGGTGTTTTTAATTGTGGCCCGCGGCCTCATGTAAGTTGGAAACCCCTGTTTTATAAGGTCTAATTTAAGAAAATAGTCTCATTTCGAAGATTTTTGAATATTGATGCTAAGGTCCTCTGAATATTTTTATGTCTTAGTTAATGTAGAAGTAGTTGAAAACAAAATAATAATCATTGCTAATCACTTTTTAATTAGGAAAAATCAGACTTACCCAATTACTAATAAAAAAAAAATATCTGGCGTTTAAACCTGAGTTCAACGATAGTTTAACTTGAACGGAAACATGGCTCAATTTAACACCTTACTAAATTTGCACCGTATTATTTTTAGGTACCAATATTATATGTCAACACTCTCAGTTCTTAGAACATTCAGTATTCAGAAAATACTTAAAAATAGAGAAGTACTCAGTACTAAGAAAATTTTAGTAGTAATAGAAAACTTTAGAAGCAATTTGTTATCCTTATGAAACTCTTATCTCTGCTTGTTTTTTCTTCTCTAAAAGATATTTTGATGTTTAATTTTTCATTATAACTTTAAAAGTGTATACAGAAGATAGTCTATCATATAAAACTACCTAAACTATGGTTCTTGAAGGTTTTGCACTTGAGAGCCTCATCAGTAAATTTGGTAAGTCCCATCATATTGATAATATAATTTTGTCAGTGAAAAATTTTGACTGTGAGTTTTAACAGAGTCTTTTCAGAATAATTTTTTCATATTTTATGTAAAATTAAAACGAAAGTAGAGTGGAATTTGTTTATTTCGTGAAGTTTCGTTTTATTTAAAACAGGTTCAACTATAATATTACAATACAATACAACAAATAAATAAACAAATATATAAGAGTACACTGCAAAAGGTTAGATTACCAATTCAAACTAGATGTGCAGTTTAACATCTTATTTTTTCAACAATACAACTAAACCAACAAAATTCTGTGATTATGTGATAATTTGAATAGCAGTTTTCAAAATATTCTCCAACTGCAGACCTGTCAAACGTAGTCTTAATTTCAAATTTTTATTTTAAATCTGTTCAGATTTTTCTGTGATTTGTTTTTAAAACATTAAACGTATTATTTCATTAACTTTATGTAAGTATGGGCCACAATTTTGTTCCATTAGTTATCATCTAAAATAGTTTTGATTTTACGATCTCTTTCATAATCAGGTTAAATTATTATTTTAAACGGTATAAATAAGTGGGAGACTAAAATATCATCGGATAGCTTCCAGTAGACCGTGGGGCACGTACTGAAGACCTTTAATTTTTACATACTTCTACAGTAAGTAATTTACTAAAAGAGTTAGGAAAGTCTAAGAAGATTCTACATTGTAATTCCAAAAATCACCAATGATTTAAAAAAAATTAAAAGTGGCTTAAAATATAGAAAAGCGTACAGTTGTGTTCAATTTTGGTAACTAAATATTTATCTCATCTATACTCAATTTCAAAATTAGTTATAAAGTTTGTCTATAGATGGCGCTGCTGAAGAGAACAATTAGGTATTTTTTAGAAAAAACCACCATACTCAGCAATAACGTTATGAATTCAGAACAGAATTAATATACGCTCGTGGAAATATTTCAGTTGAAATGATCTTACATGATGGAAAAATATGATTCGATAATTTATTCAGTCTGTAAATGACGTAGATAATTTTGGTAAAATTTCCGGTAAAATGTACTGGAGCTCTAAACGCTGTTACTTTTTAAAGTGAAAGTAATTTTTAGCATGAAATTTTACGACAAAAATATCTAATATGCCGTAATTTTTACAGAAATATTTATTGTAATATCACTGAATCACTCTAACTCATTATTATTGTAAAAATTGTGGTATAAAGTTTCGTGTTAAAAATGAATTTTACGATAAAATCTGTTAAACGGATGCTGTACTCAGGGTAAAAGTATTTTTACCAGAATTTTTACAGTGTACTGGCCAATGAACTGGTCACTTCATTTAATATTATTAAGTGCTTCATCGACTTTCAAGCCTAAGAAATGAAAGTTAGCTTCGAATTGTTCTGTGAGAGATTGTTTATGAGTTTAAATTGAACTATTTCGTAATTTGTAGAGTTTTCAACTGTCTGCTTATCTTTTTCAATTTCTTTATCATATTCTCAAATCATATTCATTATCTTTATCATATTCATTCTATGTCAAATTTATGTTGAAGTTTAGGAGGCACCTTCAGTTAAATATGCTTTAAAAGTTCCCTAGCTGCAACTCAGTGGGCCAATATTCATGAATCTTGACTCAGTAAAGGTTCAAAGGGCCTTTTTCCTTCGATATTGGCCCTGGATGGAAATTTCCGATTTCCCTATATTTTACAGCCACTTTACAACCAATCGGTCCTACATAGAATTGTCAAATTTATCCGATATTTTATATATTCATTATTTAGCCAATGTAGGTTCTATATTGGCCAATTAAGGCCCTATATAGGCCATTCTAGGACCAATATTAAAAAATCTAGGCATCCCAATATTGGTCCCTCGGTGCATGTTCTTATAGTTAGGACCCATATCGAGCCAATTTTGAACCCAACTGGGGCCAAGGTGATTTTGTTGCTAGGGTCCTTATAATTAATATTTTTTATATTTTAAGTTATCTTTAAATGTTAGATATTTTCACTCCATTTTATTGCATAAACACAATCTACCCACATTTAAACTCACCAATACTTCCGTTGATAACACCAATCTGGTAAAACTACCGTACTGTTTGGTAGTGACAATTTTTGGTAAAAAAACCCATAATTCTCGTTGAAACAGAATTTAAACCATTTAAAAATATTTGAAGTAAACGGAATGTATAAAATATACGAAGATATGCGGAATTTAAATAATTTATCGTTGATATAGTATAATTTTTTCGTTGATATAGTAATGGTTTACTGGAAATTCCTGTTTTCAAAATTATAGTTATTATTGTCACACATTTATTTAGAAATACAAAATAGAAAGGTAAATTTAACCGAGTAAATGGTTTTTGTGCCATTCTCTGAACTTTTATGCTAAAATTATCAAATTTTACAAAATTTTTATGAAACAATGTTATAGAACAATATTTTATTGTGATTTTAAGAAAAAACCATTACATAACTTATTCGGTAAAAAATACCCAGCATTTTGGTGTTACCATGGAGCCGGAAATATGGTAAATTTTACCATATTTTAGAAGTTCTGACCTTCTTTTCCCTGTACACAAGTAAAACAATCAGTTTTGCAAAGTTGAAACAATCTTAAATTTGAACAATTAGAGTCGTTTATTTTGATAATTTTTAAAAGATAATAATTAATGCTTTCTATTATTACAATTTATGAAAAAATGAGTTATAAAAAGTAGTTGGTGATAAATCCTTTCTTCACTGTATTTACATTAGTAAGATCTTTATATTTTAATTGTTATTTAATATCAAGACTTCTAAGTTTTGAATTAATGTCCTAGTCATATTGAAAAATAATAGGGCGCTCAATAGGTTGATGAGTTTTTTTATAACAAAATTTCCAGATAACAATTACTTTAACACATCTCCCTTTAATATGAAAATCACATTAAATATTTTAACTACTTAAAAGTGCCAGAAAAAGCGATGAAATTAGAAATAAGTTTTCCTTAATCGCAGCGCCAGCTGCAAATCTAATCCTCATTTGCTAATTAGTTGCCAGTCAGTGCTTACATTATGACGGCTGATGCTTTCTAATCTTTCTTCTTCTTTATTTTTTAATCCTTTTTCAATAAAACCATCCCAATTATTAATTTAAAAATTTATAATTTGCAATAAATAGAAATATTTTACATGCAAATGAATTTTTCAATAATATAATTAATAAATCATAGCTATATCATATTTTTCATTATTAAAAAAATACTTGAGTAAAAGAATTTGGGGTTGAATAACATTGCGTTTGTTTGATTGTGTGAAACAGTGTATAATTTAAAACTTTTTCCAATGTTATTTATCCTATGATTGTCTAAATACCAAAGAAATAATTTTTCGCCAATAAAAAGTTTAAAAAAATAGAAGGAGTCACCATGCTTAGCAGAATTAAACTTATCATGTGATAAAAATGTATACAAGTTTCTTTATAAAAAAGATATTCTGATAAATTTCCTTTATTCTAAACAGGTATGTTATACCATTCATTGTATACTATCGTCAATAGATTTCTTAAAACTGGATAGCTCAATAAAATATCTATGTTATTTTGGTTTATATTTAAATTTAAGTTCAACACCTATAAAATTAATTAAGCTGTGAACTGTCTTTTTGAATGAATGCACGCTACTT
Source organism: Parasteatoda tepidariorum (assembly GCF_982258835.1). NCBI lineage: Eukaryota > Metazoa > Arthropoda > Arachnida > Araneae > Theridiidae > Parasteatoda > Parasteatoda tepidariorum. Next base: position 16,499,728 of record NC_141755.1, on the reverse strand, counting down.
TGGGGTGTCCCACAATATCAATGAAAATATTTATTTCTCTGATACATTGATATCGGTGTCAGACACACTATTTTAATTAAAATATGAGGTTGGAAAAAAATTGGTCCTTATCACTATTTAAATGAAGAAGAAAAAATAACAAATACACTATTAAATCTAATCAGTTGTCTTAAATTATTAAAAAATTATCTTAAAGAAAAATAAAAATAATAAATTAAGCACAATAAGGAATAAAATATGCAATATTTTAATCAATCGTTATAAAATAATTAATAGTTGTATCTTTATTTAAATAATCTTCAAAAATAATTGTATTTGAATCTTAATATTATTTAAAGATGATTAAAGAAATCATTATTACTTTTAGGGAATAGAATTACATAATATTAGTTAAAGATTTTAAAGATAGAATATTTAATACGCCAATGAAATTTCGGAGAAACGTGACTTATTTCAAATAAATTAATTTTCGTAATCACGGAGTTGTGAAACGAGAGCTTCTATGAAACCAATTTACTTCGTAATTTATTCAAAAGTTTGGACGCTGTATTAAAATTTTATTTCCAAGAAATACAGATAAAAGCCTTTTTTGGATTGAAAGTGTCAGGAAAGGAGAAAGTTCTAAAATTATCTAGTTTTCAAATGTTAGGAAGGAATGTCACAATATGACAAGCATTTAATATTTTAAAATAGATTCAAAAAATTTAAATGAACTAAATTACTGCAGATGCTTTTTTTATTACATAAGTTTTAAGTCTTATTACTTCACTGATTTTGAAAACAGTTAATTAGAATCGATAAGAAAACGAAAACATCTCTCTCTCTTTATATATATATATATATATATATATATATATATATATATATATATATATATATATATATATATATATATATATATATATATATATATATATATATAAAGATTGCCAGATTACAAAATATGAAAACAAAAGCGCAAATTGAGTATAACTAGAGGGTTTTAAAGTTCCATTCTTAATTCACTGCTGAAGTGATTTGTTATTCTGTGCATTGATTTGTTAGTTACCAAGGATGGGATATATATATATATATATATATATATATATATATATATATATATATATATATATATATATATATATATATATATATATATATATATATATATATATATATATATATATATATATATATATATATATATATATATATATATATATATATATATATATATATATATATATATATATATATATATATATATAAATAAGGAACAGATATAATCTCGTCATCAGCTTACACGATACTATCTGAAAAAATAGTGCTTTCTTATATTGTTAACCATGGCATTACAGATCAATACAGTAGTATGAGGAACGCCCAAAAAATTGAAGTGAAAATAGAATTTATTAAGCAAAGCATTTAAAATGAAAACAAAACAAAAAATGCTTAATGAAATAATCGAACAAAAATGGAAAATAAAAATACAAGAAAATACAGAATAAAACTCAAAATGCAATATATAATGTAAGTATTGAATTCAAATGAACTTACACTTACAGGCAATTTTCAAAAATGATTTAAAATGTTTTAGTTGTAATATTACAAGAGAGAAACTATCAGATTACAAAATATGAAAATCGAAGCGAAAATAGAGGATGAAGGATAATTAAAAGAAATTATTAACATTTGATGAAAAAAAATATTTTACTAAGTTTTAATTTAAAAAAAATCTTTATTAACTATAAGAAGATTTTTAGAAAAGGATTTGTCGGAATTGGGCATGGTAAAAATATAAATTTTATTAACAAAGTAATTTTTAATTGTAACATGAAATTAACTCAACGATTTTATATAGAATTTAATTACATTAGTTGGGTATTCGTTGTTTCTTATTACGCTTTGGAGCACTTCGTCTATCTGTTTTTTCGATAAATAAACATTACTACAAATTCTTCTAATTCCATTTATTTGATTAAAAATGGTATTTAAATAAATGTGTTTAGAAACATTAGAATTTCATATAATTAGTTTATTTATACTACATTTATTATTCCTTTCATCGTTTAACTCAACAATGCGGTTAGTTTCTTCTTTTTATTGCTTAAATCCCAAAAAATTAAAGTTAATATTTTCTTAAAGATTACGAAGTAAGATTAAATATACTGCGTAAATATTATTTGGTAAAATTGTATAATTTTAAAAATTAACGATAATTAAATCCTCATTAAATCTAGCAATAATTTAAAATTTAGAGTATAATTTTTTTCTTAATAAAGGAAAACTAAGTTAGCAAAGAGTGATGAATAATTATATCCTTGTTTCTTCCATCAATTTGAATAGAAATATGTTCTCCATTGTAAAGATAATTATTAAAAAGACAGAAGTTAATTACAATTTCCCAATAATCAACATCGCAATTAAAGATATTTTTATAATCATAGTTGTTACTCAAAAGAACAACTTTTAGTTTAGAAAGGGAAATGCTATTAAAGGGATCTTGGAAAAAAATGTCACAACAGAACCAACATCCTTTTTTTAATAAATTCTAAATTAAGTTAACTAGTGATAATTCAAGAAAAATCTTCTTTAAGAATTTGGTTATTAATTTTATTTCAGTAGTTAGGTAAAATTGAGCCAGGTTAGGTTGGGAAAAATTAAACCCACAACTGATTGTTCCAAAGTTAATAGGAATTTTATGAAATTTCGGGCTGATTATTAGGTAAGGAAATTGTATATTATTAGTTAAAATTTTTAATCTTTCATATAAAGCTAAAATTTTTAATTGATAATATTATTATTTAAATTACAAAGCTAAAAATGTTATATATATACAGTGAAACCTTATGTTATGGGCCTCCTGCAAAACGGACTCCTCTCAATACGGACATATTTTTAATTTCCCGGGAATCTTCTATGAATAAACCATTATGTATATTCTCCACAATTCAGACATTCCTGTAACCGGACGCGGACAGTCATTTTGGCCCTTAAATGCTATTTTCTATCTCTTCAAACCGGACACTACTTTTTTTTCTAAATTTGAAAAAATAAACTATTTCTGCTTCAAATTGCAAGCTAAAAAAATTTAAATTTTCTACATTTTTAAAGCATATAAATTTTTTGCCTTATCCATAACTAAAAATATTATTAAACTATTTCACTACTCAAGAATCAATCTTTTTCCTGCCACCTTGCCTTATCTTTGTAAAGAAAGGAGAGAAAATGATACTGCTTTTCTGCAATTATTCGGACAGTGGCATCTTTTGATCTTTTTATCTGAACCACACATTTTATGATACCCCTCAAGTTGAAATGACTTCTTAAATGCTCTCAATGCTTCTTCCCCATTGAAAATTTCTTTAATTTTCTTATCTACTTGAAAACTGTATTTAACACAACAGGTGTAAAAAAAGAGAGCAAAAGTATTATCTTTAAGGTGTTTATATAAATGAAACATTTACTTAGACATTTGATAGGTGATCAGTTATGAATAATCAGCTCCATAGGTCTTCATGACTTACAAGTATGCATTGCTTTTTTTCTGTGAATTGTGGGACGTTTACTTTCAAGAAGGTATTAACCACGTTCCCTATCAGATGATAGGTAAGTGTAAGGGTATGTAAACCTAATAATTGAAACCGCGACTGAGGACTGAAAGCCCCTATTCGGTATCACATGTCTAACTTGAGTATCTATGCTAATAGGAAAATTATATTCATTTATCTGTAGCTACATCTAGAATTATGTATTTATATCAAACTTCTTTATATATTCTTTTTTACTTTTCTTAAAGTTTAAGTAAAAATCATTGTAGATAGTTATTGTAGGTTATTTAATTATTTCTATATCTTTGAAAATATTCTAAAAACAATTTACGTTGTTAAACTTCGTTATTTGGGTACCCTTCCCGTAAACGGACAACTCTCATATATATATATATATATATATATATATATATATATATATATATATATATATATATATATATATATATATATATATATATATATATATATATATATATATATATATATATATATATATGTGTGTGTGTGTGTGTGTGTGTGTGTGAATTATGAAAAATGAGTTACTAAACTCATTTTTTTCATATTTCTTCAGAAATACTTATAGAATGAATTATTTTACATTATTTTATTATTTCAATAAATAATTATTTTAGAACTTCGGATGTACGTATTTTCATACGTATCAATAAGATTTAAAACTTTTAAAAGTTTAAGGGGTCGGCAATAAATTACGAATGAAAAAGTGTTTTTGTGCACCCCATGCCAAAAAATATAGCTATAAGCTTGTAAATTGTATCTTTTTTAGTTATAATATGCTATTACGTCCAAAAATTTCGTAAGCCTAGTTTTCATATTCATTAAGATTTAAGAAACATTTGTATAAAACAATAATATTTTTTGTCTAAAATTGTTTTTACTGTAAATGAAAAAAATATTCAATAAAATTAAACAACATTCTTAGAGTAATTTTCATTCAAACAAAATATCATCTTAAAATTAGAGTTTTTTTTAAAAAAAATAACTCAAGACAAGAATATTTAAAGTAATCGTAAAGTGCAGCGCATGCGCTGAAAACAAAAATTTTTTTTCGCATAATTTGCTTCTGAATTGTATTTGGTGACCTATTAGAAACGTCCGACTTAAATGTCTTAATGTAAAAAGTATCTAGGCATTTTCTAAGTAGCTTTTGTACTTTTTTTTTAAAGAAAGTTCCTATTTATATGAGACTTTCCACACATTTCATTTTACATTATATAGCAAAGCCTTATAACAAATGATAATATTCAACGTTGATGGGTTGGACAACAAAATGTAATAAGATAAGGAGAAGAAAAACACGGGAATTAAAATGCACTTTTATAGGGGACAATCCTATATTCTTCCGTCGATTACTGAATTTTGGAAATATGTACCAGAATCGAAGTATCCTGAATTAAAAAAAGTTTCTTGTTGAAATATTTCAATATTCGGAACAACGTACTTATGTGAATCATTTTATTCCACTTTAAAATTCATGAAATCCAAACACCGATCAGTATTAACTAACCAGCATCTCAAAGAATTACTGAGAAGTGCTGTCATCAATTATTCACCAAATTTGAAAGAATTATCAAGAGAAGTAAAGTAAGTGTGTTTAATTTTTAATATTTAAATTCAATACACATATTTTGTACTTTTACTTATATGTTCTCAATAAATCTAATTGATGTATAAAAAATTTTTTTAATACCTTTTTTGCATACCTTTTAAATACGTTTTTAATTGCGGCTCGCGAAAAATTTCCAATTTTGAAAATTGGCTCGACTATTAATGAGCTTGGCCAACCCTGCTATATATAATGCCAATGTCATTTTCAAAAAATCTTATAAATAATGGTACAAATTATAATTTGAGGAAAGCCCCTTACCATTTACAGCTTTCTTTCAAATTTTACAATAACTGCTCGGAAAATTACAAGAAACTTCTTAAATTTTCATGATATTCAAATTGAATTTTTTTCATATGTTATAAAATCCAATTCAGAACAAAATTATTCCCGTTCATGCGTGGTATGAAAGGATTACTTTAAATGCTCTTATCTTGCGCAATTTTAAGCGATATTGCATTCAAATTTTAAGATGATATTTTTGCTATTAATTAAAGATATCTTTAAAGATTTGTTTAATTTTATTGAATATTTCTGTAATTATAGTAAAAAAAATCTTTAGGCAAAGGAATTAGTTTTTTTTTAAATAAAAATGTCTACAAATCCATGACTATTTAAGCTATTTTTACGAAATTTTGTGCAATTGTTGTAAACAATTTACTGTAACAATTTTATAATAACCAAAATAATTGTTATAAATAACAAGCTATTTGCTTTATTTTTTGTTACACATTGTTTAAAAGCATTATTTATTCTATAGTTTACCATTTAAAATTGAATTCTTTAAGATGATGTAAGAAATTGTATACCTTTCAATTCAAAATTTCTCGACCATTATTAAATAAAATAATGAAGAAAAACAAATATATACTAAAAGTTATATTTTGAATGGAATTATGTTTGGATAAACGAATTTTATAATTTTGTGTGAAAATGCTTCAAATCACTTTAAAGTTCCTCGAGATATTGCGAAATACACAAGGGGTCCGAACTTTGAATCGCTATTTCGACCTAACTATTGGGACCATATTTTCCAGACTTCGGCTACCCCTCATATTTTGAGGGTTAAAAATCTGAATTCATCGAAAAAAAATTATGCTTATTAAGAAAAAGTACATTTTTGTCTGATTTCGTGTTTTGAAATATCCTCTGCACTAATTAATTGACATATTTGAGGTTACCCTTCGAACCCTTAAGACTGAGTCATAGAATGTGAAGATCCGATCATTAGATCGGTCAAAAGTTATTCAGAGTGGTATGTTTTTTATTTTGCGCACTGTACATCTGCGTGATTAAAAACAACCAAGTGATTGCAAGTACTCAATCAAAATATGTTTTAAATTTTAGAGAAACTATTGACTAAATGATAGTACCTATCAAAATTGCAAAATTTTTTGTTGAGCTATTTCGTTTACCGGTTAATATTAAGAGAAATATCTAGTACATTATCGCAAGTAGTAATAAAAGTTTTATTTGTTGTTTTCTTTTCAAAGAGTAATTGTCGTACTTGTAAGGTTCATCATTATGCATAGGAAATGAAATGGGAAATGACACATGTGCTGCTTCATCGCGTAGATTTATGCATTTTGGGTGCAATTTTTAATGAGGTAAAGTAAATCAAATCATACTTAATTCCACGAAATATTCTAAGAAGAAATTTTCATAATGACTGATGTTCGTAAGATTTTCAGAAATTTCAGCTATGCTTTTAGTGACTGGGTATTTAAGCATATTCAAGCTTTTGTTGGAAAATGTTTTGAAAAATTTCGAAACATTCATTGCATGCAGGATAATTATACGAATTATTTATTTCAAACTTTGGGAAGTACAAATTACTTACTTTAATGTCGGATTTTAAACAATGAAAAAAAATAGTATACGTTGTTGATTAATTACTAATATAAAATGAGTAAGCTGAGATTTTTTTATAAAATTTACACATGTGAATTGTTTTTTTTTTTAGTAATTTGTTAATTTTTAAAAAAACTAGATGCATCGAAGTTATTTTCTATATGAATTGATTCCATTGAAGTTGTTCTTTAATTTTCCAGATTATAACGAATCTTTTTCAAATTTTTATTAAGACCAAACTTCAATTTTTTATTTAATTCTCTAATTGTTCCATTTTTTTAAAAGGAAAATAAAAACTAAATTCATAATTTTTTTTGATTATTCATAAGTGAAAATGAAAACGTTTGAAGTATATTTTACTTTAAAATTTGCTCACTGTTTTTTTAAAATCTTTTTTTTTCTTTTAATAGTCAAATGCATTACTACACCATCTCTCTTTTTAAAAATAAGATTAGCACAAACTTCACAATAGTTTAAATCTTGGATGTAAGTCACTGTTTATTAAAGATTTAACTTAATATAAAAGAAATGATTTTGACTGTAAGAAAACTAACTCAATTATTCCGTTTTTCTATAAAAAATGAAAAATAAATTTTAATTATTAATGCTATGTCTCAGCTGTTACTACAATGAAATATCGAAAAAATACTATCTTATTTGATAAAGAAGAAACAAATATTTGTTTTGAGTTTCATTCTAAATTGGATATTTCGAATAGAATCGGAGGAACATGGAACAAAAGTTTTCAATCATTAAGAAATTTCAAACATGCTACAAAAAGTATGCACATGTAATACATGAATAAATTAGATTCACTTGCTTTCTTTCCTTTTGTAAGAAATAAAAAAAATTTCCCCAGATTTTGAACTATTGTAAAAGAATAGGCTTTAATTAAAAATAAATTTGGAATGAATATCAACAATATTAATTTTTTTTACCAGCAATAGTATTTTTTTTCTTTATGGAAGATTTAATTACAATGGGATGATTTGATAACAAACCAGATTTAAGCGTTATGTGGCCGTATCTGGTCATTCACAATTATTTAAAGAGCTTTGGTATCAGGAAAGCTAATGGAACCCTAATCGACAAAATATCCTTTACAATTTTGCGACTTAATTACGATTTCAACATGGTAAATTAACTAAGCAATCGTCATTAATACTGTCATTTTTGTTTGTGATTTCGGAAAGGGTGATTACCCTGTTAAAAGTTTTATTAGATTATCTTATTAAATTTATTATTTCGGGTTTAAAATTAGATGCTGGCAAAAAGTGTCAAAGGCGCGGTCCTTAAAAATAAATTATTCATGACCATAAAAATACAGGTCTGTCCGTAAATTTTTCTATCAAAATTTACTGCTTTCTACCGTAAATTTAAAATTACGCTCGTAAAAGTTATCTTCAGTTCAATCTTGATGGTATTTGAGTCTCAAGTGATTTGATTATTGAATCAAGGGGAATAGTGGAACGAGGTGTAGTAGTGTAGTGAAAAGGAGTGAAAGAGCTGCGAGTTCGTTTACCATTTCCGTGGTTTATCGTGAGGAGAGGGGGGGGGGTAAATTCTTTGGTACCAACTGAGATCAAACCGAGAACATTTGGCTACGTAAACCAGATGCCATAACCTTTTATGGCAAATGGTTGCCTAGGATGAGTTCAGAAACTTTAGTTCACAGGGCTTATTTCTCAACGAATGGAATTCGTCTTATAAATAAATGGTCCTTCAAATTTTGCTCGCCACATTTATGGGCACTCGGATTTTTCCCAAAAATAAGGGAGCTAGCCGTATAAATTAACGGTCAGATCTTCGAATTACTTACAATTACTTTACTGAATTTTCTTGCAGTTTAAAATCTTTCTGCAACCCATTTTACTATTATTGTTCCACGCATGCATGGTTTTATGTGAATGATGTAGATAAGTGATGAAAGTCAAATAAAACTAAGTTAAATTAATTTTACATGATACCAGCTGCATCCGGTGACCAGCTGGTCCGCCTTTTTAAATAAGTAGAATTTCAAGTAGAATTTTTAACTAGTAGTATTTAAAATCCTACATTGAAAAATCAAAACAATGTGCAAGTATAAACTCATATTACTAAAGTGGGAGAAGGTTTGATTTTTGTATCTTACATTTCGGTACGGTATCGTGGTGAATTTGTTATTAAAATGTTCAGTAGCAAAAGCTAATATTTTAAAAAATATATATGTTAATTATATCAATTAATATCAATGGCCTTTAATGGTTAATAAAGCAAGTCTGAACCTTCGTTAAAATTGAACTGTGCTCTTATTTGCTATTGTTAATCATGCGAGCATATGAATTTTATTTGCAAGGGTTTTTTCGCCGAAACGAAATGAACTTTAATTGTTATAATTCTTTTTTAAGTTAAAAGAATTTACCTTATTCCCGACTGTGTTTCATGATCTCCACTTTAGGGGGCAGTATTTGTTGAGGTTGTTTTAATTTTCAGTAGAAGATTCAGGTAGAATAATTTCTGCTGGTGTAAACTAAATGGCGTAAATGCGAGCCTGGACGATTAGGTAATTGCATATTAATATAGAATAATTTTCCAAAGTACTTTTTTTATTTCTTCATCTGATATTTTAAAACATGAAAAACACATTTTCTTTAGTAAAAACACGACACAAAAATTAAATTTAGAACAACTGAGTATTCCCAGTATATACAAGCAAATCCGGAATGTCCAAAAAAAGAAATAGTCGCGTCAATTCTATGACGTCAGAAGACAACCTCAAGACATCTGGTAGGGTTTTTGTTATGTTTTTTAGAATAGGTGGTGAATACTGAGATAAAAAAAAGCAAACAATACACTTTAAATCGAAAAATAAAATTTAATAAATAATTTAGCTTAATGACGCTGTTCGAGAACTAAAAACCGCATTAACAAAGTAAATGAGTACTTGCGTTACCATGATAAAACTAGTCTTTACATTCATATGATACGTTTAATTAGTAATTAAAATAAACTTTTAATAACCAATCGACTTTTTTTTAAATACCTAAGTAAAAGGGTCTTAAATACCTAAGTATCGACTTTAATAACCAGCAGCATTTTTTGTGAACAATTTTTCTCTTCTTAACATTTAGACCCAGGATTTAAGATTTAAATACAAGCATAGAGTTATACGTTTAATGCATCTTTCGATTGTTGTTGCTCAACCTCTCACCATTAAAAATCTAGATTATTTTTCCAAGTTTTATGATATTTTCATTTAACAAATAGTTATGTGCAGAATGTTAATTGAAAAATTTTGTTCAAAAAAGATGTAAAAAAAAATAATTTTAATTAATTTCGGCAGCAAAAAGTTTCAGCATTAGAGTTACATAATTTTAACTGTCTTGAAATTCAAACGTCCTCTGGACGAATAAGAATAAGCATATTACCTGTGATGGTTAAATATAGTTTTTCTTTAATTTCTAATAACTCATGTTCGTTTGCATATTTGTTTCTGTCCCACAGTTGACTGATCGTTAAGACACGGTTTCCAGCAGATCACCGAAGTCAAGCATCACTTGTTGCGATCAGTGTGAGGCTGGGTGATCACTTGGATCAGTCTGCGTAGGGACCGAGGGTGTACGGTATTGGTCCTCGTTAAACTGTTCTACCGTAAAGTGCTCGACTTTGCGTGCATGTCGTCAGGCTACCGAAGCGGGGGTACCATCCCCTCTGCAGAGGATCAAAATTGTGATGGCATGTCTTCGGATCATCCTCAGGGATGTTTCCCAGACAGTCGCCAATAGCCCATTCTGCAGCTCTAGTGCAACGTAAATGAACTACAGCATATTTTTTTTTCTAGCACGCGCTTTTACTTAGGTATTTAAAATTTGAGCTTAGTGAGCTTTAAGGTAAGGTATGGTATTAAGGTAAGGTGAGATATTTCATTTTTTTCTAGAGATTCATCAGCTTCTATTTTTTTAAAAAGAATTTTCCAACGATGCTGCTTCTCTAGGACAACGCAAGGTTGAACACATTTTTAAATATTGCATGTAAATAACTCAATGTAAAGGGATAAAAATTATCTAAAAATGCCAATCTGGTAAAGACATTTAAATGCCAATCAGCACAGCCATTTAAAGCATAGACGATAAATTTAAATTCTTAACAATGGATTTCAACAATGCATTTTCCTATTTCCGATATTGCGTCTGATCTAAATGACGCCGGTAACCGCTTATTACTTACAAACTACCCTACAAATATTGGCAAACTGTCGAAAAAAAAACACGATCAAAATCAGTGCTCTCGTTTTCGAGCTTTTAGCGAACATAGATACAAGCCTTCACTTTTGTATAAACAGAAATATCTAAAAACTTTCAAAAAAACTTCTTGCACATGTTTTTGCTTCAGATCATTGATAAATTTTAAAAAAAATTGTAAAGCTATTCTTAATTCACATAATTTACTTTTCTTTCTGAAAGATCTATTTATTCTTTTACTCTTATATTTTTATTTCTTATTTATAAATTTATAAATAAGTAAGGGTTACATTTTTATATATCAAGCTCATACATTCTGCTATGACCAAGTGTATTTAAGATTTAGAAATAAGGAAATTTAATTTTTAATAGCTTAAAAAGAATTTTAAATACTTAAGCATATATTTACATAAAATAATAAGAAAATGCTTTCGCTAAAGTTTTGAAAAATAAAGATATAAAGTGAATTATAATGCAGTCTTTAAATACATATAAATATATCTGAATAAAAAATAATGAAGTAAAATAAGGATTAGTAAAAATATTTAAAGTTTTTGATTAAAATTTTATCTTCATCGAAATTAAATAAAATTATGTTCTGGACTCTCTTCAAATTTTTACAGCAGATGAATACGTAATTTAATGTCAAAGCATGAACAATTTTAATAACTTTCATTCAAAAAGATAAAGAGTTAGATATACTGTGTATGGTTTGCAGTCTTAGATGAATATCACTGCCTCATTTTGATTACATAATGAATGTTTTAAAATTTTAAATAACGAGGGAATGACACAGAATAGATCATAAATATTAATTACTGTTTAAAAATTGTGACTTTCCAGTTTTAGAATCCCATTGGAATTTTCTTTTGTTAACATACATTTATATGATCTGACAATATATACATTGTAGAAAAGGAGGAACTATTGAAACCATCAGAAATTTATTATTTATTAACATTGCTAAAGAAGCGACTTAGTGTACTTATTACTGTTCTTTCTGAGACCTGAGATTCAAATAATTGCAGAAAATGAAGTTTTTGCTTTGAGTCTAACTCAACTACTCTAACTAACTTTTCTCTAACTACTTAAATAAGATCATTAACTATATTACTAATGAAGGTTTCTCTTGGATTATCACTAATAATCAACCGATTTTAGATTTCATTAAACATAATAAAATTAATTCTATTGCAACTTTTGATTTCCAGGATCTTTTCAATAGCATTCCCCTTTCTAAACTAAAAGATGTCCTTTTGAATTATTACCATGATTTTAAAACTATCCTTTGTTGCGATTTTGATTATTGGGAAATTCTGATTAATTTTTGTCTTTTTAGTGATTATCTTTACAATGGAAGGGATATTTTTCTTCAAATTAATGGAATACCACAGGGATCTAATTATTCATCTCTCTTAGCTAACTTATTTTTGCATTATTATGAAAAAAATTATACTCTGAGTATTAAATTTGTTTTTAGATATATTGATGACTTAATTATCTTTAATTTCCAAGATTTTACTGTTTTATTGAGTGATATATACCCTGAGGAATTAATCTTACTTCGTAATCATGATGATAATATTAATTTCAATTTTTTGGATTTGGGTATTATGAAAGTTTAAAATATCTGCTTTGTTGATTTATACGATAAAAGAAATGATTTTAATTTTAATATTAATAAACTAGTTACTTTGAATTCTAATGTTTCTAGGAGCATCTATTTAAATACCACTTTTAATGAAATGAACAGAATTAAAAGAATATGTAGTAATATTTATTTATCCAAAAAACAAATCGATAAACTCTTTCAAAATCTGATAAAAAACAATGGATACTCAACTAATGTAATAAAATTTTATATAAAATCATTGAATTAATCGTATATTTTGGTGGATATATTTACTAAAATTTTTTTTTTGTTAATTTTTATGATTTTCCCATGTGCAAATCCATTTCAGGCCAAAATTCATTGCCAAAATTATTTACTAAATAATTTCCTTGTTAATTTATATAATTTTCCATGTGCAAATCCATTTCGGGCAAATCCGTAGCTAAAATTATCTACTAAAATTTTTTCTTTGTTAATTTTTCCATGTGCAAATCCATTTCGGGCAAATCCGTGGTTAGAACTATTTACTAAAAATTCCTTTACTAAATAATTTCCCTTGTTAATCTATACAGTTTTTCCATGTGCAAATCCATTTCGGGCAAATCCGTAGATAAAATTGTTTGCTGAAAATTTCTTTATTAATTTATACAATTTTCCATGTGCAAATCCATTTCGGGCAAATCCGTGGTTAAAATTATCAGCTAAAAATCTTTTTTTCTTGGTTAATTTTTCCATGTGCAAATCCATTTCGGGCAAATCCGTGTTAAAATTATCTATTAAAATTTTTTCTTTCATAATTTAAATAATTTTTCTATGTGCTAATCCATATCGTGCAAATCCGCGGCTAAAATTATTTGCAAAGCAGGCAATTTATGTTTCTCTTTTCTATTTTATATTTTTTCTTAAATAAACATCTATCTTCTAAAACTATTTATGATCAATTTTTAAAATTATCCAGTATAATATTACCTTGCGCACATCCATTTCGGGCCCGTCCTTGGTAACTAACAAATCAAAACTCAGAATAACAAATCACTTCAGCAGTGCAGTAAGAACGACACTTTAAAACCCTCTTGTTACACTCAATTTGCGCTTTTGCCTTCATCTTTTGTTTTCATATTTTGTAATCTGGCAATCTTTCTGTGAAAACATTTTTAAATCATTCTTGAAAAATATCAGTCCATGTAAGTTGTTATGATTTTGCTACTCGCTTTATAGTCCCCCCTTTTTAATGTTTTTTCTTTTTATTTTATTTTATTATCTGTTTTTACATGTTATTTTTACTTTTTATGATCTATTTTATTTGTAGTTATTTTATAAAAAAACTTTTTGAGTGCTCCTCACACTATTGTATTAATATATTTTGCTTTGGCTTTATTGATACAATATCAGAAAGCACTCTGTTTTGCGGATATAAACGTGTGGGCTGAAGAAAAGATTATATATTTTTTTTTCCGGCTTTTTTTCCGGTTTTTTAATTAACATTTCATTTTCTTTTCTTTTTTTTTTTTTTTTTTTTTTTTTAATAAAATGTTGTCTGTTATTTTTTTTTACTTATTATTTCCCACCCCCCTTTTTTCATATCTCTATAATTTTTCTTTGTTTTATTCTTCATTTTGAACTTATCTAATGAGTGCTGTTTACTTGCAGCTTAAGCGCAATAAATGAAACTTATTGTTTTTCTTAAATTTCTTAGTGTTTTCTTGTATTTATTTATTATATATATATATATATATATATATATATATATATATATATATATATATATATATATATATATATATATATATATATATATATATATATATATATATATATATATATATATATATATATATATATATTTATATATATATATGGAAAAGTCAATTATTGAAACTATATTAACTGATTTAGTTATTTTGAATTAAATTAATTAGAAAAGATAAATTTTAATTTTTAGAATTTTGCCCTTATTGCTGGTTATTTTCATAGTGTATTTTTCACGTTTTTGTCATGAAAATGTATCTACAAGACTCATATAGTGAAATATTTATCTGAATATAGAAGAATAAGAAGTTCAACTTGAATTGAACTTCTTATTCTTCTTAAAAACATTCGGCTTTGTAAAAACATATAAGATGAAAAACATTTCCAAACATTAATTTTTAAGCGATTAAATTTTACCAACAATTTTGTAAAATATGGGACGCTGGATGTGAGGTGGATGTTGGTGAGCAAAATTTTTATGTTAACATTTGTAAGTATGTTGTTGTAAAGACATTTAGACTTCGAGGAGGACGTTTCAAGGGAACTAGCCAATAATTTCGTTACATAGTGAGGAAAGCCATTTAAATCTTCCATAGATAGCCCCACGGCAAAGGGCTTCTATTCCAAGATCCGTCTACCATTTAGGATATTTTACATCAGTACTGTGGTGTGGTTGGTGCGAGCCAGGAACTGATTTCATATCAACCAGCTATTGCTGAGATTCGAAACTGGGTCATCTCATTGAGAAGTGACCGCTCTATCCCCTGAGCTACAGCGGCTAGTTTAACAGAATATTATGAAAATAAGTCGTCGATCAATATTACACCTCTTTGCTAAATGTCGTGGACCATAGCCTCTTAATTGTCTGCCCGATCTACTCACTGTTGAAAATAGTAGAGACAAAAAATCAAGAGTACTATACGGAACATTCCATTTCTTTTTGTTTGTTTAGACTCTTAAAATGAAAATTGAATTGTTTTAAGGGGAAATATTTGAAAGATTTATTGAGCAGCCAGATCTTCAGGACAATTCTCACAGGACACGTGCTTGAGATGGCAATTAGAACGCGCATACTCTCCTTGAAAATAGAGCTAAAAATCTACTGGTGCTAGAAAACAGCTTCAATGAACGTGTAGTAACAGTTACCGTGAGAACTTGTTAACTGTCTTATTTGCAATAGAAAATCCTGCTAGAAGACCTGCATATCTGTAAAAGGTAATCATAATCAGGATAAAATAATCAGATTATTTTCTTTTAAACTTTTTTGTTCGATTCTGTGATCATTGTTTCATACCGCCTGATTTTAATAAGTGCTACGCATGATTATTAATGTGCATTATAGTTATTGGATGCTTTTTTTTGCTTTATATCCACCCATGTTCATAACGAATTTCATTAAAATCCTCACTATTGTTCTAGAGATAATCGGCATATCTGAAAATTCTTATAATTTTGAACACTCCCGTAAGTAAACTGGCTCGACTCCGTTACCTTCTTTCCGTTAATTGAATAATTTGCTCAAAAAACCAATATGTAAACGTGGAAAAGGAGCAAGACGAACTCTTTATCTCATTCTTTGCTATCTAAAAATTTCCCTGATATTTCTCAAAGTGTTTAAGGTGTTACAGTCACTAACCGTACTAATAAAATTATGTCCGTAGAAGTTATACTCAAGTCAAAATTCTTGATGGTGCCATCAAGACATTTTGATGGTTTATGTAGGTTTCAGTGCGATTCACGATGGTCCAATATCATTTGATGGTAACCATCACCCAACATTATGCATTCATGGTTTTTTATATGCCAACAAACTTCCATCATTCCATGATGGACAATGCTACTTTAATACTATGATGTATACCCATCGAGAAAAATTTGATTCTCATGAACCAAGAATCCATGATGGTTCATGATGGTTCCAATTATACATTTCCATGATGGTTTAATGGAAATTCTTGTCGGTTCTCAGAAATACACCATCCAAACAATTTGTTGTTTTCTTATGTTGGCCCATCAAACATCAGTCCGAATTCAATCCTACATAGGGAAGATGGTTGTCCATGATCGTTTCAACATTTGAGCTTTAAGATACTATGATGGAAATTCGTGATGGCTGATGATGGTACAACAATGCATTTCTACGTTGGTTTGATAATAATTATTGTTGGTTCAACAGGAATATAAAATCAAAACAATTTTTTTATGTTGGCCCATCAAAAGTCAATCCGAATTCTTGCATTGGCGAGATGATGGTTGATGATCATTCCAACATTAGAGTTCTAGGAAACTATGATGGAAATTTGTGATGGTTTAACATTAACAATTCATGAAAACAATTATCTATTCTTATGTTGGACCATCATAAATCAGTCCGAATTCCTACATTGGAGTGATGGTTGCTTTTGTTGGTTTCCATCAAAAATATAATGGCTCATGATGGAATTATTGATGTTTGAGATCAAGATTACGTTGGTCTATCAATGGAAAACCATCAAAAATTTTGACTTGGGTAGTAACTTAGGGCCTTAAAGGGGCTTATAATTAAGGCGATTTGTTTATCGACGCAAGGTGCACTTTGGAACGAAGTGAAATAGAGTATTGGCCCAATAGTGAGAGACTTCTCTGTTCGTTGTCTTCTGTAATTTGCTAAAGAGTTTCTGGACTCTGACTGGGATCAAATCTAAAACATTTGGTACCGTAGGCAGACACTTTAACTACCATAACAAAGGGTTACTACACTCCCGACTGAGTGATGAAACTTTATTTAGTGTTTGACGCAATATGAACTTAATTGAAAACCAACTAATAATAAAAAGTAATCTATTTCGATTCATTTGAAGAAGACAGTTTTAGTTTAGTATAAACTGGAACAAAAATATAATCAATGTCATGATTTCGTATCGCATATTAAACCTGTTCGATTACCAGAAGAGTATGATTTTGTTCAGTATTTAATTTATTACATGGGTCTGTTATGATTGCAAACTCGTATCCAAATTTTTATCATATGATACAGAATCATTTTGATACTCTTATTTTGATCTTTATTCAATAGGGATATGATCTTCAACAGTCAGTTACAGCTGACTCACCATGAAGATCTTTTTTCAAGAAAGGTAGTTTTTACATTTACTGAAATTCTTTATAAAAAAAAAGAACTGGCCGTTTAATTTTATCCTCAACTAGTTAACTCTATCATTTACTAATTTTACTGAAGAACGTTGCAATTACGGACACAGGGCGTTTTTCTCTGCGAAAGGAGCTTGTTGTATAAATTAACAGTCAACGTTCTGAATTTTACGGAAATTTTTTAGAGAGCATATAAGTTGGTTAAATTTAGGCTTTACTCAATTTATAAATTGGTTAAAAAAACTGTTTTACTCAACATACAATCTTTCTCAGTAGACATTATTGGTTCCGAATCACATTTCTATCTAGCTTTAATTACTATTAACGCTTTATAACAAGTTACATTCATTGTTACAAGTATTGTTATTTTCTAATATCCTTCATATGTATTGCATTTCGTTTCGCTAATAATTTGTGAATTAATATGAAATATCACACACTAAGTAAAAGAGAAATATCAAAATACTGGTTATTGATCCTCGATTTAATAATTACACATACTCCTTAAAATGTAATTTTTGTAGTTCAAAAATATCACATTTATGGGTTTCATGAGATATATTAACCAATTAAAAGGTTAGCTTAATTAGTATTTCTGTAAAATATGTTAATTGAAATAAAATATTGCACTCAAAAGAAATATGTCTGAATAATAACTCTCGATTTAATAATTTCTCTTAATTTTTAAAGTATAATCTTTGGGGTTCAAAAATGCCGTATTTATGGGATTCAAATTATAATAACCGATTAAAAAAAGTAGCTTAATTAGTATTTGAAAATAATTTGTTAATGAATGTAAAATATTGCTCTCAAATTGTTTTTCAAAATACTGAATTAAATTTAGATTTAGTAATTATTGTCAAAGAATTTAAAGTATAGTTTTTGCTGTTCTAAAGTGCCATATTTACGAAATTCATAACTTAGTAAGACCTATTAAAAATTAGCTGCATTAGTAATTAGTTAAAACAGATAGTCTAAGCAAATGAAATTTCTCTAAATAAAAATAACTTTTCCAAAAGGAGTTAGATTTAGTTAAGGAAGCAAAAAACTTCTTGTAGATGCTAATTTAAAAGCTCGATCTCCTGCTTTATAGATAAAAATGAAACCTCAAACTATTATACTTTTAAATATAAGAATATATGCATTATATAATATTGAATTCAGAAAGAACGCCATGTCAACATAATAAAATAAAATAAATTTAATCAACCATTTGCAAATTGCGAAACACATTAAAGAGTTAGGCAGCTAAGTCATTTACAAGCAGTTATGTAGTCCAATCAAGGAGAGTTATATTAATTCCATTAACTCCCGCACATACGCAGGCACACTATTGAATATTTAGGTAGGTAGATGGTTTCTGAGAGAAATTTACGCTTTTTAGGGTCTTGATTACCCCTCAAATCTATCACAACATATTTCCAAGAAATTTTTTTATCAAACATATTAGATGACAATTGGTTGAAGCATGGCATCGCATTTCCATTATAAGCAATGCAATTGATTTAATAAAATGACTTTCAAAGAAATGTAATTTTTAAGGAAGATTTCATTTTCTTTTTGTTATTATCACAAGTAATAATTATTAATATTTTGCATTTGTTTGAATAATATGGTATTTCCATAAGTTTCTTATCAATATTATTACAAAGCAAATGATTTAAGCATTACAAGTCATTTACATTATAATGTATGCTGCAAATTTAAGGAAATGAATTTATTATAAAATTTTATTTTTTAAGCGTTTAAACATAATTTACATTCCTTTTATACTTATGTAAGGAGATTATGCATTTGTTTGTGTAAACGTTTGACGGGAAAAAAAGTATTTATCAATTATACGTCTAAAGTTTATACAGAAAGTTAAATTTATTCATGAAAGCAAAAAAATAAACATTTCTCCCCTTATACATACAATTAAGTCTCGGAAGTTAGTGTTTTTCCTCTCTTTCGAAAATGGATGCATTGATCTGCATCACGTTTTATTGTCAGCAGTTTCTAATATTTCGGAGAATTATAATTACCTCCTTGAATGGCAAGAGTGTTTAGAGCGAAATATCCATCAAATGAAATTATAACAATGATGCTGTTGCGGTTTTCTATTTATTGACCGAAAAAAACACATGGTAGGATTCAGTTTTCTCACATTAATTTCCTTATTTTTTTGATTGTCATCAGCATAAAATTAATAAAACTCTTAATGGCAACGTTTTAAGATAAACTTACTAGAATCGGTGTCAACGCTTGTTAACTGGCTTAGCAATTATTATTTTTTTGGTGTAAAATACATTAATACGCTATTATAAATTACTGTTAAGGAGATTCGTTAAATGAGTTCTTGTAAAATCCTAGAATAGCCCACCTCTTGGCGACTTTCTGAAATCTCACCAAGTTGACGATTATTACTGCGATCAACATTGGGGAAAAAAATTAAATTATTACAAATTTATTAAAATATTTTTAATAGAGTAAAAAATAACTTGCCTTTACTCTGATGAATATTTTCAACGGGTACCGCAATGGAAAAAAAAAGAAATAATAACGGTAATAAAAAATAATGGTTAAAAATGAAATAATAATGATGATTCTAACAGCAAGAAATCAGAAGCATAAATGGTGAAAAAATGACCCTTTTACCACTTTTCTAACGAAATCTAACTTTCGGGTAGGTATACATATCAAATAACCAATCAGGTTTAAGAATTTTGGTGATGTGATCGTGGTGTGATCGGACGTTCAAAATAATTTCCCCGAAATATCTTCCGGAAGCCTAGCTTGGCGAGATTTAAAAAAATTGCCACGGGTTGGGCTATTCCAGGATCCACCCTAAGTTCGAACTTAACGATCAGCTTTATGCACAATGAGATGCACGTATGTACAAATTGTACTTAATATATCAGACGGTCTCACCAAATTTGTTAAAGCAATGTGCATTTAATTCTAAATGGTATTTTTAAATTAAAAAAAGATTGAAAGCAAAATTATTTATGTTCTCTAATAGTATCATAAGGAAATACAGTATCTGTCATATTATTTACCAATCAAATTTGAACAAAGTAAACAACAAAACAAACTTAAGTTACAGCAACAAAACAAGCTTAACGAAACAAGTTTAACTTAGAAAAATTTGTTTTATGCTAAGAAACAACAATTATTGCAATCATCGGGGTTGGTGAGCGACAGTGAACGGGGGGCTTAACCCCCCTTCAAAAAAATAAACGAATACAGCATTTTTTAAATGCATTGCTCGTGATAAAACTTTCAGTCATACCATTTAAATAACTACTTTGCAGATAAGTCTTGTTTTTTCGGCATATCTTAACAACCTTTTGCATCCATCTGAAACATTTTCCGTACTTTTCCTTTCCCATGCAATATGTGGGAATACTAGAAAACAAGAACGCATTTTGTTGTTACAATGTCAATTGTTACACAATAGACATTGAATTCAAAGAGGTCGAAGCAGATGCTAACTTAAATAAAAACTCGTTAAACAAAGATCAAATCTGGCAGATCTCCCCAAAGAGTTTAAAGCCTAACTTTATTTATAATTACTTTTAAAGTTTAACGTAAGCAAGTTATTCAAGCTTAATACTCTCATTGAATACAGTGATGGATAACTTAATAATAGAGAGGTCTAAGCTAGCGCACTTTCACTGAATTGCCTACTGAAAATTTATTAATGATCAATCAGTTACTAGTTCTTATTCTTTGTTAGCGCAACAGCCTCTTGCATGCCTTGGCTGTCTCAACAGCTGACAAATGTCAGCGTCTTCTATTCATGACAACTCCCTTCCAATTTCTAATCTGTAGGGTTTTCAGGTCATTTTCGATGTCGTTGAGCCATCTGGTAGGGGGTCTGCCTGTGGGACGTGGCCCCTCGGGATTCTTAAAGGTGTCGATTCTCATGGCGCTATTTTCAGGGCTTCTTGATAAATGGCCCAGCCATCTCAGCCTATTACTGCTCAGTTACTAGTAGCAACCGATTAAATTATGTTTCAAAGTAAAAAAGTATAAACAACTGGTTGCCATAAACAACCTCAATATCACGACGATAAACTGAATGATAATAGCCAAGTTATATAGTTCAGTCTCTTGTTTGTACATCTGTATAGCACAAATTTATTCATTATTTACCTATTATTATTATTTTTTTTAAACAGTGTAATGCAAATAATGAACGTTTTTAGATTTGCATGATTGTATAATTACACACTGAGGAAACAACTAAGGTGCAAATTCCCAGAATATGGTAAAATTTACCGTGTTTCTGTCACTATTGGAATGCGAAAGAGCTCAGTAGGTTTTAACTAAAGCGCATTGTTAATGATTTTTGTAAAGTTGAAAAGAAAATAGGGTTCTATAATAAGTGATAAAATTTGGTAAACGTGGTAAAAATCGATAATTTTATGATTACACCTTAAAATATGGCATGAAAGTCATTTATACGGTTAAACTTCTTTTCAGTTTTGTATTTTCTACTAAATGTGTGAAATTAGAACAAGAATTTTTGGTAAACCGATACCTTATGAACGGAAAAATAACTAAATAAATGGTTTAAATACCGTGTATTTTTGTTTTATAAATCGGAATTAGGTTTTTTAAAGAGAAATTTCATTTCAATATAGTAGAGTAATTTTACCAGAATTTTTTCTCTTCGTTCAGACTTATAGAGTTCCCTAATAGTACTCATTTATTTCGTCTAGGACTTAAAAACTTTTTAAATGAAAATTTTCTTACTTGAAAATCCATTTCAGTCTCAAAAATGACAAAAGTTTTCAATAATAAGAGTTTTTAACAGAAAATAAGTTTCCATTATACTCCCAGGTGTTCGCTATACTATTTTACAGCTATCGTCACCTAAACGTGATGTACATTTTTTAGCACGTTCAATGATCTTTTTTTAAAATTTTAGACATCTGTAAAATTGGACTAGGTTTCAGACAAAGGGCTTATTATTTTTTTACCGTTCAAATTTGTTGGGAGTTTTTAGATTTTAAAGAAGATAGTGGTTACTAGTACATTTTTTTATTCTGGGTATCGATTTGCTTTGTTGAATTCTAAAAACTCCAAGCATTTAAACAACATTAAAAACGCATTAATTTGAATACCAATAAGATTAAGAGTTTTTATATATAATATTTTAAGAATTTGTTAAATGGATATATTTTATGTAAAATTTTAACAAATTGCAATTTTAGAAAATCGGCTGTCTTAAACAAAAACAAAAATAATCACATTGATATTTTAAATTGATTTTCCAATTTATAGTTAGTAAAATATTTGTATAACGCTTATACATTAAAAAAATTAGCTTCATAAGAGTTCCAAAAGTTATCTTTGAAATATTTTGAAATTTTTTAGTACATAATAGTTGTTTTGCGCTGTCCAAGAGAAATTTCTGGTCTGTTACCAAAGATAATAATTTTAAAATTTACTCAGTAGATAGTATTACCACTTTTTAATACTGATTTCTTGATTCAGTATATGATAATATTCATCTTAAACAAATCTAAAGGGGAAAAATATTATCTTTTAGAAATCTTGGATTTTCAAAAAATATATATAAATATATTCTATGAAAATCCCAAAAAATATTTTTTTTTGTTGGTTGATCTGTTAACTTTTTTCACAGTTAATTACCGAATTTTTATTATTAACTATTTATTCTACACAAAGTAAGTCAATGAACCATATTTGAGACGTGATAACATAAGCTTAAAATGGTTACTCATAGTTGAATAAAAAAACAAAACTAAACATGTTAAATTGTTAAATGTATCAGATTTGACAGGATTTTAAGCAATAATGAAATTTAAGAAATGTGTACACAAATGATTTTAAAGTTCCGCCAGTATTATCAACTTAAAACTGAACATAATAATGAAAGATAGTATAATGTGATTTAGACAAATTGATAATTGTCGTTTTGGGGATTAATAAAATAATAAAATCGCTTTGATAGTTAATAAAATAATAAAATCGTTTTGATAATTCGACATAGTGTAAAATGTCGAAAATATATGAAACCTGAATTAATTGAACATTTCACATATTGCTCATTGTGTAAAGTACTAAATGACAAATCTACGAAGTATAAAATATGAATTTCATTTGTCTGACTTATCATTATTAAAAACTTAACAAGAAATATGTGTGATCATTGTCTGGTAAACACTTACCCGGTAATTTCTACATTAGTTTTCTTTTAATATAAGGCTTCTTTGTCCGGTATTTTCCACATTGATATTTTTAAGGTAATTTTAGACTTGTCACTATATGAAAGCTGGCTTAAAGTTGTAATTTCTACTCAAAATTTCGAACTTTTGCCACGTAAAAAATCAGACATATTTTAATCTTATGAGAACTTATACGATCCCCATAAATTCTAATTTTAATTCAATCTTAATAATAGTTATTAAAACAACTATAAAAATATACACGGATTTATGTTAATCATGAACAATAATCAATTTAACTATGATTTTTTAAACCATTTCAGCTTCAAAAATGCCCCAAATTTGGAAATCACTATTTTCCTAGAATTATTCAGAATTGCTTTTCAGATAATTTCAACTTAAAAGAATACTAAAGAGCTTTAATTTTAAAATTTCTCATCTCTTGCTTGAATTAATTCATCTTCATTTTTTTAACAAATATATAATGAAATGAAAAACTAAATTTATGAGTTTAAAATGTGCGTGTTCTCCTAGTTGCCTTAAGCTTTCGGATTAAAATATATCTTCTAAGTCTTAGTACACTCTTATAAACCACCTTTATAGGCTTATAGTTAGTTTAAGCTATAAAAGATTTGTAGAAACTTTTCAATGGAAAACTAGATACTTTTGATGCATTGTAAGTTTGATAAACAGATTTACAAACTAAGGCGTAGTGAAAAGTATTTTGACTTTAAATATTATTTAAAGAAAATTCGAACAGAAGCATTGAAAACACAGGTAAATTTATTTTTAAAACTTTCTTTCCGATTCGAATCTATCCTTTCACTAGCATAAAATTAATAACTTAAACTCAAGAAAGGATCTAAAGTATACTTGTTAATTAGATATCGTCACTAAATCTTCAAGGATTCCGATGTCAGTTAATTTCGTAGTTTGTAAATCTTTTTTTTGTTCATTAACTGTGTTAAACTTCACTGAAGCAAGAGAAATTTAATCAAAGAATGACAGAAGTAATTACAACCCTAATTTAGCATCCTGTTCTGTTTAATTTTAGCATTTATTTATTTTCAATAATCAGAATATTTCGAGAATAAAATTTAAATGCTGAAGATGAATTAAAAGTAAATTCAAATGAAGTATGTTCATATTTTATAATTAAAATAGGCTTTGAATACAGTTTAAAAAGAATGTTTTGGCTTTTGTTCATTGTTTGATTAGGGTTTTTTTTAACGATAATAATTTTCTCCCCTCGTATTTTGCTATAAATAAAAATCTAAATAGGGCGTCGTAGTTTTCCATTGTTGTCCACCGATTTTTTTGGCCGAAAAATCTCGTGGTAGGATTCAGTTTTTCCTCATTTATTTCCATTTTGTTTTGGTTGTCATCAACATTAAATTAATAGAAGTCGTAAAGGTAATTCTTTTCTATAAAAACTTTTGTATCCCTAATTTAAAGTTGTTTACCAGGACTGCTATAATTGTGCTTTTAATTCAATAGTTTAAAACTAAGAGAATCGTTCTTTTTATTATTGTTATAATATAATTCTTATATATTTTAAAGTAAAGTTATTTAGAAAGGTGGTCTAATCATATTTACCATTTTACAATTTTTATTTTCGTACAAATTACATTAATATACTGTTATAAATTACAGTTAAAGAGATCTGTTAAATGATTTAGAACTTTGTGATCAGCTTCATGCACAATAAGATGCAAGCATAAATAGTATTTAATATATCCTCCCGTTTCGCAAGTGAAACCGTGGTAGCTGGAAGAGGCAGATCATAGAGCTATGGAGAGTTGATGATGAATTTGGCACTAGGAATTCAATTTGGCAATATGAATTTGAAACTAGGAAATTGGCACTTATATAAGAGATTCCAAAACATCAAAATAAGCTAATTTGACAGGAGAAGAAAAATTTAGGCTATATCTAAAATAAATTGTAATCCAACATTTCGCCTATGTGCGACAGTAGAGAATTTATCGAATTCTTGATGCTATAAACTTCATGTTTAATCAATCACTATATCAATACTAATCAAACATGTGTAAATGTTTTGTAAATACCGACCACCACAAACTATCAAATACATCTCAAATCAATGAATAAATAAGGTCAATACTGAAATTCACAAATCATTATATTTCGATAGTTAAAATTGCAAACAATTTCAATCCTATATTTGGAGCATTATTTTCAGAGTATTACAAAAGTTCATTTCATGCAATTTTAAAATATTCATTTTGTAATGTTTGTAATCATGTAATGATTGAGCATAGTTGCAGAGTCGTATATTGTTTCCCCTCCCTCAGACAGCATCACGCGGTTTAAGCAAATGGTGATTGGTTTGAAAATCTTTTAGAAGTTTTGCTCAGTAAGTAGCGTCATCTGTTATTGAAATTGCTCAATAAATTTGATATCATATCAAAAAATTATTGGTTCCCTAAGCAGAAAGCAGCATATCGTACATTTTATAGCTTTCCGTATTTAATTGAATTTTCCACAGATTCTCGTCCTTTTAGGGTATCTGGTACAAAAACAACTAAGCAAATTTCAACGATATAAAACAATATTCTTCAAATAAATATAAATTATATAACTAATATTTATTTTTCAAATTAAGTTTTACACATAATAAGTTTGTTAAACTAACTCGCTTTACCATAAGTGTAACTATTATTAAAAATGTTTAACAGTAAACGTTATGAACATTAGCTATTGATAGCTTTTAAATGAGAATTTATGGATCGTTAAATTCTTAGGAAACTGAGTGTAGACTGTACAAGATAACAGTAATCAAAACGATCATATTTCACTTTAACCAATAAAGAGTTCAATCAATGTCAAAAGAAAATTGATGAGTGCAACACGAGTCTTATACTTACTTAAAAAGACGTTTCTGCTTGAAAAAATAAAAAATATCCATTTTTAATTACTAACTTGTCTTCTCTTTAGAGAAACTACATTAACCAACTTTTTTTAAAAGAATTTGTGCCATTTAACTAGTAAGTAGATAAGATTAACTACTTGCATTTTAGTTAACACACATGCCATTTAAAAAATTTTAGTATAAAAATTGTGTCTAGGATAAAATGATTTCTGAAGAAAAAAGTTTTGTTCAGTTATTTAAAATTTTTTTTAGTATGACACTGTACTGTATATATATATATATATATATATATATATATATATATATATATATATATATATATATATATATATTATACAAAAATTAATACAAAATTGTTATTAATACAAAATACTTTTGTATTAATAACAGCATTAAAACTCTTTCGCTTTCATAAAATGTCTTTGGTAAAGAATGGGTGTAGAAATTCTATTTTAGGACTTCAAGGATGAAAACATACCATTGAATGATAATTAGATTTAAGATTATTGAGTAATAATAATAAGATTATTAGATCAAAGGAGGAGTTATTTTTAGAATCCTGTCCCTCTTTCACTTCCATATTAGGAAGCATTAAATGATTATCGATGATGCGTAGAGTTACAAGGTATATACGATTTGAGCCTTTTCACCTTTTTTTCCATTATTATATTATGCAAGAGCAATTGTTTTTGCGTGTCTTTTGCTGTTGCCAATCTAACCTTCGCAGCTACCGCCTTGATATTAGTCCACCCCTCTCCAGCTGGGAGAGAGGGTGAGACTTCTGTTTACACCATACTCCAGTAAATAAAGCCTAATAAAATCCATCGGCTTGCGTTTTCTACTATGTAAATTAAAAACACTATCAAAATTAACGGGGTTGTTGCCCTGTTATTATATATATATATATATATATATATATATATATATATATATATATATATATATATATATATATATATATATATATATATATATATATAAGTAACTTAAGTTACAAGCTTATAGCATAATTTTTTGATATAGGGTGTTCAAATCTACTTGTTTTCTTTCGTAATTTGTTATAGGTCTCCCAACTTTAAATCGTATTTTTAAGCATGAAAAATCACATGATCTAAAAACCTCTAAATTTAACAAAATAATAATTTAAGTATTTCTTGAGAAATATGAAAAAATGTCAAAAATAAACAACAAAAATCTGAAACAAACTGAGATATAAATTAAGAAGTATTGAAGATTTAAAAACGAATATTTCATATCAACAAACGAGATGTTCGATATTAAATTTCTATAATAGTCATTCAGGTTCAATGATAATAATATTATTCATTTTTATTGTGATTCATTGCAAAATGAATATTAGTCACGCTGCTTTTTTTTTTTTTTTTTTTTTTTTTTAAATATTATTAATGTTTAGTTTCAACAAGGTTTTCCATTGCATGTCCTTCATTTCAATTGAACATTTCTAATGCAACAACTTATTGCCTAAAGAGTTTAATTTTTTAAGATGAATTAGTTTCAAAGATTTTAATTATTGAAAAATTATAAAGGTTTTTCGCTGGAACCCATTTCAAATGAGTTTAGCTTAGTAGCTAGTAAAGTGAGCATGGTTTGAAAAGCAAACCATATAAGATTGCACAGCAATCTACCGGGATTGGATAGCGTCAATGATCAGGGGGCGGAGTTCACCATCATGAAAACTAAACAAAATATTGATAAGGATAAATGAAAAGCAAATTTTTATTTTACTTGGTTTTAAGGAATGTGCTCTCAAACAATGAACATTTTCACATAAAATTTATTTATCTATTTCCAAATCTTTATTTATATATATATATATATATATATATATATATATATATATATATATATATATATATATATATATATATATATATATATATATATATATATATATATATATATATATATATATATATATATAAATAAAGATTAATATATATCTTTTTCACCCCCCCTTTTTTCATATGTCTATAATTTTTCTTTGTTTCATCTTTATTTTGAACTTATCTAATGAGTTCTGTTTACTTGCAGCTTAAGCGCAATAAATGAAACTTATTGTTTTTCTTAACTTTCTTCGTGTTTTCTTGTATTTTTATATATATATATATATATATATATATATATATATATATATATATATATATATATATATATATATATATATATATATATATATATATATATATATATATATATATATATATATATATATATATATATATATATATATATATATATATATATATATATATATATATATATATATATATATATATATATATATATATATATATATATATATATATATATATATATATATATATATAAAGATTTGGAAATAGATAAATAAATTTTATGTGAAAATGTTTATTGTTTGAGAGCACATTCCTTAAAACCAAGTAAAATAAAAATTTGCTTTTCATTTATCCTTATCAATATTTTGTTTAGTTTTTATGATTGTGAACTCCGCCCCCTGATCATTGACGCTATCCAATCCCGGTAGATTGCTGTGCAATCTTATATGGTTTGCTTTTCAAACCATGCTCACTTTACTAGCTACTAAGCTAAACTCATTTGAAATGGGTTCCAGCGAAAAACCTTTATAATTTTTCAATAATTAAATTCTTTGAAACTAATTCATCTTAAAAAATTAAACTCTTTAGGCAATAAGTTTTTGCATTCAATTTGCAATGAATCACAATAAAAATGAATAATATTATTATCATTGAACCTGAATGACTATTATAGAAATTTAATATCGAACATCTCGTTTGTTGATATGAAATATTCGTTTCTAAATCTTCAATACTTCCTAATTTATATCTCAGTTTGTTTCAGATTTTTGTTGTTTATTTTTGACATTTTTTCATATTTCTCTAGAAATACTTAAATTATTATTTTGTTAAATTTAGAGGTTTTTAGATCATGTAATTTTTTTCATGCTTAAAGATACGATTTGAAGTTGGGAGACCTATAACAAATTACGAAAGAAAACAAGTAAATTTGAACACCCTATATCAAAAAATTATGCCATAAGCTTATAACTTAAGTTACTTAACTTTAGCTAGTAACCTAGCTTAAATATTTATGAAGACATGGACATTTTAATAAAAAAAACTAATTTTTATGTCTTTCATTTTTTTGCTATAACTTTAAAAATATTCAATGGAATTTGACAACATTTTTAGAGTAATTTGAAACAAATTACTTAATTATTCATTTAAAATGTAAAAAAAAATCGTTAAAAACTGAACAAGATATTAATATTTAAATTAGTTCTTTTATACTGTACATAAACTGAAAGAATGTTGGCAACTGATTGACTATTGGTAGCTGATAGAAATATTTGATTTGAATATCTTTTAAATTTAAAATGTTTCAAACATCTTAATAAGTAGTTATTGTGCTTTTTAAGAAAAAACGATAAGGGGTTTTCTAAAAATTTCATTTTGTATTCACAAGATTTATTGAACAAGATTTATTAAAAATGAGACCAGCATTGTGGGGGATCATCCTCTATAATTATGTTTCCTTCCCCTTATTTTCCTTCCTTATACCATCATATTTCGGTTTTCGGACGATTATTGTATGGTACTTTCATTTGTTATTAAATTTTGTCTAATGACAGAAAAAATTCTTTTTTTCTGAAAACCCCTGATCGTTTTGAGCTTTCTTTTAAAAAATAAGAAAACTACTTAAAAATTTCTTGTAACTTTTTAAATATTTTCAGATATTCAAATCAAGCTCTTTTCGTTAGTTGACAAATACTTTTTTATATTATGGAAAAAAAACTTTTTAAAATTTTTTCTCTGCAAGCGCAGTATAACAGAAAAACCTTATATACTTATATCTTGCGCAGTTTCAAGCATGATTTCTTAAAATTTCGAATCGGTGATTTTGTTATTAATTTTAAATTGTTTCAAAAATTTTGTTTAATTCCATTCAAAATATATAAAGTTATACCAAATAAGCGTAAGATAAAATTTTTTTTATTTTTTTTTATAGCAAAATGTCCGTTCTCTACTAACTTTTACTCTAATGCTAAATTTTATGTAGTTATTAAAAATAACAACTAAAGTAATCGATACAAGTTACAAGATTATTGCTTGACTCTTTGGCATAAGGAGTTCAAAAAATACTTGCTTTATTCATAATTAAGTTTTGGTATTTAAACTCTAAAATCTTAAAATCTTATTTGCTAAGTATGAAAAATAGTATGAACTAATCACCTCTAAAGTTACAAAATAATACTTTACGTATTTCTTTGGAAATTTAAAAAAAAATGTCAAAAATTGAATAGGTTACGTTATTTCATTCAGTCCATTTAACGTTAAATATACTATTCCATATTCCTATCCTGGCATATCCATGACTGAAATCAGTCAAGAGATAAAACTGATTTTTGAGAATATTTTCCGAGAAATGTTCTATCCAACCATAACTGAAGTCAGCAATATGTTAGGAAAAGGAATCTTAAGGCATATTCCGTGTTTCCGCTTCATTTCCGTCCACTCCCTGCAAATACCCGTAAAAATCTTCTTTATAGCTCTCGAAATCGAAATACGCACCTGTTTTATAGTCAATAAACGCCAAAAAATTGCTGCACCAACTCTTACGTACCTCTGCATAAAACTTCTAAGCCTCACGCCCTCGCTGGCAATGATATTGGTATTTATATTAAAATATAAATAGGCTTTTGTGTGAAAGATTAAAGTTTATTATGTTTTTATTTCGGGAATTAGCGACGAACTATTAGAAATGAAAATGGTGTGGAATTTTAGCAAATGTTCTCTTTACAAGGTTTTAAAAATTTTATATTTGCATTGATAATGAGTTTGTTGGTAGTGGAGAGAGATAAAATATTTAAACTTTTAAAGTTATAATCAATTATTAGCTGTTAAAAAAGTTTGAAAGCTAAAAAAATGAGAATCAGTTTATTTTCTGATTTTAGGATCAATTCAAATTTAGAAAATATAACTATAACCATGGATCAATGTTTGTTTATTATTTGCTCAAGAATAATTTTTAATTGTTTTTCTGATAATCAGAGATATTTCGGGTTTGATTATGTCTCAAATTATTGTCCTCCCGTAAAATCTAAGGCGCAACACACTGAGATAAAAATTATGGTCAAAATTACCAGAATATGGTAAAATTTACCGTGCTTTTGACTCGATGGGAACACCAAAAAGCAAGGTAATTTTTACCAAAGCGCTTGGGTAATAATTATGATATAATTAACAATACAATATGGTTTAATAATATATGAGGAAATTTGGGAAAAGGGAATTTTTTTTATATTTCTATCATAATATCTTAGAATATAACATAAAAACTTGAAAACTAGAATTTCTGGAAAACCGTTTCCACATAAACGGAAAAATTAACAAATGAATGGTTTCAACACCGTATATTCTGGTTTTTATTTCCAAAATTATCAATTTTTTTTGCCAGATTCTTTTTCTCCTCGCCGGAACAAAATATTGAATACTTAAACCTATAAAAGTTAAAAACAACAATGAATTGTGAAAAAAGTAGTGAAAACGATAGTCAAAAGTAGTAAAACGAAAATTTAAATCCTTTTTTCAATTTAAAGATAAACTGAAATTTTGAAAGTAGGATTATAATAATATATGAATGTTTAAATATATTTTTCTCAATAATATCTTTTTAACTGCATTTTTCGTTTTTTTCCCTAAACATTCCAGGTTCATATATACAGCAATTTATTATTCTTTCGAAAAATCTCGGTTTTCCTCTATGAAAAGAATAATCCTGCTTTCAAAAGAAATTTGCTAAGATTTGTTTGAGTGCTTTCACATCGCGTGGTAAGATTGGACACGTGTTCCCGTGACACGTGTTCAACCCTGCGTGATTGGAAAATTGTTTAACTGAAAAGGAGTTACAATGAAAAAGAATAATAAAAATGGTAAATGCCAACAAAAGCAAAGTCATCGATTCTACAATTTGTGATTTCGTAGATGGAAAATGATTGTAATGAAAATGGAAAATGAGTGATTCATCATTGATAGTAATTTTGACTGTGTTTGCTCGAGACGATTGCGGATAGTAGACTCCTAATAAAACTAAATGCTTTTCTAACTGTGAAAAGAATGAAAATTATCTTTAAATTTTTACTTACAACGAAAATTTTAAAATTTCAAATGAGTGTTTTGGTTATCAAAGAATGGCTACCGTAGTTTGTAAATTCAAAGTAGAGAATTATACTTTAAGCCTATGTTGCTAAAAGAATAGCGGTCAAGAATATATATATATATATATATATATATATATATATATATATATATATATATATATATATATATATATATATATATATATATATATATATATATATATATATATATATATATATATATGCGCACATCCATTTCGGACCCATCCTTGGTAACTAACAAATCAATGCACAGAATAACAAATCACTTCAGCAGTGCATTAAGAACGGAACTTTAAAACCCTCTAGTTATACTCAATTTGCGCTTTTGTTTTCATATTTTGTAATCTGGCAATCTTTCTGCGAAAACATTTTTAAATCATTCTCGAAAAATTTTCCGTCCATGTAAGTAGATCTGATTTCGCTACTCGCTTTATAGTCCATTTTTTATACTGTTTTTTCTTTTTCTTTTATTTTATTTTCTGTTTTTACATGTTATTTTTACTTTTTCTGTTCTATTTTATTTGTTGTAATTTTTGTAAAAATTTTTTTTGAGTGCTCCTCACACTATTGTATTAATATATTTTGCTTTGACTTTATTTATACAATATCAGAAAGCACTCTGTTTTGCGGATATAATCGTGTAGGCTGATGATTATATCTTTTTTTCCGGTTTTTTTAAATAAAATTTCATCCTTTTTTTTAAAACTGTTGTATGTTATTTTTTTACTTATTATTTCCCCCCCCCCTTTTTTTCATATGTCTATAATTTTTCTTTGTTTTATCTTTATTTTGAACTTATCTAATGAGTTCTGTTTACTTGCAGCTTAAGCGCAATAAATGAAACTTATTGTTTTTCTTAACTTTCTTCGTGTTTTCTTGTATTTATATATATATATATATATATATATATATATATATATATATATATATATATATATATATATATATATATATATATATATATATATATATATATATATATATATATATATATATATATATATATATATATATATGTGGGGACGGCATGAGTGGTCGTCTTTGAAAATGAGAGGCACTGTACTTTAACAAAACATATATTAAACGCTAAATTTACATAAAGATGGACGATAAACAAACACAGAAATAACACAAAATAAATGAGTTCGTCATCGTGAAGTGAAAAAAAAGTCATCATCGCTGCCCCTCTCTGGAATTCATCAGCGTCTCCTTTTTTGTTAGTTCCATTACGCGCTCCCGTGTCTATCGTGTCTTTTGGAAATTCGCACGGGGTCTAACTTGCAGCTTACATAATCTGTCATAATCTGGTTGGATCTCTAGCTAGATCAGCTTACAGCACAGGAACTGGTACTATAGATTGGAACTGGCACTACAGATAGGAACTGGCACTACAGATAGGAACTGGCACTACAGATAGGAACTGGCACTACAGATAGGAACTGGCACTACAGATAGGAACTGGCACTACAGAATCGGCCGTCCTGCATTTCGGCTGGTCCTCCAGCGACTCTAAAAAGAATAAAAAAGAAAAAGCAGAACAGACTGACAAATAAAATTGATAACTGAAAAATAAATGTTTTAGGTTAGTATCTTTCATAAAAAAAATCTTTCGAGTAAGAGTCAATCGGTTCAGGCACGTTCACTCTTCTGTCTTTACAAGTCTTTTGTTTCTTCTTCAACAACTTTTCCTTAACATCTTTCGTCCTTTTTTTTTCTTTAACGTCTTTCGTCTTTTTTTTTTCCTTTAATGTCTTTCGTCTTTTTTTCTTTAACGTCTTTCGTCTTTTTTTCTTTCTTTAACGTCTTTCGTCTTGAACTTCTTCTACGTCTTTAAATTCTTCTACGTCTTTAAAGTCTTTCGTCTTTAAATTCATTTGTCTTCTTTCACGTCTTTCGTCTTTAAATTCTTTTGTCTTCTTTTACGTCTTTCGTCCTTAAATTCTTTTACGTCTTTCGTCTTTAAATTCTTTTGCCTTCTTTTACGTCTTTCGTCTTTAAATTCTTTTGTCTTCTTTAAAAAATCAAATTCACTTCTTTAGCAATTATTTTTCATCTTCAAAAATTACAGTCTTTATTTTTTTGTCTTGGCAAGTACTAAAATTCTTCTTGGCAACCGCTAAAATTCTTCTTGGCAACCGCTCCATGATTTAAGATACTCCGCACACGTTGTCGAGCAGTTGGGTCCTTCGTGATTCCCTTCTTTTACTACATCATAGGTATTTCCTCCTTTTACTCTTGTTATTTTGTAGGGGCCAAGGTACTTAGGTTTTAGCTTCAAATGAGGTCCAAATTGGCCATTCCAACAACGCCATTCCGTTACTTACTTTCACAAGAATGAAACCATTCGGCATCCAATTTTTTTCGCCAATAATTTTCCTTTTACTAGCAATTTTTTCTCAATCTAATTTCTTCACCATCAATTTGTTCTTGAAACCACTTCTGATTTTGTGGGGACGGCATGAGTGGTCGTCTTTGAAAATGAGAGACACTGTACTTTAACAAAACATATATTAAACGCTAAATTTACATAAAGATGGACGATAAACAAACACAGAAATAACACCAAAATGAATGAGTTCGTCTTCGTGAAGTTAAAAAAAAGTCATCATCGCTGCTCCTCTCTGGAATTCATCAGCGTCTCCTTTTTTGTTAGTTCCATTGCGCGCTCCCGTGTCTCTCGTGTCTTTTGGAAATTCGCACGGGGTCTAACTTGCAGCTTACATAATCTGTCATAATCTGGTTGGATCTCTAGCTAGATCAGCTTACAGCACAGGAACTGGTGCTATATATTGGAACTGGCACTACAGATAGGAACTGGCACTACATATATATATTATGAAGTGTTTAATAATATTAACCTTTGTGGAGGACTTTTTGATGGAACTAACCAGCATTTGTATTTGCGTTATACGGAGAGGAAGATAACGAGAACCTCCCACGGTTAGCCTGACAGCAAATAAACTCTAACCCATGATCGGTCTACCAGTGAGGATATTTCGTGTCAACACTGTGGTCGGTGCAAGCCGGATGCGGATTCGTATCAACTAGCCATCGCAGGGATTCGAACCCGGTTCACCTCACTGGAAGGCGAACTCTCTATCCCCTGAGCTATCGCGGCTCGGACATATATTATAGTCGAGAGGGCTAATCTGTCAATCTTATGACTGATAGAACAGAGGTTCGAGTCGCAGTGTTAAAGCGAGAATAACTCCCTCGTTCGCTTTAACACATGAAGGGTTTCTAGTGTTCTGCATCCCACAATTTGTGATTATGGACTATTAGAATATCATACTCTCATTTACACATAGATGGCAGCACCATAAAACTGCTTACCATAAAAAGGTCTAATATTCCCAATCTCCAACGATAGGTAAAATTACCAGAAAAATAAATGAAAGCACATTCCATATCTACACAAGTGGGCGACCTTTGTACTAAAATACAAACTAAGACAAACAACGTTGATGAGCATAAAAATATTTATAAAATACAGACAGCTGTTTTGGATGCTCAAAGGGCAACCTTCATCAGTGCAAGAGGTTCCATGGTTCATTTGCGAAATCACAACTCAAAAACCACTTTTTCTACTGCCAATTACAAAACAAAAAGCCTTGCTTCAATGCCCGGTAAAAAAATTTTTTAATCTTGAAACTATGCTAGTTGTAAATGGTTAAAAACCGCATATTTTTGTATTCATCGCTTTTTAAACCTACTAGTTGTAAAGGGTTTCAAAATATTAAAGATAAAAAATTTTTTTTTTCTTTTAATTTTATGGTTAATTGGATGGACAGACTGCTGTTGGCTCCTTTACCGTAAGTTTAGAATGAAACTTTTTACAGTGAATAATAAATTTAAAAATTATGATTATCGTTTTGCAAATTTTTAAAAAAAATTAAATATTGCGTTTATCTCCCCATATTATAAAAATTTTAACATTAGTAAATAAATTAGAACTAACTTGAATTTTGTTAACAGTTTTATAAAAACAAAATCTATTTTTGAAAAAAAGGAGAATTTATGTTTAAAAATAGGAGAATTTATGTATAAAAACTGCTTCATTTTTAAAAATGGTTGTGAAAAAAATCAAAAAAGTAGCTATATTTTTTTGATTTGAAAATCCTCACCACACTATAACAAAGTCCCATGAAATAATAATTAAAATCCAGTAATTTTCGAAATTTAATTCAAATTCATTATTAATAAAAAAAATGAGGAATGTAATGCATGAATTTTAAGTCGTTGGCTGTATAAGAAAAATATTTAATACTTTTATTTTTAAATTGGAAGATTAATTTTTGTACGTTCGATGAATCTATTCTAATTGTGTTTTGATTAATCAAAGAAAAAACGCAGATTTTTTTTAAAATTCAATATTCTAATTATTACTCTTTAATTCAAAAGGTATTATCCATATTTTAGTTTTATACTTGTGAATGGAGTTTGTCATTTTATTTATAATGAGCTTTTGGTTAAGTATTTAGCTTCTTAAAAATATTGAATTTTGATTAACTTTGATTCAACTTTTTTTGTTATTTTAAAAAAGTCTTTTTGGGATTTTCTTTCTAATTTTATAAAATAAAGTAAATGAAATGTTTAGGTAACCATTTTAAATCATTAATATGATTCATTAATTTGCATTTGAATTCTGACGTTATTTACATGTTTTCCTTAATCGAAAAAAAAAGACAAAACTAATAATTTCAGCTGTTTAGATCGCTCGAAATAAAGTAAAATTTTTTTAGTGGTTCAATACTATTTCTAAATATTGATTTAGCAATTTTAATTTAATATTTGATCTAATTGCTTATTAGAAAGTAAATAATTGCGAAGACGGAAATAAACTGTAACGCCTTACGTCGCGAACTATTACAATTGAAACATGTGACTAACCGAAAATATTTATTATTTAATTGATATTGGGTTGGCAACCTCACTATTGTCATCAGTTTTCCTAGTTTCTCTAGCATTTTGCATGTTATTAAATGTTTTTGGCATAATATTTTTGATCATTCAAATGTTCTACCAAAATCTATGTTTTTTTTGGATTTAATTTATGTAAAATTTCAGATCATTAAAAAGGAATGTCAAGTTAAAATAAAAGGACATTTTTTGAACCTCTTTCTTTTTGCTTTTAATCAATATTCTAGAACCGCAAAAGCTTCTCGTGATATTTGTGCTGCGTATAGAGAGGATGTCATAGATGAGAGGACTGCACGTTACTGGTTCCGCTTGTTCTGGCCGTTCAGTTGAGCTTGACGAAAAGTGATTGAACCAATTTATGCACGAAAATTCCCATTAAACGACAAGGGAGTTGGAGATGATACCACAATTTAAACTTTTATGAAAAGTTAAAAAATAGTAAGAACTCTTTGTTAACCCAATAAAATATTGATATTATTTACATTATTATCTTTAAATTATTTCATTACTATCTTTAAATATGCAACTATAAATTTTTGTTGCTTATTTTAATTATACAACTACATGATAAAAGAAATTCCGGCAAAATTACCATACTCTATGGTAATAACATTTGTGGTTAAAAACAACGTAATTCTGATTAATAAAACAAAAATTTGCGGTATTTTTACAATATTTAATTTGGTAATTTTCCCAATCATACGGGGATAACGGTTTACAAAAAATTCTTAGTTTCAAAATTATAGTTCTTTTTACCACACATTTAGTAAAAAACACGAAACTGAAGAGTAAATTTAACCGGATAAATGGTTTTTGTGCCACGCTCCAAAGAATCATGATGAAAATAGGAAATTTTACCACATTTACCAAATTTTATAAAGTACGAGTAATTCTATAATGCAAACCATACTGTATTGTTAATTTTTTCAAAAGCAATTACTAAAGCACTTTGGTAAAAACTACCGAGCTTTTTCGTGTTCCCATAGAGCAGTGTTTCCCTAAGTACCGCATACCCTTAGGGGTACGGTAACAGTTTATTGGGGGTATTCGTTCTTATGCGAAATATCTTGCAACAAACGAAAATTTCAAAATGTTTTATTTAAGAACTAAGCTAGCCATGAATATTTATGATTACGTATTTTATATTGGTTACTTTTTGCACAGTTAACAGTTAACAATTAGTGGTGTCAACAGCCAGTTGTGATTTTTAACTTTTGTGCAATTTTTTAATAGTAAAAGTTGGTAATAAATTTTACTTATTTTGATTATTTTTATGAAATATAATTTTTATTCCTAGCATAGATATGAATCATTCGTATCATTGGTATCTACAAAACCTTGTACCAAAAAAGAAAAATAAACATATTTAAAAAAAAATACATTTATTTTCTTGTTAGTGGTACACGGCGTTATGAAAACTTTAGAAAGGGGACGCAAAAGTCATAAGTTTGGGAAACACTGCCATAGAGAAATAAACACGATAAGTTTTACAATATTTAGGTAGTTTTGATAATGTTTTTTTTTCTCATTGCAAAAACAAAAGCAAATGCAAAAGTCTATATTGCTGTACATCAGTACTGCTATGTTAAAATTTTATCTAGCTGCTTTGACTTTAATTGGATGTAGTTTCTTATTGTATTTGAATGAACCATAAAATATAGCTATCTAATATATAGCTATCTAATACGATACTTTTCAAGCCTACGAGTGAGCGAAAATAATGAACTCAATTGAGATATGTTTTTATTTATTTCTTTCAGTCTCCCCAAAGCATTAAGTTTAGAGTATTATATTTAATGCTCATAAATGAACTCAACATTGTTTTCTAGTCGCTATTTAAACTCACGCTGAATTGAATTCAGAATTTATTCTGCTTCGATGAAATATTTATAAGATTTAAGAAAGTAATGGAAGTACGTGACTGGATTTTGAAAGCTAAATTATATGAACAGTAAAATACAGACTGAAAATTTATCTTGATAAGTTGAAGAGTTTTCATTAATTCTTTCCTGAAATTCGATGGAGCTTTAGGAGATATTTATATACTAAAACTGTCGACGAATTTTATTGTAGTAGGTGATGTAAAATATTTAAAAATGAGCTATTTTGATGAAGTATAAATCTATCTAATTTTGCTTTTGTAGTGTTGAGATATTTGATAAAATGATTTTTGAAAAATATAACATAAATTAACTCATTTATTTAAGTTTATAAATCAGGAAACATAATGTCGTATAATATAATTCAAGCTATTATTACGAGGGTAAGTATTACGAACGTTTAATTATTTTTGGCTTATTCTGCACAGGGTATTATTATTTTTTAAATTTTATACTAAAATATACTTGTGTTTTGAAGATTAGTGTGTAATATGTCTAAAGACGGTTTTTTTCTTTACTTTGCTTGCTTTATAATAGTGAAATTTTAAAAGAAGTTGAAATTTTTATTTGTTATTTATTTTTTAGAAAACCTTAATATGTATTTTTGGAGAAAAAAAATTTACCTAAATTATAGTTATATTAAATTTTTATGATTTTTCCTTTAAATTATTTAAATTAGGCTGTGTGAAGTGTACACACTAAAAAAATATAAATTATGTAGTTATATGTACAATGGAAGAAAGTATGGTCAATACGACCAGAATATGGTAAAATTTACCGTTTTTCTGGATATACGGAAACTCCATAAAGCTTTGTAGTTTTTACTGGAGCGTTATGATGATGATTTTTGTAAAATTAGCAATGAATGATGGTCCTATAAAATAATATTATATTAATAAAATCGGGCTTTAAAACGTATGATAAAATTTGGCAGATGTAGCAAAATTAGGTATTTTTATCATGATATCTTAGAATGTTTAGTTCATGGCATAAAAACCATTTAATCGGTTAAATTTACTTTTCTGTCTCGTATTTTTTTTCTAAATGAGGGGTAATAAAAGCTATATTTTTTAAAATCAGAATTCCCCAAAAACCGTTACCGTTGGAACCGGAAAATTACCAAAACAATGGCTTAAAAACGGAATAATTTGGTTTTATTTACCAGAATTCAAGATTCACCGTAACTGTAGAAGATTCTAAGTAAGATTAGAGAGTTTCATGAAAGCTTGGAAGATTTACTTTACGTTTGGCGACGTTTTGGAAAGTTTGGAAGATTCACTGTAAGTTAAGAAACTTTTTTATAGTTTGTAAGAGTCTCCCTAATTTGGAGACTTTATTGAAAGTTTTGAAGTCGTTATTTAGGAACGAATTGTAGAGTCTAAACTTAATCTGAGGTTTATTGAAAAGGTTCACTGAAAAGTGTTTATTGGCCACTATAAGCCTAATAGTAATATTCTTAAGAGAATATCTGAAACTTATAACAGCTGCATATTTTTCTATTTTTTTATTGTTTAAATCTATGAACTGAAAATAAATAAAATTAGCTGTGTCGAAAATATTCAATAACATATTTTTCAACCCACACTTATATATAACTTTTTTCTTAATTGTTTGAGTTATTGGATGATAAAAATATAAATGTATGCACACATTTCTTCTAATCTGTTTTTATCCAAATTATTATTTTTCCAAATGTTTCTAATCAAATTACTTGAAAGAATAGAACTAATTAATCGAGAAAGTGAAAGCTTTGCTCCTATTACCCAAAGAAAGCAAAAAAACAAGGAAATCGACAGCAATTTATTCAATAACTGAGGTAATTAATAACGAAGGATAGATTATTCGTTGATTCTTTGCAATGTAGTTTTTTAAAGTACGCTTTCTTTTAATTGTTTCATTTATCCAATTAAAATATCGTTTATTGAGACACTATCAATTTAAAAAGGCCTTGGTAACAAATGTGATTATAAAAAGGAACACTTTCTAACTAATTTTTATAAAAGAAACATTTCTCGTTAAAATTAACTTAAATTTTCATGGATGCGAAATTTTTCTTTTTAAATTGAAACAACTGATTTTTTTACATTTAAATAAAATTCTTTTCGATCTTTTAATCTTTTGATATACTTTACATTTTAACATTTACAATTTACATTTTACATTTTAAGTGTAGTCATGTCAAATCTTTAGAAATGATTTTTTACGCATAAAGTAAGGTACATTTAAAATAAGTCAATTAAACATAATTTTTCTTAATTTTTTGAAATTTTTTACTGCACACTTTTGAATTGTAGTGTCTTAATTATTAAGTTTTTAAATGGATAAATGAAACAAGTAAAGTAATTTAGGTCTGTTATCATTCTATTAGTTTTGATAATCTCTGGGTCATTTGCTACATTTTTTGTTAGTGTGACCTTGCTATATCTCACAAACTAGACGCGTTTTAACATTTTGACATTAGTGACACGATGCCCGTTATTAAGAATAAGAAAAAAATCATCGATTACTGCACATTCATGGAATCTTGCACATAAATTCAAATTTGCGATGTCAAAATTCTTTCTGCCCTAGTTTCATATTGGTGCCCTAATTTTATTCATATTAATGCTTTTTCCCTTGTTAACGAAATTAGTTTATTACAATCTCTCCATAATGCGTGGAAGTGCATTTTACCATGATTTACTCTTCTAAACAACTGGTTTATTCCAGTTCTGTTTTTTAATCCCTTTTGTCTTTTGTGATTTTTTTCTGGTTTTACTTATCACCTTTATGTTTTTATTTTTTCTTAGTGAATTAATGTTTAATATTTCAGAATTTCAAATCCCTTTTATTTCTTTTTATTCAAGTTCGGTAAGTCGTGGAAACAAACGCCTGTTTTAAGACGCTTGAAATCTGTCGACTGTTATTTCCAACTCGTATATTTTTTAAACTATTGAAGTTTTTAATCATGTAATATATTACCGATTCAGTTTCTTGTTATTATTAGTTTTATATGAAGCAATTTTACTTTAATAATTTTGCTTTTAAATTCAAGTATTGAAATTTTTCAGAATTATAGACAACTTAAAAGTTGATTTCAAGTATACTTCTACAATTCTAGTATATTTATGATTTTTAGTATTAATGGTATTTAGTATTAATGACATTTAGTATATTGATGTTACCGATTTCAAGTATATTATCGATATTTAGGGTGTTTCATAATCCCTACCCTTAATATATATGCATTTTAAATTTTTTGTCATAAATGAAATGATCGCATCGCAAATTAATATTTAAACGAAAAAAAGAAGGCAAAAACATTCGAGTTTCTACTAGGATGAACGAGACTTAAAACATAAAAATCTTTTTCACGATAGATTATGATGGCGTTTTTTGCTTTTTCCTATTTTAATTATGGATTTTTGACAATTAGACGTAAGTTTTTGTACCAGCTCTATAAAATATAGTTTAAGGGTGGACATCACAGAATATCATGTTTGTCACTAACATATTCTAAATATATCCCTGATGAGAGGAGTTGAAAGAATATTATAAGAAATACAGCTAAAGTTTATTTGATAATCAAACTGGCTTTGAATCTTTAGTTACCCCTTCCTCTGTAATAATTCGAAAGATTTTTCTTTCCCCCCCTCTAAAATACGTATTAATATGAATTATCTAATAAATACAAGTATTTTAATTTATTTTTTACAAGGATTATTGTAATAGTAGTAGTGTTTTAATTATATCTCTCTAGAGCAGCACGGTCTGGAAAGCATCCTCGATGATGAAGGATTTTAAAAATATACATTAAGGGTGGTGATTATGAATAACCTGTTTGATGTACTGACCAAGATAATTTATGAAACGGTAACACTTTTATTGCTAAGTTGACTATAAAAGTTTTAAAGAGTCTTTATTTAGGGTGAGTTCAGCATTTCCTATAAACAGAGCTCTTTTGAGAAGCACTGCAATCTAATTTTAGTGTTCTCTTTGTGACGTAATAATGTTGTAAAGTAGTCGTAAAATATTTAACGACTGTCCTGAGATCTTCATATTTTCTTCGGGTGCTGAGCTCAAATTGAGAAACAAGGGTAAACAAAGGTAGGTGTGCGAGGAATCAGAAAAATAATTTCTCGTTGTTTAGATTTTTCGTTGAAAAGAATGAGCTTTATTGCCTTTCATATAACTTTTAATACTTACAACGAGACTTTAATTAGACCTTACAACGAGACCTTACATGATGTTTGCATTTTTAAAACAGAAAAATCCAGTTTGCTCTTTTATTATATTTTATTTCAAAATTATTAAGATTTAATGTGAAATATATAATTTTAATATCTTTTAAATAATATTATCTTTTTAATATTTTTTCTAATATTCTTTAAAATAGAAACTTTTATTTAAACTCATGCTTTTTTTTCCTCCCTTCATATTTAGTTTAACCGCTATGCTCGCTTACCTAGAGAAAACAATGTCGGTTATATACAGTGCAGTTTGACTGATTTTGGTTTCTGTTTAAATAAACTAAACATAAATTATAATCCAATCTATGTACACTTTTTACTTGCATTAGAAACAGAACTAATATAATTAATAAAAAAAATGAATATAAAGGGAGTAAACAATTATAAGCAAGAAAGCTTAAATGTTGTTTTGAAGTGAATTTTAAAAGAGTATTGGCAAAAATTCAAAGCTGAACTTAAATGAATGCGTATTCAATGAGCGGCAGCTCGGATTGAGAAATTAAAATGACCAAAATTGCAAAAGCAGCATTGAGCGTGTGCAAGAACAATTTGTATCCCCAGAAAAGAAAAAGAACAGAATTGGTGAGTAATGCGAGCAGGGGGTGAGCGCCTTGTTTATACGAATACTGCACTGAGAAAAAAGTACTTTCAAAACTACCAGAAT
Organism: Parasteatoda tepidariorum; assembly: GCF_982258835.1. Taxonomy (NCBI): domain Eukaryota; kingdom Metazoa; phylum Arthropoda; class Arachnida; order Araneae; family Theridiidae; genus Parasteatoda; species Parasteatoda tepidariorum. The sequence goes on along the minus strand of NC_141755.1, from coordinate 16,455,046 downwards.
ATGGGAAAATTTACCTTTTTCTGGCTTAATAAGGACACAAAAAAACCCCGATAATTTTTACCTAAGCGTTGGTAAATATTGTGATTAAATTAATAAAATATGGTTTTCTAATATGTGATAAAACTTGGTAAATGAGGCAAAATTTTTTAATTTCTTCATGATATCCTAAAGTATGGCATAAAAACGATTTATTCGATAAAGTTTACTTTCCAGCTATGCATTTCTTTCTTAATGTATAAAAATAGGAATTATAATTTTAAAATGCACGAATTTCCTGTAAACTGTTTCCATATAAACGAAAAAATTACAATAAATAAATGGTTTAAGTGCTGTAAATTTTGCTTTTTATGACTGGAATTATAATTTTTTCCACAGAAATACCATTACGTTACAGTGCGATTATTTTACTAGAAACTTTGTTCCATGTAAAAAACATATTAATTTAAAATGATTATAACTGTATCAAATTTAAGAGCAATAGAAGCTCAAGAATAATATGCTTTTATTTTTTCATCTAATAATATCGCTAAATGTACATTTTACTATAGTAGAACAACGTCTGAAACGGTATACTTCATAAGTTTTGAAAAATATCGAAGTTATTTGGCGTATATTGAACATATATATCTTTTTGCGTTTTTTCTTTGAGTTGAATAATCTCTTTTTGATTATCAATATCAGTGACTTCTTCACAGTTGGCTATTTTAACATAGGTCGTCCAACTCTCTACAAAAATTCTAGATATTATTAGTACTTTTATAAATAGTAATTTCTATCAAATGTATATTTTCTAATAATAGAACAACGCCTGAAACGGTATACTTCATAAGTTTTGAAAAATATCGAAGTTATTTGGCGTATATTGAACATATATATCTTTTTGTGTTTTTTCTCTGACTTGAATAACCTCTTTTTGAATATCAATATCAGTGACTTCTTCACAGTTGGCTATTTTAACATAGGTCATCCAACTCTCTACAAAAATTCTAGGTATTATTAGTACTTTTATAAATAGTAATTTCCATCAAATTAAATTTAAATTTAAGATAGCAATATGATGATACAAAGCATTTCTTAATGTAAATTGAGTAATATTATAATATAGTTAGGTATTAAACTTTCTGCTTAGAGAAAATATTAAATTTCGTTTTTTTTTCTTTTCAAAAACACATTGAAAGAACACTTTTGCACATATTTCTCCATTATTACAAAAATTTCCTGTTTGGAATTCTGGAACATTGTTGAATGAAGTATTTGTAAAAATATATAGCATCTCTAAAACGTCCATCTCCATTTAAATAGCCCGTAAAAGAGATAAAATAAAAATGATAAAATCTCTTCAGTCTGAAATATCTAAACCTGTCATCGTTGTAATATCAAATCCTGAAAAATTTACACTCCCGTTTCTTCGTAATAGTTTTTCTCAACTGTGCTACATTCAGGTCACATACTCTTAAGTTAAAAGTCATAAAGAATATCTAAGATCCAGAGAAAGATCGTGAGCGAAAATTTAAAGGGAAAAACAAAGCAATACAGAAAGATTTCCTAACAATATTTTCAAGCAAATCTATTTTACCATTTCTATTTTGCGTGCATGGCAAACAAAACAATTGCTTAGAAAACAGAGTTTTACTTCTAAAATGTTACCATAAATTTAAAAATTCTGCATTTTTAAATGTAGAATTTTTCAGTAAAATTCAGTTTTTTTTTATTAAAAAAGGGAAACCAGATTGTGGATACATTTATAAGAATGAATATTTACGTTACTTACGATGAATCCTTTCTGGTGGTAAAACTACACTGTAAAAATAATCCAAGACCAAATTACAGTATAAAGTATCGGCACTTTGGGTGCATCATCCGTGAAATCCCTTTTATTGTAAAATATATTTTGCACTATAATCAACTTTACTGTATAATCCATTTTAACCATGAAATTTACATCACAATTTTTACTGTCATATTTATTTAATTAGTGGGATTCAGTGATTTTACGGTAGATATAACTGTAAAAATTATGGTTTGCAGATTTTTTATTGCGTGACAGGTTCTGGTAAAAATAGATTTTACTGTAATTTGATCCAGATGTTTTTACAATGTAAAAATGTCACAAATTAAAATCAAAATTAAAATGGCACAAAAGAAAATCAAATATGAAATTAGAGACGTTTGCCACTGTAATAAATTTAACTTGTCATAAATAGCACTATAAATTGCAAAAACTATTTTGTTGATATTTATATTTTTTAAAGTAAAAACAATTAAACATTCTGCGAACGTTTAAATTAAGGTAGGGGAAAAAGCAGTTAAAGAAAAAAAAGTTATATTTTCATTACACGCGACCATATATGGCAGTACTTTTACTTTCGTTACTTGTACCGCCGGTACAAGTAAAAAGTACGTACTTTTACTTGTACTTCGTTACTTTTTAAATTTAGTACTTTTACTTGTACTTTCGTTACTTTTTTTGGGAAAAAGTACAAGTATTTGTAACGGAAATGTTGAATGAAATCGTTACTTTTTTCTAAAACTCGGTAAGCTTTCTAAAAGAAAAAAAAAATTAAAAAAAAAAAATCCTGTCAAAATGCAATTATTTTGCAAAATGAATAAAAGTATTAATTTGGAAGTTATTTTCATTCATTTTCGAGTTTTATGCATTTGTTTAATACATTTTAAATAAAAAAAAATGTTGGATTTTGTTATTACGTTTTTCAATTTTCTTTTTGGACTCACTAATAATACATTTTTGTCTTAATACATTTTTTACTAAATACATTTTTACCTAGTACAGTTTTTACTAAAATTATGTTTATGCCCGACCTTGTCAAACAATGCCCAGTCAAATCTCTAAGAACTTCCGAACTATTTGTGCTACTGAGAACTATTATAATTACTATTTTAACTCTTGAAAACTCGAAGGTATTAATTTAGCCGCAGATACTAAAATTCGTTTACAAATTTTAATTCTTCCGCTTGGCAGAAATGTTCGAAAAATGATTTTCTCGCATGACTTCATCATTAGCCATTGTTACAAATAAAACTGTAGACTGTTCTGTTTCAACTTATACTGATGCACATTCAATTATTTTTTATTAGCTCAAAGATCACAAAGCTATCTGAAACCCCGTGTTTGCTTTGTTTATGTTTGTGCTTTTAAAACGCGTTTCTATAGAGTAAAACAATTTTAAATCAATAGCAATTTAAATAAATAAAGATAATAAACTAAAAATTAAAATCAATAGATAAAATTTCTTTTTCGTGCAAATCCATAAAAAGTTTCATATTAAAATTATACTTGATTTTAAAATTATATTATCCGATTATATCATAAAATTATATTATAATATTCCTCCGAATTTAAAAATAAATTAATATCCATAACTTTCAAAATTAAAAATAAGTAAATAAATAAAACCAATTTTGCAAAACCATTGAAGAACATAAGAATATTATTCAATAAAATTTTAGGTTACTTTGAATTTTCGATTTCCTAGAAATGTACTTTTAAATCGTTACTTTTTTGTTTAGTACTTGTACTTTTACTTGTACTTTTTACTCGTTACTTTTTAAAATAAGAACTTTTTACTTTTTACTCGTTACTATTTTTAAAAAAACTTGTACTTTTACTCGTTACTTTTTAAAAGTAACGTTGCCATATATGCACGCGACCCAGCTTAAAAAGCTATATTTTTATAATTTGGCTATAAAATGTAATACCCCACAGTATTCAAATAACAAATTTTAACAAATATCACTATTTGAATAGTCATAATTCAGAAAAATCTACAATTCATTTTTGCTCTTTCTTACAAGAATTTCTCTAGCACACCCTTATCTAAAGAAGGGTAAAGACTAAAATAATATGGCAAGGATATAAAATGGAAGTGCTGCCGTCGGTGACATTTTGACGACTCAATTTTAAGACATCTAGAAAAGAAAAGTTTTGAAATTTTCATCGAAATTTCTTTTGAGTTCAAAGCACCTTTAAATTGTTCTATATAGTTAAGATATAGTCGTATATAGCTCTATATAGTCCATGAGGCAAAAATGTAAAAAAATTTAAACTTTTTTTATTACGCTTTATATAATGTAATTAGAAAAAGTCGTCCTGTTTTGATGGCTCAAAAATAGTCGCCAATTAATTTGGATGGCGGTAAAGTTCTTTTCACCTCTGTCGCATCAGTTTCACCTCTGTTGCATCATCTTGATTTCCTAGAATCTTGTTTCATTCATATGAATGACGAGTTTCTAGTAAATGACATTATTTTCTCACCACTCCTTCACAGCTTTTGAAAATGCAACTTATCTTCATTTACCTCTCTGGCGACAGCAGTTTTTAAAATTTGGTTTTCTCGGTTTTTATTTTATTTTAATTTTGAATCTGTTCTCGTTTTTAAAATGGGCGCTTAATTTTGAGTGCTCAAATTATGTCGGCTTTCTCTATCTCTTAATTTTTGAAACGAATAAAGTTTTTTTTTCAATGAAGATTTATTAGTTTTGTTTCCTTCATTCATGCATTTACTTCGAGTGATGCTGAAATTAGACGTCATTTTCTGCTCTAGGATCATCATTTCATATTTTCATCAACTTAAAAACGATGTATCTCAAAACTAATTATACCCAACAATATGATATTTGAAATGAATATTTTTTGATTGTTTTAATTTATGAGGTTTTTAGAGATGAATATAAACAAATTATTATACATGTATGTAACATTTTTTCCCTTCAAAATATAAAATTCATAAATATTTCATCATAAAAAGAATCTTACTAATTCTTAAGTACTATTTTTTGTAATTTTTATTAAAAAAGATCTCAAAAATTTAATGTTACGCAAATATCAAAACAGCGTAGCCAGTAACAAAATAGTTTTTCTTTTGATACACTGTTAGAAATTTCGTTAAATAACGATTTATTTAATTTTTATTTTACTATATTAAAATAAAACAGGTAAATAACAAAGAACAAAATGGTATTCAAACTGTTAACTGTGAACAAAAACCCGTTCATTAACTGCTTTCACCTAATACGGTTAAACAACCAGCACTTTATCACACCAACTAGTCCCACCTAATGAAGCCACTTAGTTCCTTGCGGATGGATACATATTATAGCCGAGAGGGCTAATTTAATCTCGTGACCGCCAGAACTGGATCCCAGCGTTGACACCACAACATTTCCTTCAACACATGAAGATTTTCCAATGTCCTACACTCCCCAGTTTATGACACTGGGCTATTAGAATACGATACTCTTATTCATGCATAGATGGTAGCACCATAAAACTGCTAAACTAGCTCTAATGTCCAGTTAAGTTTATTCTTTTTGAAACCATGCTAGTTGTAAATGGTTTCAAAATCACAAAGGGGAGAAATGTTACAGTTACGCGTTACGGTTAATTGGTTGGACAGACTGCTGCCGGTTATTTCACCATAATTTTCAAATGAAAATTCCAAGAGAGTAGAATTCCGTTGTTTCTTACGCAATTAATTAGATAAATGTCTTCTTCATTTTTTGGTTTGATGATAATTAAAATAAATTGAAATTCTGAAGTTCTCACGGACTGTTTTAAGCTTATTCATCAAGCATAGAAGCGAGAAAATGTAGAAAAAGATAATAAAATGAGCGAATTCTGAAATGGGTGAGTTTATTTAAAACAATTTTTTGTTTAATTCGTCTTTTGAAATAGTTTATTAATGGAAAAGAAAACAATGCACTCTTTAAAACATAGATTTATATGCTGTAATTACAAGAAATTTCTGTAAAAGCAAACATGAAAATAACTGAAATACATGTAACAATATTAAATTCAGTCTAAAGCTACGTCGTTATAATGATACATTGGATAAAGCTTGCTGTTCATGAAAATTTGTCTTGATATAGAAAGACTCCGAAAACGTAATTTCAAAAGGTAATAAGTAGAGATTTGGAAGAAATATGTTTTGTAAATTTAATTTTATTTCACATTTGCTTTCTTAACTATTACGCTTTTCCAATAACTATTTCTAAGTGTCAAATAGTAAGTAATTAAATACTTTTCAAGAAGAACAATGTAGTAATTACGCATTATATATCCAGTAAGAGCAGGCTTTTGCAATTAGAAATAAATTCAAGTAAAAGACAAGATTCTAAATTAATTGCTACAATTCGACAAAGGAACATTAATAAAATTGCGTCTTTAATCGAAAATGCGTTTAAACTTTTGTTTGTAACAAAATATTGGATATATTTTAAATCAAATTTATCTGTTGAAAAATTTAAAAAATAGTCAGTACTTACAGAAAAGTTCTTATTAAGGGTTTAAATAAGGGTCATAATTGTACCCAAAGGTCATAATTGTGGGTCATAATTGTAATGAAATTTGCCACTGTCATCTAATCATTATTTTTATACACATGACAGCCGCTAACTATAATAATTTCTAGTTGATTTGAGAGGTACTGATGAAATGATGCACTTGATGCGCCCTTCTTCAGAACTTTAGTATTTTATTAAGATTTATCATGTATTAGTTTTAATACTTTTTTCAAATTACTAATAACATAAAGTCGATATACAAATACGATATACTAATACGAATATCGGAGATACACTAACGACGATAAACGAATTACTAATAACATGTGTTGAAGTAAATTGTTGAATCTAGAAACTGTCAGATTTTATCAAGGCATTTGTTGTTTATTTGTGTATTATTCTTGACAAGTCCTAGATGTACTACTTTTCTTATAAATGATTTGTTTTCTATTAAAATTCAAAACATCCAGTCTTACCCTACCAGTGAGGTAAGACCAGATATACTCGAATGTATTCGGCTTATGTAAACTCCATGGAATATTTAGAAATACTAGTATTTTAATGAAAAAGTGGCAAACATTTCCATTTTATACGACAATTGAGAAAACTACATATGTAATTCACATATGATGTAGTCAAAGGAGGGGGGGGGGGGACTGACTATTGTTCCGAGGTTCGGAACTGCTATGTGCCCAACCAAAATTGTTTAAAAAAAAAATCGTGCTTATTAATTAGTTTTTTTTTAAAAAAAAGAATGTTTCAAAGATTTTTTTTTATATCTAGATTAAAACTATAATTTTTTATCATTCATCTTTAAGGGGAAATAAGGCATTTTGTGCTTCGAGAAAGGGACTTGCAATAAATATTGTCCTGGGACCAATAAAACCTTTGTTCAAATTTGGATGTAGTCATTTTCTTCAACCTCTGTACTGCAGCTTTTGTGGGTTCAATATAGACACACATTAAAGGGGGGGGGAGATATTACCCAGTCTTATCCCGAGAGTAGAGATTATTGAAGCGAAACAGAACAGTGCTACTATTTGAATAAATCCTTATTTAGTGTTAGAGTTTGAATCTTTAGAACACATCTAGGAAACTGGACTTAAAAAAAAACTTCTTGTATTTTTGAAAAAAAAAAACATAATTGGGCTGAATATTTAATCAGAATTCAAGAAGACCGAAACTGTAAGAAAATATTTTTTTAAAATATTTATTTTTCGATTTGTTAGCCAATGCTAACAAATCGAAGATGTAAATCGACAATGTTAAGAAGGACATCAACACTTTGAAAATAAAAAAGCTGGAAGACAGTAGCTAAATCAGAGGGACGGTTGGAGGAAACTCCGAGAGAAGGCCAGGGGCCTCCCAGGGCTGTCACTCCAGTAAAGAAAAGTAAAAATGATGTTTATAACTGTAATGAACATTAACTAAGATTAGTCTTAAACCGAAAGAATATTTGAAAGTCAACATGGTCAAACACACTTAGATTCACAAACGAAGTGAATTAATCAGCGAAAACTTACCAATGTAATAGATTCTTCTTTTTGACTAGTAAAATGTAATTCAGAGTCGGCACAATCGATTGGTATAGTTATTTGCAAAATCGAGGTACCCGATCTCACCTTATTATTCGGTCTCACCCCCTCTTCCCCAATTAAATTTCAATTTTATGAGATTTGACATGAAATTTAATTACTAAATTTTTATAGTAATTGTAATATAGCCGAAAAGAAATTTACCATTGACATCAAATCTGGATTTTTATACACGTAATTGCCGCAAACTGATGTTAATTTTCAGTTGATGTGAAAGGTATTGATGAAATAATACTATTGGGAGGACCGGAAAGTAATGTCGTTTTGGAGCATTAAATATTCATTAGTCTCAAAAACCAATCCATTTTTTTTCCGATTCTTTTCGAAACATTTTCGATTCAGCATTAAAAGGTTGTTGGTAACGAGGGTGAATACAATATTGAATAATAATAAAATCTTGATAACAAATATAAAATTCACCGAAAGACACTACTTTCCGGTTCCCCTAATATCAATGTGTTCTTCTTTGAAACTTCAAATTTAATTAAAATTCATTATGCAATTATTTTAGTGCTTTTTTTTGAATACTCGTAATTCAATTTCATATCATTCGTATTTGCTTTCACTCCAAACTTTAAAAAAAAAAAAATTATAAGCTTATAATAAGAGTTATAATAAGAGTTTAAAAGATACTCAGACATGTGTAAATATAAGAGTCTGGAAAATCTATATTTTCAGCTGATTGGCTTTCGTCGAAAACCTTTGGTCAATGATCTATATCTTTCGTTTTCTATTTACTTTCATCGAACGCATTCGTTGCCTCCTTGGAGGTTAGGAAACTTTCATAGCTTGTAATTGTATTTAATACTGCTTCTATAAAGCGTTTTCAATGGACTGTTTTCAAATTTTTCAAACTTTTTAAACATTAAAAACTTTTTAAACTTTTATTGCATCATTTTTATACGTCTTTCTCAAGTGAGCAATCATGCAATTTTAAAAAATACAAAGAATTAAAAAAAAACTGAATTAAACAAATAAGAATGATCATTAAACAATTAAAAAGTATTAAAACAAATTGCCTAATGCCAATAAGTAAACTTTGAATGAACTTAAATTATTGAGGTTTTTTTTATTGTCCTTGTGTCTCAATATAGTTAATATAGTTTGCTAATGTTTTTTTTTTTTTTTTTTTTTTTTTAATTTTATTATCGTTCTTTTTGTCCAACCAGATAGAGGTAAAGAGTTGGTTAATGATCTTCGCTTCCATGCTCGAAATTTGTATCCATAAACCATATCCATAAGTTGTTTCGAATTTAGCACTAATCAGGAGGCTCAATAGTTGGGGAGATTTCAGTATCGTGATCTGCGGCAGAATAATCGCCAAGTCTTGGAAACTTCCGGGCAATGTCCCGCGAGAAACTGAAAAAAATTACCACAGAAAGGGACCAACCAACTCCTCCTAGATAAGAGCAGGCCTCAGCACGGGTTACCATAAATATCCTTTAGTAGTCCAAACGTAATGACATGCTCCGTATTTTCAACCACTGCGCTGCTTAGTACCCTTAACGAAATGACATCTTTCTTATTTTTCATCTACTGCGCAGTTAACTTCGTTAGATCGGACTACTAAATTGATCCGTGCTGAGACCTTCCTTCTTCTAGGAAGTGTTGGACCAACTCGAAAGGTATAACTCGTAGCCACCCCGGGAAAACATCTACATGTTTTTTTTTTTTTTTTTTTAAATTTGCAAGTTCAAAATCTATTTGGCACCTTGGCGACAGCAGTTGGCGTGTCAGATCACGATACGGAAATATCCCTCATTAGTTGTTAAGAGGAGGCGATACCGTGGGAGAAACTTCTCTTCACAAATTCTATTTCCTGCCCATAAATAATTTAAAGTATTGAAAAAGTGAGTTTAGGTAAACCTAGAGTAAACTATGAAGTTTTAAATAATGAAAAGACATATTGAAAGTATAAAAATGAAAACAAATTATGAAAAGATAACTTAGGATTTCACAATAAGGAAATTCACTTTCATGTTTCGAAATTTATTTTTCAGTATTCGAAACTTCATGGCCTACTCACGGTTTGCCATAACTCCCATTTTCTTACTTTAAATTCTAAATTAGTTATTGAGGTAAAACAGAATTTGTGACGAAAACTTTCTCTCACGGTACAGCGTCCTCTTAAAATAATTAAATTACGCGATTTTTAACTATATTTTCCTGCAAGGTAAGAGAAAATCATCAACTCTATTCCCTGTTTGCTAAGTGCACGCCAAATGGATGCTAAGTTTCAAGTGAGAACGTATAAAAACCTCGCCAACTTCCTTCACATCCTTCGTTTTGCTTGTTCTCTTAAATATATAATCTTGTGAAATCATCTTGTCAAAATTTAAGTCCTGTGACTACGAAACTATAACCTTTTTTGATAATTCTATGATGTATGTCGAAATAGATAGCACAAATTGAATTTCTGGCTCATACGTTTATTCTTTAAATCTTTTATACTGTTTTAAAAGCATATTTGTATAATTTAATTACGGAATAAAGCGGAGCTTTATTCAGTCTCATGATTACTTAAATCGTATACCGCAATGGTCTTTTCTTAACTTGCAATGGAGTACAGCCCATCTTGAATATTAAAATTTTCGTACGACAAACCAATTTCTCTAATGAGTGGCCGCTTTAAATCTTTGAATATTTCATAACGTTGCATAGTTTAAAACTATTTTACATATAAATATGAGTTAGTAAAACAGGGGTCAAAGAAAAGTAGAAAAAAATTGCTCGATTCCTTCTCCGGTTGGTTATAAGCTAAGTCCTATAAGAGGATAACATAAACGAAATTTTTGATGCTTTGAACATTATTTAGATAAACATTTACCAATTAAAATTGTAATTAAAAGTATTACTAAATTAAACATCATGATAATAATTTAAACTATAACTTACCCGAATGTAATTCATCAGAATTGAAAATTTTTGGGTTTGATTGAATTGTATATAAAATACATACATACAGAAATCCAAATACGCTTAGCTCATTTGAAAAGTGAGTTAAAAAGATATGCTAGTGAATTCTATACATCATTTGAAATATAATTCCAGAATATTCTCTAAAGACCCCTTCTTAATAAAGATGTTTATAATTATGATATTGTGCGAGGAAGGTATTGACGTCTAATTCTTTTCTTTCAACGGTTTTGAAAAATGTCATTATTTTGCACTGATATATTTTATTAAGTTTATTTTTAACTGCTATATTATAGTGCAGAATATAATTTTAAATAAACTATCTGAAATTACACCGTACCTGCATAAATAATCGTACTTTAAATGTAACCATGATACATAAATTGAAATTAATATTTACTTTTGGTCACTCTAACACTGCATTATTTGGTTTCATGAAAAATATGAAAATAGTTTGAATTATTAATTTGTTTTAATGGGTTTCATCCAAGTCAAAAAAATGGCGCGAAATTGACAACTATTTCTGATATAATGATTTATTTTACGTATTTAACTATATTTTTAAAGTCCAATCGACTCTTTTCAGAAACTTAATAAATATATACAATTGAAACTTTCTTTTGATAATAGGGTCCTTCACATAAGGCATTTTTTAAAAATTTTCTTGGCGAAGGATTTTAGAACAACACGCTTAAAGGGTAACTTCTCAGGACAAAAGAAAAAAGAATGTTAACGACAATTTAAGACGGATCAATACACTTCGACAATATAGTTAAAACGATAAAGTTTCTAAAATGATATTTAACTGCCATAAAATTGTTTTAAACTTCACTTAAGCCCTCTTTTTCCTTTTATGAAAACTATTCTTCCAAATCTAAAGTTCCAGCTAACTGGGATAAAATCAATTTCAGTTTAAAAACGAAACAATTACCATTTTAATTTGAAAAAAATAGGATTTAAGTTTTATCACATGCCATAAAAATCACATAAAAACTTAATAAAAAGATAATTTTAAGGAAGGATAGCTTTAGAGAATAAGGACAATTTTTCTATAGGATTTGCAAATACACTTCAAGCAAATAGCATCTGTTTATCTAAATAAATTAATAAATAAAATATTAGAGAGGCAACACAACGTATCGAAAATAACTTTTTTCCAAAAGTTTTCAACTAGAATATAGAGACAATAAAAATTCCGTAATAAGATGAGTGTCACAGCCGTTTATGAGTCAAAAATAAAAGTATACGCTTACTGCTTCAAAATAGAGCTTTATATGGTCATATTTCATAAACATTAGGTTTCTGAAAACTGACTCAGAGTTATGTTAATGGAATATGTCGGATTCCTGCTTTAAACAGCTTATTTAAATCCACTTCTGGATATAAAATGAGGGTTTAGTTTGGAGTTTATGTCACAAAAGGGATAAACATTTTTTGAAATAACATTCGAATGTATCGAGTGCAGGCATATGTTTTCTCTCATAACATATTATGAATCGAAGAAACATCTCTGTTTTCTATCATAAACATGAAAATACGGTTATTTAAATTTACTATCAGGTTGTTTTTTTTAAAACTCAGATTTATTATTAGGTACTTTATTTACGCCACACTAGAGCTGCTCTATGGACTGCAGGAGAAGGTCTGAGAAACATTGAGAATGATCCGAAGACATGGGATCGCAATTTTGATCCTCGGCAGGAGTCGTGGAGTCGAATTAACTACTAGTTAACATCTAAGAGTTAACGAGGACCGATACCTCGCACCGTCGGTCTCTACTCTGGCTGATCAAAGTCGTCACCCACCTGCTTACTGACATCACACAGTGGGCCAGCATCCAAGGTTTCGTGACCAAAATTAGTATTTCGATAAAATTTGTTTCAAAATTTGAGGGTTTCTATCGGGGATTTTTATGTACAGGTAAATTGAATTCATGGTTAAAATGTTGAAATTCACTAAAAATATCCAAAAAAAAAACAAAATGGCAACTGAAATATGGCGAGCAAAAATTAAAAAAATAATATAGTACGTTTAAATAATTAAATACAGCAATGAAAATATAATAATTTTCGCAATTTTGTATTAAAAATAAAAAGCAAATTATATTTCCGAAGTAATATTACAAAATAACGCGAATTAATTACAAAATAACGCGAAAACATGAAAAAAAGCATAATTTTTGTTTTTCGGTATATTTAGTCCACCTTTGCAATACGGGCAAAGTGGGGCAGTAAGAAGAAACATCAAAGAAGACAACAAAAAAAAGTTTAGCTAATTACCTAGCGGAACTTTGAAAGTCATTCAAACATTGTAAAATGTCGAATGATAAGATATAAACTATAAGTTTGTCAAAAGTATTAACTAATCCAACAAATAGAAAAATTGTTCTATAATTTTAGACTAATTACTCTGATAAAAATGTAACAGTAAGGTGGAATTCCTACATACATTTCTGAAATAAAAATTTAAAAGTTACGTTAAAAAATTTTTTTAAACATATTTTTCATTACATTGTACTCTCGTCGGTCCAAAAAGTAAATTATAATGTTTGGAATGATTATGAATACTTAATTAGGGCTATATTAAAATTGCCTACACATATTTTAGTTGAAAATTTAATTTTTGACTTTTGGCCAAAGATCATGATCTTCTGGCCCACAGTGCATCAGCCAGTGATGCTTGACTTCGGAGTGAACAGTATCTTTACGACCAGTCCACTGCGGGACATTTATTATTAGGATTTTTTATCAAAAATAATTTGGCCACCGCCACTTCAATTGCGCCTTCTAATCTCCTGAAATAATTTCGATATTTCTAATTTATTTTAAATAAGTTAAAGTTAAATAAGTTAAAGTTAAATAAGTTAATTGAAATAAGTCAAGTTCTTATACAAGTAGTGTCAATATATCATTTGAAATATGTCAGTCATAACTCTTAAGTGTAATTTAAAAATGAATAGTTAGTCATGTAAGGAAGACGGAAACCAACAAGACGTAATTCAATGTTTCGAAAATTGCAAAGGTAGCTACCATTAACAGCGGAGATTTTAGCAAAAGATCATTAAAAATAGTGACAACTCTACACCATAATATTCTACAGTGTAGAGCGTTGTCTCTTTTTTTTATGTGTTTTCAACCATTTGTTTCAGTTTATCAGTTGTATTGTTCAGCCGATTGATATAATATTTTTTTGGTTTACCAGTTTTCGATTCCATGGCTTTGCAATTTTAAGCTTAACTCAGAAGTCAAGAAGCCTGTTGTTTCAAACACTGATAACAGTTTTTTTTATTTAAATCAACATGTATTTCCGTTATATGGAGAGAAATATTGCGAATGCCTCCCACGGTAAGCCCATGTGTAAAGAAATTCGAACTCAAGATCATCTTGGAACATTTTTCACTTGCAGCTTAGTTTATGCATGTCGAGAGAATTATGCGAATGGACCAGAACCGACAGAATTTACACTTAGGTCACATGATTGGATAGCAAGTGCTCTATATCCTGAGATATCCCTACTTTTCTAGAAATTAAGGCTTTTCTGAAAACAATTTCTTTTAGGTCTATGTATTTTCCGGAAATGTTTCTTAGAGAGTCTCACCAGTATAGATTTCATCTATCTTTATGATCTATGGGATTCAAAAAGCTTGCTAAAAAGATAAAAGGCTTCTTTCGTAGGAAATACATCCATTGAAATTTTAATTATTTTAAGAAAATGAAACATTTATATCTTTAGATGGAAGTCTTTGTGGGAAAACGCTCTAATAGAAATAAGGTTGTAAAAATTCTATATCAAATTGTGGTAAAAAAGGCTTTAACTATACGGCTTCTTACCGTAAAATCCATTTTCACCTTAACGGAAAAAATGGATTTTTACCGTAACTGTAAAAATAGATTTGTTACGGAACAAAAAAATCTGATATACCTTAGTTCTTGCTATAATAATTACACGGATCCCACCGATGACTGGTCGATGCGAATTTCGTGCCCGGCTCTCATGGATCGCAGTCCTGGCATAAAATATCATCAGTGGTAGACGGATCAGGGGTTAGATTCCCCTTTCCATCAGACTAACCATGGGAGATTTTTGTGGTTTCCCTCTCCATGTAACGCAAATGCTGGTTATTTCCATCAAAAGGTCCTCCACTAAGGCAAATTTCTCCCCAATACTTGATCCATGAGTTCCCTTGTCTTCTGGATTGGATTCAAATTTACAAGGTTATGGAGTTGAACATTGGTGGTCGCAAACCCAAAACTGGGTTGGCTGTTCAACAACGGTCATAAAATAAAATATTAATTGCAATAAATTCACTGAATCACTCTAATTAAATAAACATTGCTCTAAAAATTATAGTATAATATTTTACGGCAAAAATTGTATTTTACAGTAGAATAGATTTTATGGATGATGTACCCAAAGTGTGGAACTTAATACAGTAATTTGGTTCGGAATTTTTTACAGTGTAGGTTTAATTTCAAGTTCTTCTACTCCTTTGATTTGGATTTTGGTTGATTTGAAATTTTTGGAGGATTTGAATTCGAACATGTAATCCCGAATCTTTTCTTAAGACACCGATTAATATTTGTCAATGGAGAGCGGCAAAGAGGCGAGTCTGTACAAGAATCAGCAATGGTTCTCAAAGAAATGCTGTTGAAACAGGCTGATTCAAAGCGGAACAACAAATAGTGATGGCGTGGCAACTGGTGGAAGAGATGGCTGGTGAAAGATATTTTAGAAAACTAAAATTTTAGTATCAAGAATTAATATTGCATAATCTGGTTCATAATTATGAGTTCATTATCTTGGAGACTATTTTGCTAGTTTTTTTCCAATTCACTTGAAAATCGCATTCAAATTTTCTATTTCTTATTTAATAATATTAACATTAATTTATTAATATTCATTTAATTATATTTTTATGATATTTTGATTTTAATTTTTTGTGAGATTAATTTTGAATTTAAGATTTTTTGAATCATATTTTTAAGATTAACACAGCGTTAATTTTTATCAATATATACTTTAAACTATAAGGAATTTAAAGATCATATGAAATGACCTGGATACCTACTTCACTGCATAAATTCACAAGATATTCACCTTTTGAAAAATAAGAGTCAATATAGAATTTTTCATTGAAAGATAAGAATGACAACATAAAGTAGGATTAGTCTCAAAATTTGAAATTCAAATAAAAATTGTCAAAAAAAATATTATAAACACTTTTATTCTTTCAAGTATTGAATATATAAATATTTTAAGGAAAAGAACTTGTTTGAAATAGAATATATTACAAGCTTTTTCCGGTAAAATATTTGGGACTAAAGGAGCTGGTAGTAAAGTCAATCCAAAGTAAAGCAAATTGAATTTTTATATATGCAATAAAACATAGCCTTAAAACTCCAAGAGATGTTAGCAGAAGAAGGAAATTGAGTCCATATATGTTTTTTATTTGTGATTCTCTTACGAAATTAAATTTTTTCTGCTTTACAAGGCTTTATTCGGCTTTTAGCCAACAAAAATATATTATATTTTAAACATCATGAGTCATAACCTGTAATAAATATGCGATGTTGTGTTTAGATTCCAAAAAATCCATCTGCTGTAAGTACACTATGACTAAGTTGGATAAATGGCTCTCCAGCTTATTTATTAACTATATTTTGGCAAAGTGGAACGTGGTAGTTACGTAAGGAGTGATATTTTCAGAATAAATTGACTAAGTAGCTGTTCTTAAATTTAAAAAGAGTTGTGCTTTTTAAACCGCAATCACCATCAAGTGATCCAAAGTTTGGACCTCTTACTTTTACTCTTTACTTTTATCATATTTCGCCATATCTCGAAAGTTTTTTTACGTGAAATGAAAACATTTTGCACACAATTTTAAAATTCGTTTATTCCAAGATAATGCCATACAAAAAATACATTTTATGAAATATTTATTATTTTATTTAATAATAGTCCAAAAAATTTTGAATTGTAAAGTAAAAGTATGCGATTTTTTTTGCATCTTTTTAAAGTATGTAAATTAATATGGCAAAATACAAAATTTGAGTGAAATCAATCGGATAGTTTCTGAGAAATGAAATTCTCAGAAACTATCTGTTTTGTACAACTTTCATTTTCCTTTACGCATTTTGAATAAATTTTTTTTAATTTCACTCTCATTATTTTTTCAGAATAACATTTTTATTATTGAGAAATGCGCATTATTTACATAATAACCTCATCAGGACGTTTTATTTTCATACTTTGCCTAAATAGCATTTGTCATTCTATAGAATGCCTAGGTATTATATACAATGCCTAGGGAAAGTATCTAATACTTCTCATATTTCATACCTTACCTAAAAACATCCGGCATTATATACAATGCCTAGGAATTTTATAGAATGCCGGCGTTTCATACTTTTCCTGTAACATATATATATATATATATATATATATATATATATATATATATATATATACATATATATATACATATATATATATATATATATATATATATATATATATATATATATATATATACATATATATATACATATATATATATATATATATATATATATATATATATATATATATATATATATATATATATATATATATATATATATATATATATATATATATATATATATATATACATATACATATATATATATATATACATATATATATATATATACATATATATATATATATATATATATATATATATATATATATATATATATATATATATATATATATATATATATATATATATATATATATATTCATATTTGAACGTGAGAAGTAAAGGCACAAGCGTAAGCAAACAGAATTCTTCTTAGTACATATATGTTAAGTAAATAATGTTAACTTTTGCAAAAAAAAAATACGGTTTTATGCCAAGAAACAACAATCAGTGCGAAGCAATCATCAATGATGGTAAGCGGCAACGAACAAGGGGATTAGAACCCTAGTATTTTTATAGCAGACAAAGGAGGATCTGCTCTTGATCCTTTCGCTTACCAGCATTTATCTGTGCTTATTGTTGTTGTTGATAAACAGTTTATTATATAAAGATTAGACGGTTTTCAATAATAAGATTCAGAAAGCTTTTATTGTATTTATTCAAAGCTCAGCCCCATCCCGCCCCCTAGCGGGGGCATCCGGGGTGAAAATTTATTGATCAACAAAAGGATACAATACAATTTCCAGTTTGAAAACAAAAGAAGATGAGAATTTACAATGATAAACATGAATAATAAAACAAAATAAATGAATAATAAATAAATATGAAAATATTTAATGCTTATCCTAAATTTTAGTTGACATCCTATAATTTTAGTTGACAATGACTTGTATGCCTTATTATTGAATAGAGACGAATTTGATATAGCATTACATGATTTCTTAAGTATCTTTGAATATTACTAACAACAACAATCTGAAAAAGAATACAGTATATAACATTGGATCCAAGAGGGTAAACAGGTAAGTGAAAGACTGTAAACATTAAAAACATTGGATCAAAAGGTAAATTAGACAAGCAAAAGCAATTTAAACGTAATAAAACATTGAAAACATAGAAATTGAACCAACAGGCTTCCAGAATATAAAATATAAAATATCATTGAACCAAAAGGGTTCCAAAGTTAAAAACAAATAAATAGCAATGAAGTGAAATGAGTAGAATTAAAAGAAAGCGTTAAGAGCAATTAGCTGTTTGTGGCAGGGCAGGTGGTCGCTATGCAACCCCGAGAGATGTTAATTAGGTGCAAAGATCTAAATTTGATTCATATGAAGAGGGTCCATGAGATCGTCTGGTGTCATTATATCTACCAGGGTACGTTTAATAATCTCAGTGATAGCATATTTTTTTTTTCTTTGTATTTAATTTATTTTGTATTTATTTTGTATTTATTTTGTATTGTTTTTATTTTGTATTTATTTTGTATTGTTTTTATTTTGTATTTATTTTGTATTTATTTTGTATTGTTTTGTGTTTTATTGTATTTAAACAAATTTGGTTTAATTTGTTTTAATACAATAAATTTAATATACAAATAACTAATATACTAATTATTTTAATATGCTAAATTTGGTAATTAAGTTCTCGGTTCTATTGGGATGAAACTTAATAGCATTTTCCGGCACTAATAACACTTTGCTTTTAAATTGCTATTTAATTTTGGGTTATTATGAAAACACATTGAAAGTATTTCGTCACAAAAATTATTTCAAAAAACAATATTTAAAAAATAGCTTAATAAGCAATATAATAGCAAACAATGTTATAGCAAGCTTCATAGCAATATTTCAAAAGAAGTTTAGGTATCTTAATGCATATTAAGAATTTTTAAAACTTATTTCGTAATTTCAACTGTGTATATCCTGATTTCAAACAGTTTAAAATGAAATTCATTATTAAAGAAATTATAACTTTTATGTTTAATTCTCAAACTGTAACGAAATATCACAAAATGTTACGTAATAAGAAAATAGCATAGAATTGGTTTTCTTTTCTCACATTTGAGTTCCATTGCTTTTAGTTTTATGACTTTAAATTTGAAAAAAACAAACAAACGTAATAAGCATAATAAGCGGAATAATAGCAGAGCATTATATTAATGGTAAATAAAAAGTGTAGGTAAATATCATTAACTAAGAGAAGAAGCAGTATTTTACAGTTTTATACTGATCACAATAAAAGCTAACTGCAAATCTTTTGTTTACTGAGACCATATCATGTGATGTTTTTCTCATTCAAAGGGAATGCTCAAAATGGTAAGACGGAGATTATCTTTTTATGGCATATAGAATAATAAAGAAGTAGTTAAAGTAATTTATTTCTCTATATTATTATAAAAAATTAGTGAATTCTTTAGTTAAATGTCTTATTTTGAATATTTTGCACAGTAGAAAGTAACGTAAGAAATTTCAATACATTTAGGAGAAACGGACCTTTGTATATAAGACCAGCTCTCTTCTTTAAGGGAAAAAGAAAGTCCTGTACTCGTCATTGTAATAAACTTCAACAAAATTGTAGAGTTAATCTTTATTTTAATGGCCCATTATCTTCTTCGAGAAAAAAGTTTATAGGCAATAATACTTTCCTTGAAAAAATTTCTTCATAGCGAGCATATGCCATTTTCTTTTAAAGATTATATACATAAAAAAATGCATAAGATATATATTTGACATTTCTGTATTTATTATACAAGTAAGTAGCATCAAAAATTTTTGAGCAATTTTGACGTACTTCAGGTACTTAAATTCTTCTTAAAAATATGAAACAAAAATTTCTTTACTTCAGCAGCATTGAGATTAAATAAATTTTTATTAATAGTTTTTATCTTCGCTTTAATGTAAATTACTTTCTCTTAAAATTATGATGAAAAGAAAATTCGAATAATGAATATCTCATGTTTCATTGGTACAATTAAACCTTTTTTTTATTAGAATTTATGTAAAATTTCCACTATTTAATAACAAAAAATGGACTAATAAGTTTGCCTAACTAAAATAAATACAGTGAAAACTCCAGGTAAGACCACCTCTATGTAGAGATCTCCTTTATGTACGGTTTCTTTTGTACGGAATTTTTTCCATACTCTTTGTGTTGAAGAAAACTTTTAGGAGACACTATCAAAACCTCTCTTAATGACCAGGAAAACATCTGCACCAATTGCGGAAAAATTCAAATAAAGAAATACGAAAAGAATATTAAAAAAATATTGACACTACAAATAAGTAGAGGAAAATGTATTCAAAATATTTGCGTGAGACTTTTATTTGGAGAATTCTTTTTGATGATCTCTGAAAGAGATCTTCAATTTCCTGTTTCAGTCATAGTGCCCTAAAGATGAATATTCATTATTTGAGTTTAAAGTTAAATTAGAAAAAAAACAATTTTTTTTAGCAAAGAATTGAGCTTCTCAAGCAAACCTTTTCTCAATTTTTAAAGCCAACTATTTTTAATGATATAAAATTAAAAGCAAACTGAAACAAAACAAGTGGTTGTTTATTTAATTAAAATAACTCTATCATTATTAATTGCTAAATGTTTTACACATAATTTTATAAGTAGGGATCATTTTTATTGACACTAAATTTTATTCATCGATCTGGTTTCCATGACACAAGTGGCATTTTTGTACCTAGGAGAAAATTACAGTTACTAAAATTAAAATTATTTGCGGAAAATCATGTGCCTTCGATAACATTTTCCAGTCAACGAAAAGAACCTCTGAGAACAACCAACCTCTATTTACGACCATTTTACTGTGCAACAGAGAGTGGTCGATCCCGAGAGGTTTCAATCATTTTTTTTTGGCGGTTACCAAAGCTTCCAAAACAGGTGTATGGTGGTTACTATATCTGGCTACTGACACCACAAGAAAATCCACAAAGAAAATCTCTTTTCACATTGACCATGGACAAACAACAGTCAACTCTTTTATTCCCTCACAGACAGAAAAACGATGCTATTTTGTCCTGTTCCATAATTCTTTGAAGAAACATCTCATGTCCTAATTAAAGAAAACAATCGCGAGCATACTGATTATTATAATCAGTGAAGATACATTTCACAAAATAGGAAAAAACAATAACTGAAAGAAGAGTATTATTATGGTCATGACAGCTTCATGGGCACATAGTTATTTTTACGGTGAGGGACTGGATCCTTTTAATCCGGTCAATTACTTTAATCCTAGCGGTGAAGTTATTTTAAGTGAATATTCTTGCTATTAATATTCTAATTTCTCAAAAAAGGAGCAATGATAAATATTTTAAGTTGAAACTTATCCTTATTTTCATTTTAAGTATTTCAAAATGATAAATTATGCAATTCGCGATCGCAACGAACTATAGGGGGCGTTGTTGTATGAGACGCTTACCTGCGATTTCCATATGAACCGTCATTCAGTTACTCTGGAGACGTCGTTAATGTAGCGTGTAGCATTGCAACGTTCCTTCTTTAATGTGGCTTATTAAATTTAAAAAAGAAAAATGCTTGATCTTCTTTCTTGTACAACCGAAAACAAAATGGTATCTCCTTTTATTAGAGAAGGAATATCCAAAACACATCGGAAAAATATTTGTACATTAACAGAAAAAAATATGTATATTCTTATAAGAGTTAAAACCTAATGCCCGAGAAATAGTATTACTAAATTTAATGATGTAACATGAAAGGCCCATTTAAACTTTACATTCTATAGTTTTAAGAATCATATTAGTTCAAAAATTAAAATGAACAAAAAGTATACATAAGCCTCATAATTTTATGAAATTTAATTTTGTAAACAACGTTTTTTGACAACAATTTTTATCAAAAAATTTCAAGTTTCAATAAAAATCATTATTTAGAAACTAAGAAACGTAAAATAAAGAATGCTGACGAAAAAAAACCAAAAAAAAAAAAAAAATTCTTTTTTGTCGCCATTTTTAGTGCTACGAATATTCGTCTTTGGGATTTGCCAAAAACAAAACAAAATGCAATTTTATTTTTTCAGGAGGGAAATATTTTACCGAAAAAACGAAAATGTACCAATTCCCACAACATAAAACTTTATCTTGGCAAACGTACGTTTTGGAAATGTTATTTCATTTGGAATCTTATTCATCAGAGTTCATATGGCGATATGATTGTTTTGAATCTATGCTAAACTCTATATCGGCTCATTTTCCACCGAAATCCAATTAACTATTTTGATTTTAAATAAAGTGTTTTATTTTATGAGCTGTCGCAAAAATTTTAAGTGTAGATTGGCGGCACTTAAAAACCGCCAAATCTGTAGCGGCGGTGGCGTTAATACGTCGTAAGTACCGAATTTTTATTCCATACTTTTCTGAATCATATTATTTCAAACATTGGAATATACAAGAAGTATACATAAACACATAATGTTATACCATTTAATTTTTCAAAAGTATTTTGAGAACAATTTTTATCAAAAAATTATAAACTAAAAAACGGAAAATAAAGAATTCTTAGGATAAAAAAAAACGATTTTAAGAATTATTAACATTGAAATAAAAACTTTCATATTGTTTCGTTTTTTATTATTCTTATAGTTCTTAATCAGACGTAAAAAACCATTCTGTAGAGAACCATCATCAAATGAAAAAAAAATATTTACAAGCAAATTTTTTATTGTAAAAATCATTGCACTTACCTGATTTATGATTCCCGGAGAATTCCAAAATGATAAGTTCCTTGTTTGAAAACTTTATTCTCAAATAATAGATACATAGTTTATACCTTCATTACTTTTAGATAACATACTACACAGCAAAATTTTATAATTGATATGAATTTGAATATGTAGCTAAAAACAGAATAGCTGAATTCTAGTTGAACTTATTCTTTCAAAATTAAAAAAAACTTACCAAGAAAACGATTTAAATTAATTAAGAATCAGCACAAATGGCACTATTTCAAGTAACTTGGATAATTTTTTATTGTTGTTTTCCGAATTATATGGATACAGAAATATATACTATTCTATAACGAAGAAGAATATGCTATAACTATTACAATTCTGTATGTTCTGAATTCATATTTATTCACTGGAATGACGAAAGCAATGTTGACTTCACTTTAATTCGTAATGAATTGAAGACAGAAGAAATGCATTTTACCTTAATACACACATCTGTAACAGTATCCGAAATCGGAAGTCATCAGTTGCAAGTTTGTTGATAATAGAAATTAAAAATTATTGAGGAATTTTTCTTCAAATGTTTGGCGTGTTCTGTTCCTGAAAGATTTACTAATATTCTGGAGATTTTTTTCAAGTTCTTCGGCCTTTTCCTTAGGGAAATTTTGTTTCTTATTTGCTGCTAAAAAATGGCGTCTGATTCAGTCAATGACTTTGATGGAACTAAATGAAAACGTGATAAATTAATGTCCGATATTTACCGGCACCCGCTAGACGGCGTACTCGAGCGTTGCGATCGCGAATAAATAATATTCCAAGTTTAAAAATATAACAAGCATAAACCCCTCATATGGTTTCCGTTCATATGAAAATGGTTTACCGGAAACTCTGTTTTTCAAAATTATCATTCTTATTACCACACATCAAGTAAAAATGCAAAACTGAAAAGTAAAATTAACCAAATGAATGGTTTTATGCCATGGTAAAATTTACCATATTCTGGTAGTTTTGACCATTATTTTTTATCTTACTGTATATGTAAATTAATTTAGAAAATTATGCTAAAGAATCCAAATGGCACGATGATACGATCTTTCTGATAAACTGATCTTTCTCTCTCTCTCTTTATATATATATATATATATATATATATATATATATATATATATATATATATATATATATATATATATATATATATATATATATATATATATATATATATATATATATATGTATAAGAAGAGAGTGGAATGATAACACATAGCCAATCACAGAAGACTTTTGGTTAGTAACGCGCAAAACAGCCAATCAAAATTGAGAACGCATGTGTGCGTAAAGGTAATAATTTTTAATAATGCTGTCTGCAGAAATGTTACAACTAAACTTACCAGCTAAATCTTGTTGCGATTTTTATTTTGTATTGAATGCGGGAAATACATTGAACAGAGTTTACTTTAAAATACTTATATCTTTTATAAAAAATAGATCGCCGTGAGTAACTTCGGAGATATCAACAGCGACATAGGGCTGAAATTTCGCAGTACAAAATTACCGGGAAAATAATCGCAGTACTTTCAATACGCGACAGCGAAATGCGCGGCGAAGAAAATTTGAAGGGTCAAGATAATTATGAAAACGAATAATATGCAAAAGAAATTGATAAAAAATGTTGCATATAAGGAGGTTTTGTAAATAATTTTTAATTTTATCATTGTTTTTTCTTACTTTTAATTATTTTTTACTTACTTTCAAAAAATCGTGCAGCCAGAAATATTAATTAACAGTTCATATTTGTTTGAGATATTTCTTAAATAATGCATAAAAGTGCAAATCATTGGTACACAAAATGATGTGAAAAGGAAAATCAATGAAAAATGTACATAGCTAAGTTTTGTGAATATTCAGAGATCTACTGTAAATAATTTTTAATTTAATTGTTTTCACCTTATTTTTTTTATAACAATTCAGACAAAAATGTTTATTGATCATTGATAACATAATTATTTCATTTTGCATTTGTTTTTTTATTAGTATTCAATATGACAAAAAATTAAATTGCTTAATTTAATTTGTCGAATTTCAGTTACATATGTTTTTATTATATAATTTGCTTTTTGTCTGATTGAAACTAAAATATTTTGTCAGTTGACAGTATTGTAGTTAATTGGGCAATTACTTGCAATGGGTTTTGCTCTTGAAGTATTACTCAGCATCAACTTATTAATATTACATGTTTTAATTTGTTTGCAATATTTTAAAGTTTTTTTTCATTAGGTACTAATTGTTACAGTTTAAAATTTAAATTACTGGGGGGGGGGGAGATGAAGCACCATATGGGGAGCGTCTGGCATCCTTTTCTTTTTTTTTTCTTTTCTTCCAGACGTGGATACGTATCTAGGTTTGCAAAATCCTTAACTGTATAGTCCACGTCTGGCCACAGGTCTAGCTCACATTACATACGGGCATCACATTAGTTAAAAAAAAAGAAAGAATAAAGAAAGTGTAAATGAAAAATAAAATTTTGAAGAAAGTTACAATAGATGACAATAATTAAAAACATAATGGATAAGTAACATTGAAAGGTAAAAAGATCAGAGTTACTACTGGTATGAAGCTCTCTCTAAGAGGCTGTAAAATAGGAATTTTGAAATACTTGTGGGAAAAAAAGGTAATTGAATCTTGTAGAAGAAAAGAAAAGGAGTTTTTAGAGTTTCTCTTTAAGGGGATCAATTCAACTGGAGTTTGTGAATGAGAGAGTTTTGAGCATTTCTCATGGAGAATTGTGAGTTCAACTGAAAGTTTGTAAATTCAAGAAGAATAAATTAAAGTTTTGAAGTAGTCACTGACTATAAGAATGTAGGAGTCACTGAAACTGCCGGGGTGGAGGCGTAGAGTTCGTCCGGCATTCTATAAGATCAACAATTATTTGAGTTAGTAGGGGTAAAAATACACTTGAGGGTGCCCCTTGGCGAAATTGGCGACTTATGTTTGGCGCCATTCCTGTTTGCGCAGAACACCATGGTAACAGGAATGGCTGCCAAAATATAATGATATTTCAGTAAAACATTGGAAAATTTTAACAAAACATCTGGCAGAACTTTATAAAAATGCAATGAACCCGATATGAGTAAAATTAATAAAGCAAAGAAAATGCATTTTGAATCGAAAAAAAAAATTAATGGAGTAAGCACAGAAAGAAAAGGAAAAAAAACAACTCACTTCTTTAAGCTCGAATATCCTCAGATTTAGGTGCACCGAATTTTCTAATAGCAGTTAGATACTGTCTAAATTTATCATGAATAGAATCTGTGTACAGTCGGCAAAAAAAAAAAGATATCACCCTGAATAACTTTCGTTCTAATGATCGGATTTTCACGAACTAAGTGTTAATCTTAATGGTTCCTGGGGGTGACCTCAAATATGCTAATTAATTAGTGCTAACTATTAATTAAGTTACGAAATCAGACACAAAAACGTACTTTCTCTGAATAAACATATATTTTTTCTTACATATTTGGATTCTTAACCTTCAAAATATAGGGGGTAGCCGCAATCAGGGAAATATGGTCCCCATAGTTTGGTCAGGAGAGCGATCCAAAGTTCGTACCCCTTAATGTTAATTTCACTTTTCACGTTTTTAGTCATATTTTAAAAACTAATAAAGCAATTCGAAGAAAATTTCACCCAGTCATAAAACTCATTTACCCAAAGATAATTTCACGAAAAAAATAATTTTTAATAATTGTTAATTATTTTTTATTATTTAATTAAATTAAGGATGAAAAATTTTTGAATTATAAGGTATGAATTTTTTTATACCATATTAATTTACATATTTTTCAATTGAAAAATCTAAAGTTTCAACTGTTTTTATTTATTAGAAGCTGAGAAAAATTAAAATTAATTATTTTAAAAAAAATAATTTGGCGACAATGAAGAAATGATTAAATGGAGCGATTAATATTAAAATGTGATAAACTTGCGAGGAACTTGACTTCGCGCACCTAGCATAAAATTTCATTCATATTTTTTTCGCTAATAATCGTTTGCTTATCTTTTAATTTTTATTTTTTTAAGCTATAAAATACGATGTTTCTTCTTTAGTCGTCTAAAATTCTATTTGCAATTTAGTAAAGAAATTTGAATAAAACATTTTATTGAATAAAATACATTTTATTCAGAGAATGTGGAGTTTTATAAAAGCGTGCTTCTGATAGAATATGATTATACAACAGATTGTGCTTCTTTAATGTGATTATTTTTTATTTATTTTTTCTCAATAACTGATAAAATTTCAATAATATACATACGAATGAATAAATTTGGAATAAAATATTCATCAATTTCTTGAATATATATTTTATAAATATTAATAAAAATACGCAGTCAACATTTTTAAGCATCTCTCACAACATCGCAAATTTGTCAAAATCTTATAGGATAAACTAACCAGTGAAGGAATACTTAAGCTTAGCTTGTCTTTAAAAAAAATCATAAAAATTTCAAAATTTGTAATTTTAGCTAAATGACGTATTTGTTATTAAATGCATGTCGACATATTTGTTATTAAATGCAAATTATGTAAAAAAAATTTAGATAAC
Source organism: Parasteatoda tepidariorum (assembly GCF_982258835.1). Classification (NCBI taxonomy): domain Eukaryota; kingdom Metazoa; phylum Arthropoda; class Arachnida; order Araneae; family Theridiidae; genus Parasteatoda; species Parasteatoda tepidariorum. Next base: position 16,427,473 of record NC_141755.1, on the reverse strand, counting down.
TTACATAATATTGTTTTAAGCTTTTGGTGGTTTAAATAATAAGTAGTAAGATAACCAAGTGAAGGAACAGTTCTTAAATTGAATAAACACTAAATTTTCCAGTGAATGAACACTTAATTTTGAGAATGTTTGATGCTCGTTAGGAATCCTTAGGCCACACAGATATCTGCCGGCCTGTAGATGCCTGAATTGACTGATGTTAAATCAGGCGGGCATTAGGAAAAAAAAAATCTTTTAAGTTTTCGTGCCCCCATTTCAGTATCTTAAGGGCCTTACGAGCTCTGTTTAAAAAGAGAGTATCATATATATATATATATATATATATATATATATATATATATATATATATATATATATATATATATATATATATATATAACAAAAATAATCATAGTAGCAGTATTTGGTGGTAAATGTAGCTTATCGTAATTGAAGAATATGCTGTGCGACATTTTATGGTGAATTTGCGAACGTAAGTTTCAGAATGTATCGAAACATGTGGATGCTATTTGCTAATCATCTTTATCCAAAGAAAACCATGTAACGTAAATATCTAGCAAAATGAAGCAATTTTTTAAACAATGAATCATACAATATGCAACATATTATTTCAATATCTTATTCTTAAACATAACATATTTCAATGTTTTTAAAATGCCACTAAACATTCAGCAATTCATTGAGTTATAGAAAAAAGAAATCGTAAATTACAGAAAACCTTGTGAATGTGCATTAGAATTACTATACAATCTACATTTTATTTTTCATGCACTTTTTTTTCTTCAAACTTTCATGCCTAGAAGACTCGATTAAAGCTGTAAAAATCATTATCCCTAAAATTTTGTATATAGCTACTATAAGTTATGTTAATTTGATTTTAGTATGAAATCCTCGAATAAACATAGCAAAAATAGCATAATCTAAATAATATCAGATAAAAAGTTCATGTATTTAAATTCTGAAAACTTATAAATCGATTCAAATTTTCTTTTCCAAAGAGATTAAAATAATTTTTTATTTTATTTATTTATTTATTTATTTTTGCTTTTTGGATATAAATGAACTTAAAAATTGTCTATTGCCTAGAAACTTCGAGGTGTTTTCTATTAACTATTAATTAAACCTCTCAGAGCAATCACAAAACATTATTTCAATTTTTTTACAGTCAGAAATTGGTTGCCTAGCAACCTAGTAAAATTAAGCGTTTCTCTTTTGAATCAGTCAAGGGTTATCTTAAAATATTTATTTGCGCAGGCGACTTTTTTTGGCGGTTTTCTGGACTATCGCCAAATATATAAACCTTTATTGCAACCCAATTTACGACCCAATTGTTTTAAAATTTTGTCTACCCCCCTAATTCAAGTGTCTAGATTCCAAATATGTAAAAAAAAATATATGTTTATTCAGAGAAAGTACGTTTTTGTGTCTGATTTCGTAACTTAATTAATAGTTTGCACTAATTAATTAGCATATTTGAGGTCACCCCCAGGAACCATTAAGATTGACACTTAGTTCGTGAAAATCGGATCATTAGAACGAAAGTTATTCAGGGTGATATCTTTTTTTTTTTTGCGGACTGTACCTCCATCGCCACAACATTAATTCGGCGAAATACAAATTGAAAATGGCGTCGGTGGTACCGGACTGGCGATGACATTTTTTTCTAAAGTCCCTTTTTATGACTGCCCACATACCTTCGATCTTTTTGACCAGAAGAAAAAGTAACCTTACCAGCCGGTATCCAACTTAGAACTAACGGACCTCTGAAATCACATAAACCGTTGCACATTTAAAAATAACGCTAAAATCTAAACCAATCAGAATAACGATTGGGTTTCAACATCACCCAGCTTGGTGATCAACCGCGATTACAACTTGGCGATAATCAATGGGCACCCTCGAATATAGTCAACCCGAGTTAGGCTCTGCCACATGTGCTTCGAATACGGAGATTAATCTCCGGCTTATGCCCTATAGTAATTTGTTAAGTAATATTGCTTTCTGGCTTTATATAAGTTTATATTATTGCTTGTATTAAAATTTCTTTAGATAAGATTATAATGCTGATAACAAGGACCTCTGACATATTACAATCCTATCATATTACAATCCTATCATATTCTTTCTATGTAATGTTGGAGCAGAAAATTGCCACCAAATCTCCAGGAAAACGATTTTAATTTTGTTCGCGAAGCGAACAAAAATGTAATTGCGTAGCAGTTATCGGGGGTTGGCGAGCGGCAGCGATCGGGGGGCGGAGCCCTCTAGTATATATATATATATATATATATATATATATATATATATATATATATATATATATATATATATATATATATATATATATATATTATCTACTATTACCTTACTTCCGTTTTCTTTTTGTTTCCGTTTTTGTTTTTATTGTGCTATGTTATAGTGATCATATTTAAAGCAGCTTTAGCGCTTAATATTATCTACTATTAGCTTACTTTCGTTTTCTTTTTGTTTCCGTTTTTAGTTTGTCTTCTAATTTCATGTGTTAAGGGCATTGCTCATTGAGCCTAATTTTTGGATTTCAGCAGCAATAATAATTTGGCTCTTGCCAAAAATCAATTCAAAACGAGTACATCCTGTTTTTTTTTTTTTTTTAAATAATTGTTTTAATTATCAAACTTTTTAATTACAAACTTTAAATTATCCTGTATTATATTATTGCCTTGCGCGCATCCATTTTCGGGCCCACCCAAGGTAACTAACAAATTAGACGCGCTTCAGTTTTGCAGTAAGAACGTGCCATAAGATATCACTTTATTTATGCTTCTGTTTTCATATATTGTAATCTGGCAATCTTATTACGAAAATATTATAAATCATTCTTGAAAGATTCCGGTACGTGTAAGTTCATTTAATTCGTTCCTCACTATGTAGATTTCCTTTCGTGTACTGTTCTCTAAAGTCTTTACTTTTTATTTTCAGTTTTCTGCTTGATATATTTGTTTGTTTTTCCGTACATATTTTTTACTTAATGTGTTCCAATTTCGTTTAAATTTTTTTGAGTGCTCCTCACACTGTTGTATTGATATATTTTGCTTTGGCTATATTAATACAATATTAGAAAGCACTCCTTTTGCGGATATAATCGTGTGAGCTGATGAAGAGATTATATCTTTTCTTAGTTTTGTTTTCCAAATTTTAATAATTTTTTTTTTTTTTTTTTTTTTTTTTTTTTTTTTTTAAGGTATTGAAAATTATGTTTTTTTTTTTTTTTTTAAATACTTTTAAAAAATTTTTGTTAATAATTTTCTTCTCTTGTCATTATTTTTTATTTTTTTCCATATTCTCTGAATTTTTTAGCTTATATATATATATATATATATATATATATATATATATATATATATATATATATATATATATATATATATATATATATATATATATATATATATATATATATATATATAATAACAGGGCTACATCTCTGCTCATCATTGGTGTATTCATGCTAAGAAATGCAGTCAAAACCATAAGTTATCAAAAGGTTTATTAACAGGTATGCTGGTGGTTATAACAGTTCACATCCGCCCTCCTCAAGGGAAGGGGAGTAGACAAGACTCCGGATGGTTCCAACAGATGTTTTGTGGAACACGTTATTCAGCAAGAGACATGCGAAAACAATCTGCCTCGCATTAAATACTACAGAGATTGGTGTAATTAGGTTACAGTCGTACATGCCATTGTAACTCTACGCTCTAAGGTAAATCTTTTAATGCTTCCTAATATGGAAGTGAAAGAGGGACAAGATTCCAAAAATGACTCAGCAATCATGTTTTTAGTAAAATATTGATATAAAATTGTTAAAAAAGTTAATTGTTGACATTTTTAATAACAAAAACATCAAGATATAGAAAGATATTAGTTTGAAAATAATTTTCAGCGTTAAAAAAACATTTTTTATAAAGAATTCTTTCTTAAAAAGAATGTTTATTTCAAAACATTTGTGTTTAAACAAAAGGAAACCATATACATTTTTGAACATTGAAATGGAAGAAATTTCAAAAATAATAATTATTACATATTCATTAACATTTATAATCTAATATATATAATTCTCTTACGTGGCTCCCGAATTTTGGCTGTGTTTCTTTTCCGCCGGTGGCAACGTTTGCTTTGTCTTGTTTACGTTACTTTGTCTTGTTATTCTTACTCGGCGAATCGACCAATGATTGCCACTAAAAATGTCACATGCCAAATCTAGCTGAGGTGGCTCAACATATAGTGCTTTTAAAAACGGAAACTGAAATAACCAGAGAGCTTCAGCTGCGGCAATCTCATACTATTAAGCTAGGCAGAAGTGAGTAGTCTTTGTTGATAGATCTCTATTTTAGTATTCTGTCGAAAGCGCTTTTTTTTTCACGAATTTATATATTACGAATTTATTTGACGATTTTTGATTTACATTACGAATTATACTATAGCACATTTCTAATAGGTTTAACGAATTACATGTCATTTATTTGAATTCAAGTTTATTTTAATGACTTAGTATTTATTAAAAAGATGTAATTTTTTTTAAAAAAAAAAGTGTTTATATGGATTTGAATGATTGTTTTGAATTCTTAGAATTTTGCGCATTTGCAATATACCTAAGTTAGTAACGAGCGAAGCAAACCATATAAGATTGCGTAGCAATTTTCGGGGGTTGGCGAGCGTCAGCAAGCAGGGGGCGCAGACCACTAGTATTGATTAATTTGAACATAACATGCTTGAATGAACATGACAGAACTTGCTCTTCAGTTTCTGTCAAAATCACCTGATGTCCTATAAAATATATTTTTATGTGTTAAATCGTTTGATTAATTCATTAGAAAAATCTTTGTGTAAGAAAAATAATAATTTACCAGCACGTTTCACGTGTTTCTTGTGAATTTTATCAGAGATAGTATTTCTGTGGATCTTGTACTTCCGAGAAGCTTCTGCAATCGACATAAAACCAGCAACTGCTTGCAAACATTGTTGCAGATTTTCTAAAGTGTTATTACGGTGGTTTTTCGTTCCAGGTATTTTTTTATAACGTCTGACAATTTTTCGGTCGGAAAAAAAACGAATGAAACTTTGTACAAAGTAGCCCCACAGCGCATTTTTTTTACATTTTCCGATTATTTGTTATTAATTTTCAAATTTTTTTTTAACGCTAACATGATATAGTTGTTTATTAATATGTTAATAAAGAATTTTGCACTTACGACAGTTGTTTTATCAACGTCTTTGCATTTCACAGCTAAAGTTTCCTCGCACACTTTTCGACGTCCGACGTTCTCGGAAAATTGTTGATATTGGATAAGCAAAACACGCTCTGAGATTGTTTTAAAATTCGAAAAAATGTTTGTAGTAATAGAGGAGACTTCTATCTTCAAATTCCACACATTTTTAACGTGAAAAAAACATAATACTGAATAGTTGTACTTGAAAAGTGCCAAATTGGAATTTGCACAATTTAGCCCCACATGACGGTAATAAAAATTGCGGAAATTAGATTGTACTTGATATTTTTGTAAAACAACAAAATTGTATTTGAAACAATCCTTGATGAACATTTAAACCATGTTTTGTAATATAAAAAAGCTTAAGAGCAAAAGCTTAAGCAATTTGAGTAATAAATATTTTACATAATTTTCCACTAAGTGGCATTTCATTTAATGAATCAGGGTACTAAGACTGGAATTTTTTTATATAGTCTGGTTAGTAGGACGTTGAGCTCATGTTCGTGAGAACATGAATTCGAATCACGACGGTCGAAGAATCCCTGTGTATTAAATGGTGACTGGTGCACGTTAAATTTGTCGGGGTCACAAAGCCTTCCAAGTTTCCATAACAAATCAATACCTCTGGGGGTAATGAATTGATCGTTCTTTGGTTCAGATCAAAATAACGATCTGTGGAAGAAAGAAAGAAGTATGATTGGGTCTTCATTTAAGAAAAGAAAAAGGAAAGAAAAAAAAAACGTGTTGTGACGTGTGCTGGGCTGCAGTTGTAGTCTGGACCATAGATGGCGCCACTGAAGAAACAGGAAACTCACGTTTTAAATATTCGCTTGATTTCAAGCAGGCTCGCTGAACTGGCAAGTAATGACAGCAAACTTTCTGAATAAATGAGCAAAAATGACCAGCTAAGTAATTGGATGAGTTCCTAAAAAAAGTTTACTAAGTGGGTATACAATTTGTAAAACTAGTTGAGTTAAATAATTTCGGCATTTTGCCGAGTGAAAAAGTAAATCATTTTTTGTATAAATAAATCTTTCTGCTTTTTCACTGATAGTGCTCGTCACGCCATCAAAGACAAAATATTCTCATTCTCATTTTTTAAATTTAAAAAAAAAAAAAAAAAAAAAAAAACATTTATGCTTTCCCCCCAAAAAAATCCTTTACAAAATTTATCCATTAGCATCATTAATTCTCTTTGCTACCAGCTGTGATTTCTCATTTTTTTTTTTTGGTATTTATCATTGCTTTCATAGATGTTTTGAAAACTATCTTGTTTGTCTAGCCTTGATCTTCTTCCTTAACATTACATAAAGATATTGCATAGTAGAAAAAAATAAATTTCAGATTTTTGAAACGCTTTAGTGAGGAAAGGTTGCCTAGTGTGATAAGAACCATCAAACAAGCATAAAATAAAGAATGTTTATTTAAAATATTTGAGAAAATCAGACATTTTGTTTTCCTTCAAGTTTTGAATAATTTTAGGTGGGATGCGTGAACGTAAGATATTATCTGATTTTCAATTTTTTATGCCATTTTTATTAACATTACAATATGAAACTTTTCAGATTCAAAGAGTTCCAAAAATCGAAAATTTATTTTTCTCAACTCACTGTATTGCATAATGGTTGTCTTATTTCTTTCTAACAATCTTATTTTGTATTCCTTAGAGATTCGAGATATTTTAGAAATTTTTGCGCATGTGCTAGGAAGCTTAGTGTTAATGCTAAGGAAAACCGTATGTCTTAGCAAACTTTTCTCTATTTTACCCTTAATTCCCTTGAAAATCGGTATACTATAGCGTTAATAGCATTTATTCTTACTTATTTTCAAACTTTTTTTAGGAATTAGTGTTTTTTTCTTCAGAATTATAGAAGCCACATTTGACACTTTCTCTCACAGAAAATATCGTTCAATGACTAAACAGGATGTTTCGTAGTCACCTCTCTTTATATATTTTGCAAAGCCTCGTCAAAAATGAAACAAAAACAATACGCACGTAAGGAAGTGTATGTCAAGATTTAAACTAGATAGAAGTCAAAAGGACTACCGAAAACTTAGTATAAATTTGAAGAAAAACTTGACAAGTTGGGCCGTAAACAAGGAAACCTGTTAGTTTGATAGAGAAAACAGAATGAAGTTCAAAGGTGATCATTAGAAACTTCTTACATTATTTGATGCTCATGCTTCTCGATTTTGATGTTTACTTCCTCATTCGATGTCTATGATTTTTTCCTAATTTAAATATTAATTTCTAAATCTTAGCATATCTTCTTTTTTTTTTTTACTTAATTCTGACAAAAAATATAAAAATGCATATTAAGTGTAGTAGTTATGGAATTCTATGGATTTTTGAAACCTCAATAAGCTTGATAAATTTATTTAAGAATGTTTGAGATATTACGTTACTTCATAATTTGATTTATTTTTGGAATTTTTTGTGAACTTTACAGACTAGCAGAAGTTAGCAGTATATTTAAAAGTCAAGTCTCCCGATTTTTCTTAAAATATAGAATTTTTTTTTTCTTACTATGTGTTTCGAAAGCAAATTATTCTTAACTAAATCAGTTTAATTATAGATGTATATTCTTAGTAAGTTCAAGAATTATGGAGCACTTATATTAATATTGAATTCAAACGTTAGAATGTCATGTTGATAAATTATTATTAGATGATAGTTACGTAACAAATAACTTAGTAACTAGGCAATAGTAGCGCTATATTTTATCCCATTCTACTTAATTTGGAGCACTAAAGCGGTAATTGAAATTAATGTGATCACGAGTTGGTCTCTACATAATATTTCTCCAGTGACTTATACAATATTCTAATTATAGAGAAATTATTAATGTTAATTCGACGTCAAATATCTGACAGTTTATATCAGAAGATAAGTAATCATAAGATAGTTATTAAGCTGTGGAATATAAAACTCTGAATGAATAATATTCTATATACTTATGTCCTTTTATGTTGGAAACATTCCCAATCAATTTCCAATTAACTTAAGTAAATACTTAATTCAAGAAATATGTTGAAATTAGTTTGAAACATTGTTCTAGATAAATGCTTGTGCAAAATTTACAAATACAAACTTGGCTTATAATTGGGATTATGGAAATTTTACAGTGGCCTAGGCCTATAGGCCCATTCGCCGAATGCAGTGGAACAACAATTTTTAATTTGACAGCAATTATAAAGAAATAAAATGTTAAAAATTTTACAGTAACAGCGATGGCAACAAGCTTCGAAAACATTGAAACACATCAGAAAGAAGGTCAACGGACCCTTATAATTTAACATATCGTTCAACAATTTAACATAAAAACAAATTAAAACAATATTGATCGTGCTTGGTGTTGTACCGTTCAGGCCAACAGACCCTTATATTAACGAAATGTTTGTAACATCACGAACTCATTTTTACTTACTAGATACTACAGTTGAATAAAGGTATCAATAGGATCGAATTGAGAGCTAGAGCTAGTTGCTGGGTAAAAGGAAAAAGTCAAGAATTACACACAAGATAAAAGTACACATTAGTACTAGCCTGTCCTAAAGGACATAAAATTTGTATAAATCAGTAAAATGAAAATTTTGAAAACGTTACAATTTTAAAACATTATGTTTAAAAATAAAAATCGACTGTACAAAGCCGTTTACATGCATAAAATTTCAAGATATAAAATTATTTGTGGATAAAAGATAGGATAAAGATGTAAAAAGACAAAATTGATAAAATAACAAGTATAAATAAAATATACCCTAAGATTAAAATCATTAAAATATATTCGTCCAAAAGGGACGTAAATGTTATAAAATTCATTTAAAATTTTAAAATATTTGCAAATCAAAATTTAAAAGCGTGTTTTTAAAAATACCAAAAAAATGGTGGTATGCAGAATCAAGGATAAAAGCTAATTGTGTATAAAAATTAAAAAGAAAATCATTTAAAAGTTGAATAATTAACAGTTAAAATCAATAACAGACCAGTGTAAAACAACCAGCCGAGCAACAATTAAAAAGTGTTGAGTAAAATGGAAAGCGATGTCTAAAACATTAAAAAATGTAAATACAAGGTCTAAAATTTAAAATATGATATATTAAAAGTTTGAAATTTGAAATACTACGAGTAAAATTATTAAATGAAGTGGTCCAAGGAGTATTTAACTATATTTATTGGGGAGAGCAAATTAGTTGTTAAATTGGGCCAGCGTCTCCTCGAGAGTAATTTTAATGATCTCTTTAATAATGGATTTGCAAGTATTACTCGCGAAAATTTGTTGTTCATTTCTCCCGAGGAAGTGGTTTTGTCTGAGTGTCCGGAATCTGTCGCAGTGAAAGAGTAGGTGCTCAATTGTTTGAATATCTTCACAGTTATTGCAGGTATCACTTTTATTAAAAAACTTTTTTTGGTAGACCCCGAACACACTATAATTGGGATTATAATAAATGACTTATTATTTGGGGTATAATTGAACATTAATTTATAGAAAAAAAAATGCATCCAATATGCAGTATAAACTATATTCAGTACTGTACCAAATACATCATGCTTTTGAAAATTGAGCGCCAAAAATTAGCCTACTTTTTGGCGCTCCTATAGAGCCAGAAACACGGTAAATGTTACCATATTCTGGTAGTTTTGAAAATACTTTTCTCAGTGTAAAATGAGCATGATATTATACTTGCAGCGACGCAGTAAAATTGTTGCATTATATGGGATATTTTTCAGACTAGACTAACTAGGCCAGACTTTTTTTAATGTTAGACTTTGTTTAGACTTACTAAATAAGCATCCGGTTTTGAAAGTTGAAAGTTTGCAAGATGTATTTCAAAAGTGCGGTTTAATGAAGGAATCGCTTTTTAAAATAGACTCCTATGTTTGTGCAAATGCACTAGATCGCATTTTTAACATCAGTAATTCCAGTATCTAAATGGCTGACAAAACCCATGCTGAAAAGCTTATGATGATTTGCGCCGTTATGCTGTGCAGGGTCCACAGCAGGGGTTTCCAACTTACATGAGGCCAGGGACCACAATTAAAAACACAAATCAAATGACGGGCCGCAACTTTATCAAAATTTTATGTAGGACTCTTTTATGTTTGAAGGAGCATTAAATATTACTGTCAGATTTTAACCAAGTTGTACAAAACAAAAGTATTGAATTACAAATTAAAATAAGAAGTAGATTTTTAAAAATATTTAATTGCATATAAAAAAATTCGAGCTACAATAACTTTAAAGTGCACCCATGTATTAAACAATTAATGTGCAACACATATCTAATTGTTAAGATATAAAACTTTAAAAAGGTTGGTATTAAAACTTACATAGTAGCACACAAAATGTTCAATGACAAAATTGAGGTTTGTTTGCTGCAACCACCAGAGAATAGATATTTGCATTTTAAATTTTAAATTTACAAATGTGTGTGTAAATATTTTCGTCCAAAATGAGGGGTTTCAAAAAGTTAAATCGGAGAATTTCTTCGAGAAAATTTCTGATGCACACATGCTAAATTATATTCACAAAATACAAAAAAGAGCAACATACACGATTATTTTTGTATTTGAATAAATATTTTCTTGGATGCAAAACCTGAGAATTTTTTTTTTTGCACCGTTGGTATGATAAATTTCACAGAAACGAAGAAATAAGGTATTTTAAACCCATATAGATTTTTTACGAAAATTGTCCGCAAAAGAATGACAAATAATATATTTTAGTTCGCGGGCCACAAAAAAGGCTTCGTAGGAAGGATGTGGCCCCCGGGCTGCCAGTTGGAAACCACTGGTCTATAGTGTACCACTTGTCAGTTCTAAGTGTGCATATGGCAGAAAGCACTAGGGTCGCCTGCGTTGTTATCAAGTTTGTTGAGATATTCCAGAATAGAATTGAAAAAAAAATCTATGAATAAAATGTATAAAAAATAATTGAAGATTTCTATAGCTTTCATACAGAAAATAGCTGTTCATTAAAATTATAGATATTTACTGTAAACTCATCTCAATTAGCAAATTATAAATATATCTTGAAAGGCATATTTTCAGCTAACAGATAAAATCAAGATTATATAACAGATTTTATTTTTTACATACCGCTTTCTAAAAACAAAAAACTTTTTCATCGAATTATTCATCGATAGAAAATACGACATCCTTAAATAGAGGTAAAAAAAATAAAACTTAATTTACTACGTTGGCTTTATTATTGCATCATGGCACTCCAAATTTCAGTGAAACGTTTATAATATTAGCGTAAAGCTAGATTCAATATATCAGCTTAAAAATCAAAGATAAGTCCTTCAAGGAAAGCATAAAATGCAAAAGCTGGATTTTTATGCCGTGCGTTAAGAGGAAAAGAACTTCACTTCTTTTTAAAAAAAATATTTAAGTGCTTTTTAAGTATATGCTTAATACCTATATTTTAAAGCCTAAAAAATGATAATGCGATTATGGTATTGGCTATTCAAAAGCTATAGTTTTTTTCGATATCTGTGAACTGTTTTATAATTATTTTATACAATTTTTCTGAGAAAAGATTTACTTTATTTATATCTTATTGACTGCGTTTTGAATATATTTTTATATCAAGCATATTTCGAATTCAGCTTTGTTATATTTTAGTATTTTTAAATAGGATTACTTTCTAATAATAATCTAATATAACAATAATCTAATATAATAATAATCTACTATAATAATGATCTAATATAATAATGATCTAATATAATGAAAATCTAAAAAGTTTTCAAACTAAAATGTTATGAAGTACATAAAAGATATGTACTTCAGGGAAAATAGAAAATAAAGCTAATTTATGTTCTATTCACATGTTAAATCTATAAATAAAGCAGAGTGTTTATCAATGGATGTTTATGTAACTTTACAAACTCGCAAGCTACAATCTTATAGTATGAAGCAGCAACGGGTTATAACAATAAATAAATAAATAAAATAAATAAATATTGTGCATGTGTTGATTGATGATATTAGATTACTTATTCATTTTAAAGGGAGGAAAAAAAACCAATTACTACAGTACCTACATTAGGCATCTGTATTGATATAATAGATTCTCTTTACCATACCTACAACGGCAATACCAGCAGCATATGGCTCAAGGGATAGAGCGTTCGCCTTTCAACGAGCTGCACCGGGTTCGAATCCCAGCAATGGCTAGTCGATTCGTATTCCGCATCCTGCTTGCACCGACCACAATGCTGACGCAAAATATCCTCAGTGGTAGACGGATAATGGGTAAGAGTATCCTTAACGTCAGACTAACCGTGGGAGGTTGTTTATAGTTTTCCTTCCCTTGTAATGCAAATACGGATTACTTCCATCAAAAAGTCCTCCATGAAAGAAAATTTCTCCCAATACTTGATCCAGGAGCTCCATTTTCTTCTGGAATGGGTTCAAAATTACAAGGCTAAAGAGTTGAAAATTAATAGTCGTAAGCCTAAAAAATTGGACTGGCTGTTCAACGACGGTTATGATAAACAAAGGAAACTGGTAATGTCTTCCTACAGATTGGATCAGATGACAAAAACTATTTGGCGAATAATAGTCTGTAGTAACTTGAAAGAAGAAGAATAGGTGTAAATTGAAAATAGATATAGAAAATTGAACACGAATTATGTTTATATTCCCTAAATGTTACATTATATAGAGATTATATATTTTAATTAGCAATACTAAGCTGCAATACAAGAAGCAGCTGGCGAACTTGCTTTGTTTCATATTCCAAGTGTCCCAGTAGTCTTCAGCATCCTAATTCCAAGTTCATAAGTATCTTATTGATAAAAGACCTGCTGTTTTCAGCATCATTGCTTCAAGTTACAAATGTATCCGTTCCTCAGAGCCTTACTGTCATCAGCATCTCTTCTCCAAATAACACTTCTTTTTAAATATGTTTTGGTTCAAAAAACTAACATAGTTATTACAAAGAATAATGAATCCTACACAAATATAAAAATCTAGATAAATATTTACGAAAAGTTAATCTGTTAGAAAATTGAAATTCATTTGATACTTGTATAACGAGAAAGTTTAAAAATAATTTTCTAATAGAAAGACAATGAAGATTAAAATTATTAAATTCAAACTCAGCATTCTCAAAATGCCAAAATCTTGATAAATATACGATCATTTTAGCCACTACTAATGCAACTACCAAATGATTTCAAATATTGAGCAAAGCATGTAATTATGGAACTCTAGCAATGTTGTTAATGTCACAAAATATAGAAAATCGAAATTTTTTTTAAAAAAATAAATCCATTTTTCTCGAGTAAAGATGTGGGAAAGATGTGACTAGGTTAGACGGTTAGAGTTGTGGAGCTAGAACGGAAAGTTTTATGCATCAATTTTGTAGGGTTCTTTTCAAATTATTAATAGGAAGAATTGATGGCGATTATCAGATAAAATAAAAATTATTTATTAAGAATGAATGAAGATAAAATAGGTACATCAAAACTATATCATCGTAATATAATCAGAGCGTTTGTTTACGTCTGCTTACTTTCGTATTCCTCGTGCAACTGACTGAGGATCGGACAATGCGCATGCGCGCAGAGTAAAAGGGGGGGGGGGGTGCTATAGTTACCCGACACCTCCCTTCCTTAAGATTTGATTGAGTCTTCTTGAAGACAAATCAAATTATTATTAACAAACATATCACAATTATTATATTACAGAACTTACTAACACATACTTATAAATTTTCCAACACAAACATTAATACACATAAAAATTAACACAAAATTATCTTGTATGACAAAAATATAACAAAACTCAATCAATAACTGCGTAAAACAAATATTGTTAACTTTTCGTTTAACAATTAAATTTTAATTGCAAAAAAAAAAAACTAATAATAGTTTTAAACAAAATCTATTGCATTCATAAATGAATTAGTTACGTATGAATTATCACTTCACAAACATTAATCTTACATCAATAATTTAAGCATTTTCAAAAATATCATAGAACAGTTTTATTTAACACTAAACCGCAACTCAGGTTAAAGAAAATAAATTTTCATCTCAAGTTATATTAATAGATATCAAAATAAACATTAAAAAAAATAAAGAAAGGATACGTGTGTAAACAATATTCTTATATAGTTATAGAATTATTTCCGTCATTTATCCAGTGTTTTGCACTTAGTCGTGACAACGAGTCTGCATTTATATGTTCCTTTCCTTTACGATACGTAATCGAGGCATGGAAACGTTGTAAAGCCAGAGACCATCTCTGAAGTCGGGGACTTTGAGAAGCACAATTCGTAAGGAACTTCAACGGGTTGTGATCACTAACGATAATGATTTCTGATCCAAAAATATAAGTCTCAAACTTTTTCAATGCAAATATCACTGCGTAAGCTTCTTTCTCAATAACAGCATATTTTTCTTGCACATCTGTTAATTTCTTGCTAACGAAGGCAATCGGGTATTCGATGTTTTGAACGTCTTTTTGAGCTAAGCAAGCTCCTACAGCATACGAAGAAGCATCAGCATATATGATAAATGGTAGGTTGAAATTCGGTGAATAGCACTTAGGGGCTTCGCATATTGATTTCTTTAGCTCCGCAAAAGCAACTTCGTGTTCACTCAACCACATTACATCGTTTGGAGCTCTGCGTTTAGTTAGAGTGGTCAAAGGGCGAGCGATATCGGAAAAATTTGGCACGTATGCCCTATAGTAGTACTATAGGGCATACGTGCCTCCCGGTAAGCCCACAGTACCTATAGTAGTAGGATACTTCTAACATCTTTTTTCGTTTTGGGTGATTCTAAATTCTGTATAGCCAGTACTTTTTCGGGGTCAGGCTCATGTGTGCCAGAGCCTACCACATGTCCAAGAAACTTAATCTTTCTCCTCGCAAAATCGCACTTTTTGAAATTAACGGTAAAATTTGCTTCTTCTAAAGTAGTCATAACTGCATTCAGGTGTTTGAGATGAGTATCCCAGTCATCTGAGTAAATCGTTATGTCGTCTATGTAAGATTCGGCATAACCTCTGTGTTTTGAGAGTAC
This sequence comes from Parasteatoda tepidariorum, assembly GCF_982258835.1. NCBI lineage: Eukaryota > Metazoa > Arthropoda > Arachnida > Araneae > Theridiidae > Parasteatoda > Parasteatoda tepidariorum. The sequence goes on along the minus strand of NC_141755.1, from coordinate 16,412,186 downwards.
CTTGTTCATAGTTCTTTGGAAAGTAGCAGCTGCGTTACGTAGTCCAAAAGGTAGAACAACAAAAGCATACTGTCTTCGGTGAGTTACAAATGATGTCAGGTCTTTGCAAGCAGGGTTAAGCTTCAATTGCCAATAACCTTTCAGTAGGTCTATTAAAGTGATGTATTTGGCTTTAGACACTTGATAAATCAAATCAGTAGAATTTTTCATTGGGAATGAATCTATTTCAGTCTGTGCATTCAAATATCGGTAATCAACACACAAACGAACCGATCCGTCTTTCTTCGAGACACATACTACTGGATGCGCATACTCACTTTCGGATGGTACTATCAGTCCAAGTTGTAGTAGCTCCTCTATTTGACGATCAACTTCTTCCTTCAAAGCTTCTGGAATCCTAAAAGGTTTCTGTTTCTTCGGAATACTTCCTAGTTTTAATTTAATGTTGTGTTCTCCAACATTTGAGATTCGTGGAACACCAGACCTAAGGTTGGAATGTTTTCGAAGAATTTTCAGCATGTCCGTTCTCTTATCTGGATCTAGATGCTTTAGGTCTACATCAATGGCTGGATCGGGATTTACTAGAGCAATCCTCGGGACGTTTTCTATGTCACCAAGGTCTATATCAGCGTCGTAAGTAACTCCTACGTTATTTGTTGATGCTTTGAATTCTCTTATTTTATTAGCGTGAACATGTTTGATGTTGTCGTCGGGAAGTTGCACTAAGTAGCTATATGTAGATTTTCTTTTAATTATAGTTGCAGGACCTTTCCATCTGGCATAAACTTTGTTATCACTATCTGGAATTAAAACAACAACGAGGTCTCCTTCGTTAAACTCCTTATGTCGAGTTCTCCGATTTCGATAACAAGCATACGCTGCTTGCTTCCCAGCAGCAGTCAAGCCAGCAAGTTCGGCTGCATTTTCTAACTTCATTTTCAAGTCATTCAGATAATCAGTGACAGATTTCAATGGACCAATTGGGATCAATGTTTCGTCGGTCAACGTTGACTTCAATATAGACAATGGTCCGGTCGGACGTCGTCCGTAAAGCATTTGGAAAGGACTGACGCCGGTAGTAGTGTTCGGAACCTCCCGGTAAGCCCACAGCAGGAATGGAATATGCTTGTCCTAATCTTTTGCATGTTCTCTCATAGTATGGTGAATCATACCTTTCAAAACAGCGTTAAAGCGTTCCACCAGGCCATTTGAACTTGGATGACCAGGAGTTGAAAATCTGAGTGCTGAACCAAGTCTACTTAAGAACTCCTTCGTCAGAGCAGAGGTGAAATTACTACCCTGATCGGTGGCAACTAGTTTGGGTATCCCCGTACGTGAAAATATCTGAAGTAATGCATCACATGTCGATTTCGCTGTTAATGTCTTCAGTGGAAGGGCTTCTGGCCATCTAGTGCATTGATCCACAGCACATAAGACGTATTTGTGACCTCGGCTGTTAGGTTCCATGGGGCCTATTAAATCCACATTTATAGCTTGAAAAGGTTCATCGGGGCGTGTAACTGGCGTAATTGGTACTTCGTCGAACGGTCGCTTTTTGGCTTGTAATTGGCAGGCAACACATGTGCTACAAAATTCATCGATGTCCTTCTTCATGCGAGGCCAATAAAAGGAGTATTTTAACTGTTCAGCGGTCTTCTTTTTACGTAGGTGACCTCCCCATAAGCTTGAATGCGTTAGTTTCAAAAGTTGCTTCCTTCGTGATATTGGAACAACAAGTTGATCTACATGTTCACCTAAAATTGTATCTCGATGATATAAGTAATTATCAATTACTCGGAATCTATTAATTCCCTTTTTAGCATCTTGCCAACAAGAATTCAAACTGCTGTCCTTTCTCTGCTCATCACGAAATTTTTCAGAGTCAGATATTTCGTTCTGATTAGCCATCTCGTTTACTTCAGCTTCAGTAGTCATGCTTGCACAACATTTTATAGTTTCTTCAACCGTATCTTTAATCATTTTCTGGATTTCCCAATTGTCATCTTGATTATCGTATAACATACTAAGATTGATATCATCATCTATCGTTTTGTCGCACGACAACTCACCATTTAGCATATTACATTCCAGTTTCTTATTTTTGGTTCCGCCTTCTATTAAATTTACAGTCTCAATATTACAATTTAATTCATTTAGAGCACTTACGGATAATAATAAATAGCTTGACAAATTAGGTACCATGGCACAAGTAATGTAAATTGGTCCTCAAAATTTCATATCGTCTTCACATTTAGTTACTGGCTAGTTTATTAATGGAGCTTTTAAAGTTTGTCCGAAAGCACATGTTAAAACTACACTTCCATGCGGTGTCTTGTATTTTTCTGGAACCAAACAGGTCTTGACAACAGATATTTGTGTACCTGTATCAGCTACCGCATTCAAGATGTTAGAGTCTACTTTTAATTTTATTATAGGCAGTGCGTCAACATAATTATTTTCTTTATCGTTTTCTTCACCATTTAGAAATTTGACACGAGCTGTTAAAATGTCATTCGGAGCATCCTTTTCTTTCTTTTGTTTAAAATTAACATGTAGAAGTGTTCCATGAAAAGGAGAGTTGCAAATATTACAGAATAGATTACAATTCCTACGACAATTTAATTCATAACAAACGAAACATCTGTTGAGCTCTTTTAATTTTTGTTTCTTTTCAACTGGCGTCAAGTAACAATTTTCATATTCATGTTCATTTTTACAAAACAAGCATAGAGAGGGAACAAATTTTAAATTAACCCGACAAATTTTAACATTCATTTTGTGAAAAGTTTTACAAATATCGTATGTTATTTTATAATTTCATAATTAACAAAGAAAAAATCTGTCTTAAGTTTCGATGGTGCATAAGATTGACAATGTAATGAATAATTAAATCTTCATTTGTTTCAAAAGTTACAAAAAGTTAAATCAAGGCGAGATTTTTGAGTCTTATATATAATATATATATATATATATATATATATATATATATATATATATATATATATATATATATATATATATATATATATATATATATATATATATATATATATATATATATATATATATATATATGAATTGGTGCTAGTTTTTATAAAGTCGTTAGACAAAGTAATATTAAATTGCAACCCAAAGAAAAGTCATACTAATCAAGTAACGAATTTTCCAAGGGATGCTGCAACTGATTTAAAAATCTCGCTATATTAATAAATTGTTAATCCAAAGCTTCATTTAGCTACGTTAAACTCTTATAAACATTGAATTTCTACGACTTATTTTTCCCGTTGAATTATAGATAATTCTTAACGGTAAAATAAAAGGAAATTCTATATTCGTATTTTCCATTGAAAAGAATATTTTTAGCATTATAACTAATAGCATATAACTAAGGGATAAGGAAAAATATAGCATTGTAACTAAGGATATGAATAATATAAAATGTTAAAAACAACTTTTAAATTTTACAAGTCGTCAGACTATTTTTTATTCCAGAAATATTTTTTCATCTCTTATTCTATTTAAAATAAAATACGAAAAATTGAAATATTATTTTAAAAAGATTCCCCGATATTTTTTTTTCTTTTACGTTTTAAAGTGCCTTTTATAACAAAATACGATACATTAAAGCACTTTTCGTAAAGTAAATTTTTGAAAGTTGTTTAAAGTATGAAATTTCATTTTGAAACATTTCTTAAAAACTATTAAATGGAAAATTTTTATGCTTGCAATTTTTATGCTTGGAAAAACAATCTTAATTTTACGCTCTGAATAATTATTAAGTTTCTCCGAAATTTATTATTGCTTATTTTTTATCTTGTTGATGTTTTGATTTTATTATCAACGTAAATGGCGAATTTAGAATTCTTGTTATTTACTTTATTACACCATAAAAATGTGTAAAAATAGCTATGAAAAACTAAAAATAGTCGAATTTAAAAACAGTATATATTCAAAATTGAGGCAACACGTACTTATTTTTGAGCAAAATGCATAGTCCCAATGCAAAGAGATGTGTAATGGAGAAATGTGTAAGAAGATGCTGAATATTAGTTCGGTTTTTTTGGAAGAAAGTGTGCCTGTTCGTAATCTTTTTGGGCAACAATTGATGTGATCAGCTGAAAAATAATTGTTTTCTTTAATTTTTAAAGTAAGTTTGAAGTTTATTTTATTTTATGTATGATTTTAGATTCAAAACAATGGTTATCGTTACTGATTGTACAGCTGATATAGAATTAACTAAATAATCACTTTTGAGAACATATTTGTCTTCGATTTTAAGCTATCTAGGGCTGTAAAATTATACTATGCGCTACACTGTAAAAATGGATGCACAAGTTTCACGATACTTTCTTGGTTTTTGAAGAAACCGTTTCTTGGTACATGTTTTGAGCAAACATTTCCTCAGAGTGACACAATAACTATCTTCACATCTGAATGAATTTCGTCAAAAAAAAAAGAAACATTTTAATATTTCGTAAAACTATTTTTTTTTTCAAAAAAAAAGAAAGAAAGAAGCTATAAGTGCTTAATGTGTATAACTTTTCTGATAATCATTTTATCCTGGTCACCATATACCTGTATCAATACTGCTTTAAAAGCGCAAGAAAGACAGATAGAACAGAGAGATAAATTAAACCCATACCCGCCTCGGGATTCCAACCCTGGATCTTTCTCCTAACTAAGGCCAGTTCATTGACCACCATACAGTCAGCTGGCTAATTTAGTCAATTTATTTTCGACCGTGAAGGCTGCATCGTATAGTTCTGTCATTTTAGTAAACAATTTCTCACAATGCATTACCGTGAGGTTTCGAGTTGAGGAAACATTTGGCACATATTTGAGAGCTAACGTTTCGTCGCAAATCACGTGATTTCGTGACGAAATGATTCACAAAATTAACGAAATATAGCTCAAAAATTGCTGAATTGTCAAAAGCGAAAGTTTTATTTCTGAGATTGGAGGACCTTGAAATATTTATTTATCTATCAAGCCTGTAAGTTGCGTTATTCAATAGTGATAGCCTGTCCGTTGAAATTGTAATAATTTTCCAAATTTCTCTTTTTTATATATTTATTAAACAGAACAATAGGAACACTAAACATAAACACAAATAAACATAAAATTTTTCTGATTGTGCATTATACATTCAAATCGAATTTTTCCGACCCCACGAGATGTTTATCCCGCCAGTTCAAGATTCATTCTGATTGAATTCTCCCTCGGTTAGGGAAGACGCCTAGCAGAAATCCCTTTTGTGGGGATTTAACCTTATTCGTGGCTTGAGTTGCCACATCCTCCCGCCCCGAAAGAGAGTTCAAAAACAATTTACAAATAGAAATTAAAATTATACTAATACTAATTCTACATTAAACTACGAAATTAACAATTCACGACATAAATAATGAATCATACAAAAATTTATGAAAACAATATCAGCAAAAACCCATAATTAGAATAAAAACAGTAACTTATTCATAATCAACTTGTAATTTGTTACTTACTCATTTGATGCAATTTCTAAATTATACAATAACTGTACTGGGCGTTTTGAAGGCCTGAAGACGTTTTCACAGAGACTGATCTTACCTTGCCATCTCGACCCTTGTGGCATTCAAGAATTCTTCCTAACTTCCAAAGTTGTCTTGGTATTTTCTCGTCACCTATTAAAACTATATCATTTACATTAAATTCAATGTTTACATTTACATGTTTGTTGAAATTTGCACCTTTTAACAGAAGAAGATATTCCCTTTTCCATCTTTTCCAAAAATTATTTAGAATCTTTTCCCTATACAAAAATCTTTTTATCAAATCCCTTTTACCTTTAAATAATTCAAAATTTGCATTACCTGACCAATTAGGTAAAGCTGTTAATCTTCTTCCAGTTAAAAAGTTAGCAGGAGTGAGAGGGAATAGTTCATTAGGTTCATTATAAACATACGTTAATGGACGCGAATTAATTATAGCTTCAATTTCTGCCAAAATAGTTTGCAATTCTTCAAATGAAACAAATGATTTCCCTAAAATTTTCTTTAATGCGATTTTTGTTATTCGAACCATTCTCTCCCAGTATCCTCCCCACCATGCAGCACGTTCAACGATGTACTGCCACTCTATACCCCTTTTGCTAAAATAGTTCTGAACTTCGAGTTCATTAATGTTCATGTATAGTCTCTTTAGTTCAATGTCAGCACTTTTAAAAGTTAAAGCATTATCAGAATTTACAATCCGGCAAATGCCTCTTCTGGAGATAAATCGTCTGAATGACAAAGGAAAATGTTCTGTACTTAAATTCGACACAACTTCTAGGTGTACTGCTCGCGTTACAGCACATGTAAATAATGCGATGTGATTTTTATCATGGTCCTTTGAGTACACAGAACCAGCAAAGTCGATGCCTACAACTTCAAATAGGTTGGCTTCACAAGTTCTATTTGCAGGTAATGGAGCAATTACCTGAATTCCATGTTTAACTTTAAATCGTCTACACTTAAAGCACTTATTCAAACAATTTTTTACAGCTTGCCTGCCTCGGATTATCCAAAATCGTTCTCTCAATTGCGTAAGTGTATCCGAAACACCAGAGTGACACAAGTTTTTATGTTCTTTAAATATTAAGAGTTCTGTAAATTTTGTCTTATTTGGGATGATAATTGGGTGCTTTGATTGAACATCGAAATCTGAATTTTGTAACCTTCCTTTTAAGGCTATTAAATCATCAGCTGACAAAATTGGATTTAAATCGCATAATTTCGAATTTGGATGTATGGGACTATTGTTTTTTAAATCCAGGTATTCCTTTTCAAATTCAATTCGTTGCACAACTTTAATCCAGTAAGTTTCCGCGTTGGTTAGTTCACTCGCTGCGATTGCTCCTATTCTCTTTTCGTGCGCTGCCTTACAGTTATGAATGAAACGGAATATGTATCCTGTAATTCTGAAAACTTTGTTTAGGTCACTATAATTATCAAGATTCAGTAACGGCTGAATAGATACAGTTTTTAAATGTAAAGTTACAACTTTTCGTCTCTCTCCTGCAACGTTATGCAAGTCAGGACAAGAGGCGCTTTCATCGTATGGGATATTCCTTTCTTTTAGCCATGGAGGTCCCGATAACCAAACAGTATCGTTTAAAAGAGCTTGTGCATTCATTCCTCGTGTAAGTTTACCTGCAGGGTTATCTTTTCTGCTACAATGATGCCAATGATCCGGATTGGCTTTTTCCTTTATTTCTATCACTCTGTTTCTAACAAACTGCTTCCAATCATCGGATTGTCCCTTGATCCAGTGTAGGCAAATTGTAGAATCTGTCCAGTAGAATATTCTTTTCTCATTTAACTTAGAGAAAGTGTCTTTAAGATAACTTCCAATTCTTGCGGAAATTAATGCTCCCATCAGCTCTAACCTCGGTAAAGTAAGCTTCTTTAAAGGGGCTAGGCGAGATTTAGACATTATAAAGCTCGTAATATTCTTCATCCGGAAATAAGCTACAGCTCCATAACATTTAGGACTTGCATCGGAAAAAATATGAATCTCTAATGACTCCCTACTCTAATGACTACAGTTCTTCGAAATATTGCCTAGGTATTTCCAAGTTTCGAATTATCTTTAATTCGTTATACCAATCAATAAATGTGTCCTTTATTTCAGTGGGAATACACTCATCCATGAAATGCCCTTTTCCCAAATCTGTTGTAACAAAAGCTTTATTCTAATACTGAAGGGGTTCATTAGTCCAATGGGATCAAAAAGCATACCGCATGCTGCCAAGATAATTCGTTTAGTTATCGCCTTGCGCAATCTCAGCTTTTCAAACTGTCAAATGTCGAATCTAATGTTGTCCTCAACATTGTTCCAGATAAGTCCCAAAATCTTTAAAGGTTCGCCTAGTTCTTGAGATGTTTCTCGGCAATCTATAAAAGCTTGTTTCCATGCTTCGCCAAGAATCGGAGAATTTGTTGTCCATCTACGTAGATTCATGTTAGCTTGTCCAAGAATAAATATCATCTCCTTACTCAAACGAAAGGCATCCTGCACGTCAGAAGTTCCGTCGATCATATCATCTACATAGAGTTCATGGAGCATTTCACACGCTTCACCATAGTCTTTGCGATATTCTCTATGTGTAATCTTATTGTTGCTGACAACACAAATGAACTACATTTAACTCCAAATGTAACCCTTTTGTATCGAAGAGTTTGGATATTATGATTGCTGAGATCGAGATTAGGACCCTTTTCTTTTATCCACGAAAATTTTAAAAATTCTCTATCTTGTTCTGCGATCCCTACTTCCAAATATGCACGCTGAATGTCAACGCAAATTGCAATTTTGTGCAATCTGAACCTCAAAATAATTTTTAGTAAATCCGGGTTTAAGTTTGGACCGCAATCTAAACAATCGTTTAATGACAATTCCCCTTTACCCTTTGAAGATCCATCGAAGACTACACTAACCTTTGTACTGTCCTTTTGTTCGCGTACTACAGCGTGATGTGGGAGAAAATAACCTGTATTTATATTTTTATCTAAATCCATTTCTACCCTTTCAACAATTCCTTCCCGTACGGGCTCATTTATGATCTCATCGTATTTTAAATATAATCCCTTATTTCTCTCGAATGTTTTGTTTAAACTAAATAAACGACGTTTTGCAATTTCATAATTACTATTCAATTCTCTATTATCCGCCCTCCATAATAATCGAGTTTCGTATCTTTTATTTGAATATGTCGTATTTTGTTCAAACGATTCCAAAATTTCTTTATCTGACGGAGATAGTTCCTTATCTGCATTTATCCCGATTGCTTCCAATGACCACAAATTCTTAATCCTATCACAGTCTAATTCTTCATTTTCAACAAATAAATGATTGACTGGCACCTCCGGTGAATTGGATTCCTTATCCTGTCCTTGTAGTAAAGCTCCAAAAATACTACCCACTACGATCAATCTTTTACTAATTCTTACGTTCCTTTCACGTAAAATTTGTGATATGTAATCCGAATCAATTGAAACATGTATATTATTGGAGGTACTAACATCAGCTAATTCAATCCCCATTTCTATAGCAATATTTCTAACCCATTGTGACGGAATGTTAATTTGTGCCGAAGTAATCGAGTCGATTACCACCGCTTGTATTTTTATCTTTCGATTTGAATTTTTTATACTTAGTAATGTTAATTCGACCACATCATATGTGCCCTTTTCTGCGATTTCATTTCCGAATGTATAAATAATTAATGATTCTTTATTAATCACTTCTAAATTTAATGACTCAGCTATTTCTCTTAAAACGAAATATTTATTCGCCCCTCCGTCTAACATACAACGCAATTGAATATTAACTCCTTGTTTTGTTTTGCATTCCGCCGAAAAAGTTTGCAATAAGATCGAATTAGAAGCGCTCCTCTTTATTTTATTTTCTTTAGAAGAAAGAGAAATCATAGACGATATAGCATTTTGAGTTTCTGGGATTCCCCCTTTCGAAGGGATTCCCCCTTTTTTCCCCCTTGCACGGCGTCAACCGCTGGCGCCGAAACATTTTTTCTTTCATTATGTTCGTTCCCATTACAAATTAAAGAGTTATGAGAAGAAGAATTACACTGTTTGCATTTTTGATAATTCCTATCACAAAATTTACTAAAATGATTTTGAAAACATATAAAACATAAGCCCTTAGACATTAAAGCTTTCTTCTTCTCAAACACATTTAACAAGCAATCGTGACTCATATGATTTTTAGAACAGAAAATGCATTTTAAATTATTCACATGTCTATCAGAATAGGAAGTATTAAAGTTTCGCTTTGAATTGTAATTTGTTTTCGCGTAAGAGTCAAATTTATGAGGGTGTGAATATCGTTCTTCGATGTGTGTAGCTAAAACTGCGGCGCTAGATTTATTGTCCAAATAATCATTCCTTTTAGTGTTCGAATAATGAGGCCTATCAGGGTAACTTTGATCTGTTTTATTTTTAAATGAATAATCTCTAACAGTTGCATTCTTAGGATTCGCTAATAATAATGCTGCTTCTCTGCAATTTACCTCATCTTTAATAAATTGAAGCAACAAAGAAATATCGAATAATTCACCTGTTTTACGCTGCCGATTAAAATTTAAATTCAATTCCTCGGGTAATTTTTGTAGAATTACTGGGCATAGGAGATTACTATAAGTTCCTGCAGCTACTCCTAATGATTGTAAAGATCTAATTTGGATTTCTATTGCGTCATACATTTTTCTTAATCCAACAATATTATTACAAGATTTAACAGGATCTATTAATAACAGTTTATGCATATGTGTTGACATTATAATATCAGTTCGCCCAAATCTATCTTTCAGTAAATGTATTGACGCGTCATAATTTTGATCCGTAAGTGAAAATCCCGATACTGCACTTAATGCAACTCCTCCTAGATAGGATTTTAGATATGTAAACTTTTCTATTTTTGATAATGAAGTATTATTGTGTATTGCAACTTCAAAAAAATACCAAAAATCTAAAAAATAACTACAATCACTGTAAAAAGTTTGAATATTTAGTTTCGGGAGTTTGACAATATTTTTAGTTTCGTTTTGAACGTTAGAAGTATTTTGTACGTTATGTGGTACAAACTGAACAGAGTTATTTAAGGCCTGGTTTCTTAGGACAGGACGCCGTCAGCTGGAAATCAGCGCTAACCTCTGATTGGTCCATTTGTGAGTTTGATAGTATACGTCATCGAACGCTCATCTTGAACTATAACTGCCGTCCAACTCAACTGCAGTTGGATTACAACGTGACGTTAACCACAGAAGCAATGGCGGACAGCATCCAACAGTACATTGAAATCAGCCAAGATTTTGATATTGACATTAAACATAGCTTCTTCATTAAACATAGCACTCTTCATTTAGCTCAGCTATAATGTGTTTTTTCTTGGGCAAAGTCATTACTTGTTCTCTAAAACACTGGTCGACAATAACAAAATCAATACAAATTCAAAATAAATATTTGTTTACATTATTAACGCATGCGCAATGAGAGATAATGTCTGCGTTAGACCGACTGCTCAAGCTGAGCTAACAAAAAAGTATTTTTTGGCGTCACTTCTACGTCAACTTTCCGTTGACGCCCAGATAAGGCGCTAGTTCTAAGAAACCAGGCCTTGAGCTAACAAACCAGTATTTTGTTGGCGTCAGCGGGACGTCATAAGGCGATTGTCCTAAGAAACCAGACCTTTACATTTGCCGCGACATTTGTCTCGCTTATCTGAATTACACCTTGTGGTTTAACAATTAAATTTTCTAAATTCCTTTCTATTTTCGATTTCGCTTCAATACCCTTATCTTTATATTCTTCACTTAAATCTATTTCAGCTGCCATATCTTTTATTTCAATTTTTAACTGCACTTCCTCATCAGCTTTAATTAAATCATTTAATTGTTCTGTGAGCTGAGATTTTAAGCTCAAAAGCTCATTCACTTTCATTTCTTTCGTGTATTCATTCGAAATTTCAATTCCTATCGTATTTTCTATCTTAGTTAAATGCTTACTAAATGAAATTCTTAACCTTTTTCGTTTTTCCTTAATTCGTTCTAAATCCATTTTATATATTAAAGAATTCAATAAATTGGAACAAAGAAAAAATGGACCTACCTCAAATCTCAGCGTTTCACTATCTGAATATATTTTCATCGACAATATTTATTCCGTGCCATTCAATGAATGTTCGTAATTCATAGATTCCTCGTAATAGTCTTATGGATTCGTAATTTATAAATCACCACAATTTCATAATTCCATACTAAATCACGTCCGGTGGTCACCATGAAATATTTATTTATCTATCAAGCCTGTAAGTTGCGTTATTCAATAGTGATAGCCTGTCCGTTGAAATTGTAATAATTTTCCAAATTTCTCTTTTTTATATATTTATTAAACAGAACAATAGGAACACTAAACATAAACACAAATAAACATAAAATTTTTCTGATTGTGCATTATACATTCAAATCGGATTTTTCCGATCCCACGAGATGTTTATCCCGCCAGTTCAAGATTCATTCTGATTGAATTCTCCCTCGGTTAGGGAAGACGCCTAGCAGAAATCCCTTTTGTGGGGATTTAACCTTATTCGTGGCTTGAGTTGCCACAGACCTTTCGGGAGCACTTTGAGAAAAAAAAGTCCACTATAAATTCCAGTTTCTGATACGTCTGTGTAAATACGGAGCCATTCGCCTTCCGAGTATAATTCACTAATCATAACGAAAATATAATCTCACAATTCTCACTAAAAGTAGGTGAGGAGAGGAGGTCACGAGTCTTGCACACAAGGTAGCTTAGAATGTTCCTGACATCTCCACTTTCACCACATTGTTAAAATTTTCATTATAAAGTTATGGTAAAATAACTGGCAACTGTCTGTCCATCCGTTTAGCCGTAAAGTTTACGGTAAAGAACATTTTTTTATCCGTTATGGTTTTGAAACTATTTACAAAAAGTATGGTTATAAAACCATGAATACAAAACTATACGGTCTTTTAACCATTTACAACTAGCATTTTTCAAAAACGTAAGGGAAATAATTATTTAACTAGACATGGGAGCTCTGCTTTTCGTAAGGCAATGGGCATTAGTAAGTGCCGGACACTGGAAAGGAATGGAGGACATATTTTGGCCGGTTTGGTAATATTCTGCCGGTCATGAGACTGACAGATAAGCCCACTCGGCTATGATATTTACGCAGTTGCAAAGAACTAAGTAGCTTCGATAGGGGGTTCTAGTTGTTGCGATAAAATTCTGGTTGTTCAACCGGCTGTTTAGGTGGAAGCAGTTAACAAACAGTTTTTCTCACGCATAACAGTTTGATTACCATTTTATTTATGGTTATTTGGCTGTTTGGATCAAATATAGCAAAATAACCATTCAATAAATTGTTATTTAACCATTTTTTCCGAGAAATCTCTAACAGTGCAGTGTTTAGAAGAAAAAAATTGTGGAAATGTATTATTAGATGATAACTGAAATTTCAAAATATGCTTTTTAAATAATCATTCATTACACTTAACTAATTATATTACCGTCTTGATTTAGTATGACTCACATTAAAATTCCAAGTAACAAATAAAGGAATTGAACAATATTTCCACGAGAATTAAACAGGAAAAGATTAAATGAAACTGTAACAACGATTGATATGCTTTTTTTTAAAAACCGTCGCCACCAGTGGTGATGTTTTTCGATAGCTGTTTATGAGTATGAGTTGTTATTTATTCAAGTCCCATCCCTAAACATCAATATCGTGAAAAACATATTTATTTTTGGAGAAAATAAATAAAATATAATATGCCATGGATAGAAGATATTTCTTGCCTGAAAAGAAAATGTCGTTGCGAAGAAAAAAAATAGTTTACAAAGGATTTGTTCTATCGCAATTGGAAGTTCTTTACACAAGCAAATCCAACATTAGATGTTTGAATTGTTATTGGCGTGAGTTAAAATTAATATTATTCAAAATACTTATTTTTACCATTAAAATAACAAATATCAAATTTTTTCTGAAGTACCAAACTAAATATTTCCGTTATTAAGTATAATTGACCATTAAACTTTTAGGCTAACAACATTTTTGAAGTAGTATAAATGAGAAAAACTATTTTAAATTTATTAGACATATAAACTCAAACACTTTTAAAAGAAGTCTGATGACTCAGCTGATTTCCATTGTTTACGGACCACTACAAACATAATTTGCCATTCTTTTTTCTTCAAATGTATCGCCATTTATCGTATTTAGGTTTTATCATAAACCAAAATTTCACAAACCTATCGAATAACTAGAGGTCTTAAATTTTAACCACATCCTGCTGACAATAAAAGGGTAAATTATCTTTTGAATGTTATGCGCAATATATATGGTACTTTATTGCAAAATTGAATTTATAGCCAATCGAAATTCTGACTACTTTTCTGCAGCTAGAGTACTGTGATTTTAAATCCACCTCAAGTCTTAAGAATAATACAAGATTCAATCATTTTCTAATCACGGTAAGCAGAATTTTCTTTCTCTCGTCAGACAAATATCCGGTCACTTTCCGAATAGCTAGGGAGCTCTAATTTCTATTGCACTTAGGAGTCTGATATAAATATACAAATTTCAATCGTCTTCAATTAACTACAAGTAGAATTTAATGCCGGAGGGAACTTGTCATCGAATTTCATTCTTCCGAATTTTTCATTGAAATTTCAGCTCTTTTATAAGAGATGGACATTCCGCTATTAGTCTTTAGGTCAGCTGTAAATACATCCCCTCTCCAAACTTAATTGTCTGTTTCGGTTTCAGATTCCCAGCGAATGGTATTTATTTCTGTGTTCGTCTTCTTTAAAGTGTTTTGGCTTATTTGAGTGGGGACCGTACTATGGGGACCGTACTTCTTAGAGTGTGTTAAACTTCTATATTTTGAGGGTTAGAAATCACAATCCGTTGTTAAAAAGATATATTTACTCAGAGAAAGTGCATTTTTGTGTCTGATTTTGTAACTTAAAACATCGTCTACTCTAATTATTTAGCATAGCTAAGGTCACCCCCTTGAACCACTAAGATTGAGTCCCAGAAATTAAAGATCCGATCATTAGATCAAAAGTTGTTTTATAGTGTGATCCGTCTATTGTTTTATGCATTGTACTTATTTTTTTGCCTCATATCCTGCTTTTTAAACAGTTATAAAATATATACATTCTGTTACCCAATCATTTATTTATGACATGCTGATGGGGAAAAAATTGTGATAAAGGGATATATACTGTTACAAGACACCTGATATTCCTACAAACGTTTTTAATGTATTTTTGTAAACTTAATCTATGCAAAAAACGAAACATTTCGTTACTTTGTGACAAAATAAAAATATAGAACACGGTAAAACTCCAAATAAAAATGTGAAACTAATTTAAAAGCAACCGTAGTATGAATAAATCATTAAGTATATGAGCAGTTAGGAATTTTTGAGCAGCTGATAAAAAAGGGAAAATATAAGATTGATGAATTTAATGACTTATTTTTTCGAAAATTCGCTTTAATATTTTTGAAAATGCTCCGAACATTCCGATTCAAATAATAACGAAAAAAACTTTGATAGAATTAATTTTTTTTCCCAGTCTCATTTGTATGCTAAATTGAAAGTTAAGTAGCAACAGATGACATTTGTACTCTTTTTTTTGTACAGAAAATTAGTCTCAATTTGTCTCATTTTTTCTGTCTTAACAGTTTATTTTCGATATAAGTAGTTTAAAAAATGGTAATTATTAAAACGATATATTTTCCATTTACTATCTTAACAATCTAAGTGTATTTTTTAAAAGTATTTTTGATCATCTTTTTTTATTTAAAATATATGAAATATTGCATGATTCAAAAGAGTTAATTTCTAATAGAGATTCTTACATAAATATATTGGAATCTTAGTAAGGTATTTATTAGAATCATATCCATAAGCATGCGTTAAACTTTCAATTATATCAGTTGATTAATTATTTCAATGCAATTTGCAAACCAAAACTTATAGCACCATTATTAGAGCTGAATGTATTATTAAACTTGACGAACATAACCTTTTTGGCCGGGATAAACTGGTTGCAGGTTGCTGGACTCTCGTTTATGAGAACGGGAGTTCGAATCCAGTCGGCCGAAGACTCCCGTGTAGTAAATGGTGACTGGTGCACGTTAAATATGTCTGTTATCTTAAAGTCCTCCATGTGCGATAGGTGGATAAATAGATATATGAAAGGGTTCGCTCTATAAACGGGTGTGACGTATGAGTCAAATTTTTAGTCAAAGATGGCGCCACTGGAAAACAAGAACAATCATACCTCTTTGCCTTAATGGCTGACGACGACAACAACAACAGCATAATTTTTATTCGGAAACTAATTTTCAGATAAAATACGACCATTATTGGCCTTTTAGAAAATAACTTGATTCAACGGGGTAAGTGCAAGTGTTGTTGAAGCTAGCAATTTCTGAGATACATTGAAATTTTTTAACAGTGTTCATCTTAAAGACAGAAAACCAAAACTTAACAAAAAAAATTTGAAACGTTTGATAGTTGGCAGTCAAAGCTTCATACTCTGATTTAATTTAACCCTTTGATGCAGAAAAGACACCGGTGTATCTTTTATATAAAACATTTTCTGGCCCTCTAATTACAAATAAAAATATATTTTGCTACTTTTTAATTATAAAAAAACAGTCTATTTATTGCAAAAAAAATTATAATTTAGAAGTGAGTCGTGTATGGAAGATTTTATCTTTAACGTGGAAAATACACCGGTGCTTCATGCTGTATATCATAACCGTAAATGATTAAAATGCTAATTATAATATTTGTCACTTATTTTGACCTAAACTAATGCATAATAAGGAAAAATCAGTATGGAAAATATGTTAAAGGAAATTTTTGCGTCAAAGGATTAACAATTGTGTTCTTTTCTTAGTTTGTATGAATTTGTAGGAACGAGGAATAGCGTTCCTACATTTTTACGGAACCAAAGACAACATCAAAACAATCAGGAGATAATAATAAACCCTTTTATTTTCCGGGAAAATGATAGAGTCACAAAAGCCTCGTGACTAACTTAAAAATGAATTAAAATTCAAAATAGAGTATAACAGGGTAGTAGTAGTTTTGTGGTTTTACAGATGCATATATATACTGGAGAAAATGTGCGATGAATAATTATGACATCAGTATCCTTCAGTCAGTTGCAGTTAATTTCTGACAGCAGGAAGAATATCAGGATGAGAGGTCGCAGGTTCGGCATTCCGATTCGCAGGTCTGATCTAGCGAACTCTACAAATTGTTTCAAATTGTAATATACAATATGGTGATAAAAGTCATGGGATACCTTTTGTCAAAAGGGATGTGTCTCGGGTCCAACAAATATAGTACGAGCCCAAGAGAGGCGCAATTCTTCAATGTCGTGCACTCGACAAGCCACTCGAAGTCGGTCCACGGTTGCCATATTCTATTAAGCCAAATATCGCACCACTGTTGCCTTTATAGTCACGTGATTATTCCACGTAATGTTAGTTCTTTGTTAACACTGATAATCATGTCAAATCTCCTCTAGCTCTATGAAGTGCAGCAACTCAACCTGACATGGACTCAACAAGCAGTTGAAAGTTTCCTTCAGGTATATTAAGCTCTGCAACCTCAATAGATAACCATAATTGCGAAAGTGTGGCGGGTGAAAGACTTTGCGCACGAACTGACCTATCGATTAAATCCCATAAATGTTCACCGTAAATGTTCTCCTAACCAGTCGCGAACAAACTACCACTCCTCTAACCACTCGAGTCGATCATTGGCTGTCATATCCCACTATAGCCAAATTTCGCCGCACTGCCGTTACAGATACGTGGTTATTTGACTCAAGTTATTTAACTGTTAACACAGATAATTCTACACAAACGCTAGTGGTCTCAGTCATTATGAGCGGGTGGTCGGCTACTACGATGTCCATGATGGGAGGTAATGCCTGGAATTAGGTATTCTCAGTTCATTCTTGATACTGTAGATCTAGGCATGTCGAATTCACTCAGGATTTTCGAAATGAAATGTCCCTTGCCTCTAGCAACCATTCCACGTTCAAAGTCTGTTAATTCTCGCCTTGTGATCGTAATTACATCATAAGCATTCTCAGATGAATAAATTGAACACAAATAAAAGTCCTGCTAGAGCAGTATCCATATGTACATTTCGTACTCGACACAACAGTTCGTACACCATCTATATTGTTGCATATTGTAACCCTAATTTTTGTAACCTCTGTTTTAAAACCCAATAACATCAATTACACATGCTTTAATCAAAAGTATTGGATGAGAGCCATTTTTATTAAAAATCAGGCAAATCAGGTAGGGTTGGATTATTAAAGCTTTTGATTTTGTAGTTTCAGGAGATGTTCTATATGTTCAGGATATGTTCTATCCGACAAGTATTTTTTTATTTTTGCGAAATTTTTTTTCTCAAGAGGTGGATCAAAACTGAAGACCCTCTGGGATAATGAGAAAAACGTATCTTTTTACACGCGGTAGACTTTTTTGTGAAATCAGTGAACAAAGACACTGACAATTATTTTGTGTTTTACTACCTCCACACTAACTATTAAGCAATAGATACTTTTATTAGACTTTTGCACTGAAGGTCAAAGACCATTAAAAAATATTTTAAATAAGGATATTTTATTAGGCTTTGGCCATCAACAGCTACTTATACCAGCAGTGAACCGAAACCGTATATATTTCGGTGAATGCATACTTAATGAGTAGTACCTAAAAAATTAACATGCGTGTAATGTATATTTGTCTGAATGTAAGGCTGCAGGAATCTGAAATTTTGCCCAATTTTAGAAGCCATTGTCTTAGACAAAACATGAAAAGTATAAAACTTGCTGGAAAAGTATTTTGCGTTTGGAAGTAGTATGCATCTTGAATTAATGTTTTTAGAAGTTGATGTATTTTGAAGTAATTGATAGGAACACTTTGTTTACTAACAGTTTCAAAGTTATGTATGATTTATGTGCTAAAACAGTTATGCATTTTTTGTACTTACCTATTTAAAATTTTGTAACTTTTAAGCAATTAGTGAACTATGTTCCTATCGATTGCATAAAGGATATAAAGGAATCAATACCTCATTTACCTGAATAATAACGTGGGACGCATAAATATAAATGAGAATGAATTTGTTCTTTCTCGTATAAAATTTAATAAACTTTTTAAAGATCAGATGTACCAATTCGGGTCTTATTTCATTTGATTTAGCGTAAAAAGTTACATTAGAAACAATATTACTTGCCTAGATAGCAAAGATTCTGTGTTCACCCTTCTCCCCTACCCTAAGTAAATAATTGGGCCTAAATCACATTTTTTAAACAATTCAGGGCTCTCCCATTACTTTTTTTCTGCATTAAAATATTCAGGTGCGATACTCATAGTTTACGGCTATATTATATAAAAGTTAAATCAGTGACCAAACTTCTGTGAGTTGATTTTGTTTCCGCTAAGAAGATTCTTTTCCATTAAATTTCAGACTTGTTTAGTTTTGGGTAATGTAGTTGATGGCCCTGAAAGTTATGTAAAATTTAAAATTGTAAATGTAAAATTCAGTTTCAAGATTACGCCAAATGTATACTACACACAATTAATTTTTTTCAGGTACTACTCATAGCAATACATTCACAGAAATCGATATATTTTTTTGGTTTACAGTTAGCATAAGTAAATACTTATGATCAAATTCTAGGAAAATAACCTTATTTGAAGACTTTTGAATATTGATTCTAAGGTCAACTGAAAAAATTAATTTCTCAATAGTTAGTGCGGGAGTCGTAAAATACAAAATAATGACCAATGACGTGGTTCATTCATTTCTCAAAAGGTATTTACTCATGTAAATAGATATTAAAAAATTTAATGCAAATAGATAGAAAAAAATCTGAAAAATTCAATCAAATGCAAAAATATGAATATATAACCCTGCCTTTTTTACATTTCTGTATTAAATAACCCTAATAATATTAAAGTATTTTCTCATTTTCAAGGATTTTCATTATCACTCAATTTCATTAGAGCTAATTAACTAAAATTTATCAAGATTTAAAAAAATACCCTACAGTTAATTTAATATCTACACTACAAAAACTGGCGCAATATCTCTCCGAATATGATGCCAACCAATGCAGAAAAGTTGTGTGAAAAAACCCTTTTTTCATGTTAACACCAAATTGAGCTTTCATATACGATTTAAAGGGTATAATTTTAATCTAAAGACTTATAATGGAATAAGGCTACACTCAATGCCATTGCTCATTCACGCCAAACGAGAATTATTTTCACTTCCGGAGACACCGATATTGGATAGCTTTTAATATTGCCAGCTAATTGTTTCCAATCTAGGATGAGTTGGCGTGAGTTAGTGGCGCCTTTCACGCTGCTATACATCAGCCAAGTTTCCAGTTCAAATATGTATTTATCTATTTAATTGCATGATAAGGATAATTACATTTTGCACCATTTTCATGCAAGTCCATCATTTCTAAAGTTAAGATAAACGAAAACTTTTTCCAGACAATTGTTCGAATTATAACCGCAGAATATTAAATTATAATTATAGCCGGAATATAACCGGTGCCATTATACAGAATTATAACAAGTTTTTCATGTATTGAAAAAAATATTTTAAATTAAAGACTTTGCTATGGTGAACTTTTAGAGCATCTCAACTATAATGATGTTCCCTAATTTAATTGAAAAAAGGATCAGAAGAAAACGGATCGAGCGAAAAGGATTTATTGCTTCAATAGCTAGTAGTTTTCCGAAAAGTAATCTAATAAAAAAAGATTTAATTTGATAAACTTGAAATTCGACGGGTAGAATTATATATTTCGGATAATTCGGGAAATTAATTCAAGAAGATATTTGTAATAAAAGGTATTTTTTTAAATTTATTTGCATTGATGATTTTTTAAACATTGAATCAAAATTGTACCTTCTGGAAAATTATATACTATAATTTGATTTGATTTAATACCTGAATGTAACCTTTTTTTAAATATTTAGTACGACAATAAATGTTTTTATAGTTATCAAATCAATGCTTTTAAATGGCATAAATAATATTTTAAAGAACATATTTTTTAAAACACTTCATAAAATAGTATTGCTAAACATTTTATAAAACGCACCTCATGAATTGTCAAGGATATAAATGAATTCAAACATTTTACCAATGGTCAAAACTATTTAAAAAAAATATACCATCACGTTACATGAATTTGTACTGTTCATCATTATTATATACATTATTCATTCCTAAATATATGTAAGATTATACATTTTTTACTGCATTTTAACCAAGATATTTAAGCAAATTACAATTTTCATGATATTACATTTAAAAGAAATGGCTAAAATATTTTAAATGAATCATAAATTTTTCTAATTCGATGAAAAAATAAAACCTTTCTTTGTTCAAAATACCGTAAATTTTTAATCCAATTAAATTTCTATTCAATTTATTTAATTCTATTTGTTCTAATGCTTCTCTAGAAACTTACTATTGACATATTTTATTCGTTTTATTGGTTTATGCTATACAAACAAAGTAAATACAGGTGTAAATTTTTTTAAAATCATTTTAAAGTAATTTGTTCTTAGTTATTTTAATTTCATTGTAGAGAACAGACTTTTGTTATTACATGAAAAATATGACCTCTGTAAATTTGATGAGACATTTTTGTTGGCAAACTATGCAATATATAAATATACGTCGATTGGTGCTATATTATATATATATAACACACTTATAATTTATTTTTGTTTAGAAAATTTTCCGATCATACACACATTAATAACTTTTGAAAAACCATTTTATTACTTGGGCGTTATTTTGTATTTAAATATGTTTTTCAACCTAGTACTATATTCCTGATTATTAATTTCAAATCATTTCTTAATACCTCAATTTTTGCCTCAATTTATTTTTATTCACTTAAGTTTTTAAAACAAAATTTTGATAATTTTATATTCAATGTGAATTAAATATTTGATAATTTTTATTGAATCTGTAACGCATTGAAATTAATTAAATGCTTTATAGTGGTTGTTTTGCAAGTTTTTTTGTACATTAAATATGTGTATACTTATACTAATGTTTTAAAATTTTTTTTAAGAATGTTTTTTCTCCATCGGTTACGAAGAAGTGAATTATCGAGAGTTTAAGATCCGATAAGCATTTAAAAAGTTCTGAAGGAAAACTTCTTTCTCGCGTGCAGCCGTGAAAAACTGAGCTATAAGTTAGGAAGAATTGATAAGTTAAAACGAATAGTTTTTATCAACAAAGCAAAATGTTCTATACTATGCTTTGAGCCGTGGTGACTCAGGGGAGAGAGCACTCGCCTCCCCATGAGGTGAGCCGGGTTCGAATCCCAACGATGACTGGTCGATACGAATTCCACACTCGGCTCACACCATCCACAGTGCTGACTTAAAATACCCTCGGCGGTAAATGGATAATGGGCTAAAGTCCCCTTGCTTTCAGAATAACCGTGAGAGGTTTTCGTGGTTTTCCTCTCCATGTAACGCAAAAGAGAGTTAGTTCTATCAAAAAGTTCTCCACGAAGGCAAATTTCTCTCTTACAATACTTGATCCAGGAGTTCCCTTTTATTCTGGCTTAAGTTCAAAATTACAAGGCTACGGAGTTGAACACTGGCAACTGTAAACGGGAAATTCGGATCTGCTGTTCAACGATGGTTATAAAATGAAATAATATGCTTTAAATAATGCAGGCTCAATAAATGCAATTTTCTTCATTGTAATTATTATTCATCGAAAAATAAGTATTTGTCATGTTGTTTAAAGAATAATAAAAAAAAAGCGCTAAGAAGGAACTGAAGAAAACGTTGATGACAGTTATGAAAGACGGAACGCTGAAAGAATGCGTAGGAGACGTGCCGCCATGCATGATTTAACAGCTGATGTTGAAGAACATGACATCGGTTACATGATCGGAATATGTAGGTTCTGTCCTGCTCACTTCTGCGCGAAAGAAGAAAAAAATTCTTCCGGAAAACATACTGAATGTTGCCATGTTGGGAAAATCAAATTTCAAGATTTAGAGATCGTTTCTAAATAGCTAAAAAATTTACTATGTGAGAATTCAATCGAGGCTGAGAAATTTTAGGGATCTTTTTCGAGATTGACTTAGAATTTAAATTTTTTATAGAGGATTCATCGTCAAAGATTTTAATAGCTTACTTAAATTCTTATAATTTTACGCTAAAACATATTTCAAACTAGTTTAACTTAGTAGCGAGTGAAACGAGCGTGGTTTGCAGAGCAAACCAAATGAGATCGTGTTGAACACTTAGTGTGCGAACAGAGAGCTGGCGAGCATAATCGAACAGAGAGGTGGGCTCACTGGTTTTAACATAATGAATTTATACGATGTTAATTGTTGATATGCGAAAATCAATAAAACCAAGAAACACATGGGGGGGGGGACGTCAGGTGACGAAGCAGGTAAGATATGAAGCAGTAAAAATAGCTTGTCCAGGATATTCTTAAGTTTCTAACTTTGTTTGTATTCCAACAAACTCTAATGTAAATTGAGATCATTTTGTGAGCACTGGTTAATCAAATGTACCCCCTTGATCTATGTTTGAAAAGTGCGCAAAACATAAACGAACCACACTGAATAACTTTTGATCTAATGATCGGGACGTTATAGGACTCAATCTTAATGGTTTGAGGGGATGACCTCAAACATGCTAATTAATTAGTGCAGACGATGTTTCAAGTTAAGAAATCAGACATGCAAACGTACTATCGCTGAATAAACTCACCGTTCTTTTGACGAATTTGAATTTCTGACCTCCAAAATAGAGAAATCGAATTTTAAAAAAGTCGTGTCGTTAAAATTCGATTTCTCAGGAACTATTCGACTGATTTCGCTTAAATGTTCTATTTTGTCATGTAAAATTTCAATTTTATTAATAAATTGTATACAATTTATTAACAAATTGTATACAATTTATTTATTAACAAATTGTATACAATTCAAATTTTATTTCGACTAATGCTAAATAAAAAAAATTATTTACTAAAAGTTATTTTTCGCTTGGAATTATCTTTGGACCAGCGAATTTTATTAATGTGTATTTTTAAAAAGTTCTCGAGGTCTTCGGATCATCTTCAGACCGTCACCAGTAGCCCATTGAGCTGTTGTAGCCAACAACAACAAAAAATTCTCGAGATATAGTGATATACGTAAAAGGTAAAATTGACATTAAGGAGTTCAATCATCGCATCGCTCTCCTAACCAAATTATAGGAACCCTATTTCGCAAATTACGGCTAGGTTTAAGAGTCAGAAATCCTTTTTTTTCGAATGGCAGGCACTGAACTTTATTCGTTACGCCTTAGAAGATGCCAGAGTTGTTACTCATTTCGCGTTACCCAGTGTGCACGTGTGAACCACAGTCACGGAAACGATTAACATTGCCCACGCCACACTGCCGCAAACCCGTTCATAGGGTGGGCCACATTCACTCATCGCACACAACAGAAGACAGCACAAGAGAGAGAAAAAAACCATGCCCAGAGCGGGATTCGAATCCGCGGCCATTGGCTTCACAGTCAGGTGCGATAACCGCTCGGCCACCTGGCCAGCAGTCAGAAATCCTAATCCGACAAGGAAACGGGTTGTTTAATCGGAAAGAGTTCGTTTTACCGTAACTTAGACTATCGTCTGCACTAATTAATTAGCATATTTGAGATCCCCCTTTCGGACCATTAAGATTGACTCTTTCTTAAAACGTGAAGATCCGATAAATAGATGAAAAATTATTAAAGATGATCTGTTTTTTTTTTTTTTTAATTTTAAACACTGTACATTTTTGATTTCATAGAGCAAGGAATTAACCTACTAGGACAAGATGTTTTTTCCTTCATAAAATTTCAAAATGCAACTCACAACAAAGCAAATCATATATGTTTTAGTTTGTTTACTGAGTATTGTTATAGTAGCTGGGATACTGATTGACAGGTTTTATGACAAATTGACTTTTTGCGGGGAGGAAGGAAATTAGAAATTATGTAAAAAGTGTTTCAGATGCTAATCGTTGACCCATTGTTTCGGTTGGTAGAATAACGCATCTAAAGACAAATCTCAGGAATGCGATTTTAGTAATTGACCTTTATTATCTGTGGGCATTTTCCTCAAATTTATATCAAATTTTCCTTATTCAATATTTATATCAGTAACTTTATTATTGGTTGCTTTTCTCTGTATTTTCTGTATTAATAATGCGTCTTAATAGAAATTGTTTCATTATATATTTGAAAATAAATTTTTATTCTTTGATTTATATTTTAATCAATTTCTCATCCTGAAGGAATATTGTTTTTTAAGATTTCCATACTGCAAGATAAAATTTTTTTTCTGTAATAAAAATTATTAAAATCGACAACACCAAGAATCGAACCACGAACCACGGGATTAGTAGTTTGTCTCTTCCCCATAACCCTTATTCGTCTTACCCAATTTAATGGGTAAGATAATGAAAATTATTTTTTGGGGGAAGGGGAAGAATCTGTATGAATAAGAAGCAAAGCCCTTTGACACTCACTTATCAGTATTCTACCATTTTCCTTAAAGCTAGGAAAGCCAAAATTTGGAACATGTTTTCTTTATGTAATAATAAATAGAAAAACTAAATAAGTTTATTTCGATATTTTGTAATTATCGAGATACTGAAAAGTTAATAGCCTAATCCACAGTAATGCTATATAACACCTTTTTACCAAGGCAGAAGGCTCAATTTTGTATCATGACTTCTTTACAGCATAATAAACATTACAAAGGTTTCATTTTGATATTTTGTAATTATTGGCGTAATTTGCGTAATCGAAAAGCTAAAGAAAAATGTAGAAAGAAGCCTAAAATTTGGAATTCGTGAGTTAAATAGGAAAATTTAAAACGTTTCATTTCGATATTTTGTAGTAATCCGAGTAATTATGGGTAATAAGCCTAATTGGGTATAATATTAAAAAAATACAACTACTTCCACTTAGTAGGAATAACATTTACCATGACGCAATGCTAAATTCTATGCCACTATCCACATAAATGCCACTATCCACATAAATCAATTATTTATCAAAAATCGAATATCAATTACTTTTCTTTATAATGCAATAAAATCTGGCGAGCAGCTATTTAAACGATCAAACACTTCGTTTGTTTATTTGTGGCTTGTAGTTAGGCTCGCAGAAAATGCCGTTCATGGGTTAAATTTAGTAGGAATAACACAACCTGTGACGTAGGCTATAGTATACCCAATTGGCAGTAACTCTTTGCCATGCTTTTGCCAGTAAAGAAGTCTCAAAATGGACTATGCGTTCCTTAGCAGATGTAAGGAAGAACTAAAAAAATTTCATTTCAGCATTTGCAATTATCGGAGTAATTAGCTAAAAACTGGTAGTAATGCTAAATTTAACAAGAATGCCAAATTTACCACGCGAATGCTAAATTTACACATTTTTAAAAGGAGAGAAGTCTCAAATTTAGTCCATGTACTTTTAAAGTGACAACTCAAAAAAAAAAAAAAAAAAAAAAACTAAAAAATATTCATTTTGATGGTTTGTAACTGGACTAATTGGCAGCTATGCTAAATAACATGTCTCCATGATTTGCCATAATGTGTTTTTCGCAACATAACCGATTTTGGATATTGGGCCATTAAGACGCGAACAGGTGTATGACTGTGCGAAACCATGTGAAGAGGTGAGTATGCTTTGGTGGACTAACTAGCCACTACAGATGGGTCCAAGAAAAATTTCTAACCCACCGATGTACACTTGAAATACTAATGTCGAGGATTCAAGAGCAATATTGCCGAAGGCAGCTGGAGCAAACGGGAATCCGCGAAGCTGTAGGGTCATGCAGGGAAGGAAAATAATTAACCACGAACCAGTGAGTTCGTGCAGAGAAGGACAACGTGGAACCGCAAAGTGGTGAGTTCGCGTAGGGAAGGTCAGTTGGCTATTATTTTAAAATCATTTGAAAGAAGATGGAACTATTTGACCTTTTTTTATACAAAGCGTAAAAGTCAATTTTTTCCCCTTCTAAATGTCATGCTTTTAAACAGATTACCAAATTCAGGAGGAAAAAAAAAATTGAGTTTAAGGCCATAATTTTAATTTACCTCCACCTATTTATGAATAACTATTATTTTCAAGTAATTTATATGCTCACAATTTGATAAAAGAATGGAAATAAACACTTTATAAGTCAGATTTATTCCAACTTTATTTTCTAATTAATGAGAGCTCAAATTTCAGTAAGAATGAACGACATTTGTCAAACATCAGTTTTAACTTTGTTAAAGAAATTCATGTGTAAAAATAAATTGCAGTTGGGATTACATTTAATGATACATTTAATGTTACACTAATTAAAATTCAGTATATTAAGAAGATATATGAATAAAGTATTTAAGTAACAATAAAACGAGGAGGTCGTGGTTTATGCCCGTAAATGTAAATACATATATTTCATTTTTGCATTTAAGATAGCATATAAAATCTGGTTTATCTGGAAAGGCTTTGCAAACTAATATTTTTTTGAATTGTCAATAATATCTTATTTTATGCAAAAAATTATTTCTTTTGTAGATACATAATTAATTGCTTACATTTGTTTTGAATTTATATTAGTGCCATTTCTAATATACTTAAACTTAAGATATATGGTATAAATGTGACATTTTTAAATAGTTTTAAGAAATCTTGCGAATAAAAAAAAAGATTATATAAATATTTTTTTTCTAAAGCATGTTCAACTTCTTTAAAAGCGCTGCAGACTGTCACAAGCCAAGACCGGCCCAAGAAGTCTTTGCCACCTTCGATATGCAGCAAGGCTCCTCCAGTATTTATTAAATAACAGTCCTCTTCCATCGAGCAAAAACCACCTAATTGCTGATCTTCCTCGGTTTCTGCTTCTCAATGGACTAGTAAAGATGAAATTTTTTTGTTCTGGATTTGTATTTTCAGATCGGATTTGGCGTCCGATCCGTCATAGTCAATGAAACTATGTCTAACTTTGTTAAAGTTATTTCATGACTTTAAAAAATATCAGGTTGTTTGAACTTTTGGAAATTTTAAAGTTAAATAAGGATCTCCGATAAAGTTAAATAAAGATCTGTTGTTTTCATTGATTGCACCAAATATCAGTTCATTTTCCATTCAAAGGGCAATAATTTAATTTCAAGTAACTTATTTATTGCCCAGCATTTATTCCCATAAAGCAAAATGTACAGATTAATGTAAGTTCGAAATAATTAATTTAGAAAATTGCGCTAAAGGTTCCATTAAAAGCGTTTAAAGTAAAAACATTTAAAGTTTAATTAAAAATATTAATTGAAAATTCAAGAAAGAAAAATTCAATCATCAATTAAACCTTGAGCGGTGAAATGAATAAATCGAAATGTTTTATATTATTGTTTAAATAACAAATAAGGGCTGGTGGAAATGTTATTCAGAAAAATAATTATCTTCAAACTGTCAAAACCAGGGAACCTTTTTGCCAGCAGCGTCATGTCATCAAAAGTAAAGGCAGGAAATATTAAAAATCTTTTTAAATTGTTACAAGTTTAAACAATAAATTCATTTCATTTTTCTTATATTTTCCAATAGATGTTCACAAAATTCACTTTATTTTAATGAGCAATTTAATGTCTGATGGAATATACATCATACATTTTGCAATATTTGAAAAATAATATTTTTATTCTGATTTAGCTACACTACATCCCCAAAAGTATACTACATACACAAATAATATTTATTTTTCTATATGTAGCCAAACAGATAAAAAACCATAATGTAATAAATAGTTTAAAATATTTTTATTAAAAAACTTAAATCAATATTTTAAACATGAAATAAAGTGCAATTATATAAATACAATCGCCTATTTTTAATAACTAAATTTTTTCAGCCGTCAATTACTTTAAGACTATTAAGAATTTCAAATTAATGAAGATAAATCTAAACTAATATTTCAAAAGTGTAAAAAAAAACTTCAATTTAGATTAATTTATTGTTTTTCTTTTTGGATTTAAATTCTTCCGTTGTTAGGATATTTTATTTTCATATTCTTTTTCTTAATAACATATTTACTATTATCACTATTTATCAATATATTTTATTTATCAACATCTTAATGTTTGGATTTATAATTTTCTTGCAAAAAAGTAAACCAATTAATACCATTTTTCACCTCAACTTACATTTATAACTATATATCCATTATATACAAATGTAAATGCATCGATGTCTTAATTCCAGTGATTCAGAACTTTCCTATGTAAGGTAGGTGGAAGTTCTAACGTCGCGCTAGAATTACTCTAATGGGCTATTGGAGAATGTCTGGGAATAATCCTCAGACCCGAAGAAATTACTGGCGCATGGGCAAACTACATTCACAATTAGATGAAAGGAAATATAGTGATAATCATTCGCCTCCGCATCAAGCTTCTCAATCCCCCAAATGTGCCTGGACTTTAATAACTCTGAAACTGAGAAAACTTTAGAGAAAACTCTTAACTAATGAGACAAGAATTCCAGATAGCACAAGCTCATCAGATACCCGATATTTCACAACCTTTTAATTTAGATACCCAAACATAGAATCGAACCGTCTCCCAATCTGTGAAAGGCGAGAATTGACGAAAAGCTCATTGACAAAAGCCATAGCAATCAACATTTACTTTATACATACATGATATTCAACTGGAAACTACAATGAATGAAATAAGTTAATATTTTTAAATATATTTGAAAATTACAAAAATAAGCGACAAATGCTGATAGCACATGCAAAAAATATCAATTTTAAAACTTGAGCAAAAGAATTCATTAAAATCAAACTGAATGATAAAAAATTCTTTCTGCACAAAATTGTCAGCCACTTTGCAATAAAATTGTCTTTATGTTCGTAGCGCGGGAACTTCTGTAATTTTTAGTAAATTAAGATATAATAATTTTTGATAAGATTAATGAAATGATTATTTCTTCAGTTCCCAATAACAAAAACTTAAATTCCATATGGAACATAAAAGAATTTATAACTCCTCATTTTCCAAATTGATAAGTAAATTATATTCCTATAGACAACACAAGATAGAAAGTTTTACGTACAAGAACTTAAAATAACTATATATAGCTCCTTATCACAACCTACCAAAATCATCCTGAGATGTTTTTTATTGATTTTAGGGTTTATCAAAAAGCCGAAAGATGGCGTAAACTGAAATGGTGGGTAGATATATCCTGTTGCTCCTGAGTCTTACCATTCCATAGATTTGAGGGCGGGTTTTGAAAAGTTTGTCATTCTTAGAGAGTGTTTGAAAAGTACACAGTCTCATCCCATCAGAGGAATATCAATGCATATTGGATATTATTAACTATAATATTTATCTGCATTTATCTTTCTATTTTCACAAGAGTTTTTTTTTAATATTTGTTTTTTTGAGAAAATGTTTGCGATAATTAAAAAATAACGTAACTATTTTACTTTAAACTAGATAACTATAGTAGAAGGTGAATGTAAACAAAAACTATAATTTAAAGACTAGATAGACTTTTATATTTTTGCTGTCATATACTTATAAGTAAAATTATCTATAATATTTAAGACGGACATATTAGAAAAATATTACAAATTGAAATGGGCTTTAGTAATTAAACTTGTAGTTCATACTTTAGAAAAAATATTTTTTTTATGTTCATACATATTTATCGCTCATACTATCTAAATCTGACTTTTTCTAAGGCCGTTACTAATATTTTTCATTGTTGAAACTGAAAATATACCCTCAGTATTTCAAACATGTGTGTAAAAAATTATTAACCAAATTATTCTAACTGTTTTTCTTTTATTATCTAAAAATGTATTTTGTTGATGAACATAAATGATTTTCGGATTTTTAAAAAATATATTTCAGGAATAATTTGCTTAGGAAAATCTGTGTGAGTAGATAATCTTTTTAAAATACTTAGAATGACAAAAAGATGTTGATGACAATGTTGAAAACTTTTTCAATATGTGACGCCTATCAATTAATAATTTGAACGATTTTCTAGAAAGCTGTGGTTTGCTGCCTGCAAGGAACATTGTTTTGTTTTCTTTCTGATGATTTCATCCATTATGAACGTGCTTGAAAGTGCAACTAGTCACCTTTTAAGTTTAGCACCTATAATTAAAAATGAAACTTTTTCAGACACCATAGAAAATCACGAAAATAACTCAGATGACTCGTCATATTTTAATTACTTTGAAGACATCAGTGAAATAACTTGGTCGCTCATTTTAATGACTATCCTCTATTCAGTGCTCCTCATCAGTGGCGTATTAGGAAACATTTGTACATGTGTTGTAATATATCGCAATCGATATATGCATACAGCCACCAACTATTACTTATTCAGTTTAGCAATTAGCGATCTGTTACTCCTTGTTATGAGCTTACCTCAAGAAGTTTATGACTTATGGGTGCCCCAACCCTATCCATTCGGAGACGCCATGTGTGTTGTACGTGGTTTCACAGCTGAAACTTCAACTTACGCGTCAATACTGACAATAACAGCTTTCACTGTTGAGCGATACATTGCAATCTGTCATCCTCTGAAGTCGCATAAATGGTCAAGCCTCTCAAGAGCGTTGAAAGTTATAATGTTCGTGTGGATTGTGTCATTGGTGTGTGCCATACCGGTGTCTTTTCAATTTGGAGTGCTGCACATGAGAGGGTCGTCTGGAGAAGATTTATGGTTTACGGCTGTTTGTACCATTAAAAGAAAATTGCGTCACGCCTTTCTCATATCATCGTTAATATTCTTCTGGCTCCCGCAAGCAATCATACTTGTTCTATATGTGAAAATAGGGCTTAGATTGAGGCTACCGAATCCAATGGCCAAAGCGATGGTCAGCGATGATAGTGAGAGTATGGACGGGATGAAAGACAGTTCTGTTAAAATGACACAAAGCCGGAAAATAAGTATGATCAACAACAGAAAAGGAATTATAAAAATGTTGGGTAAGTTTTTATTTTTCCTTTTTAAAAAAGTTATTGTTAAATTTTATTTTAATTCAAAATAATCTTCGAAACGTCAGAAATTACAAGAAATAATTTTATCTTAGGGGGAGTCGGTAGGGCATATATCAATAATGATAAAACTGACCTTTTTTGATGTACCTTCTCTAAAAAACTACATATGATATCGCTCTGAAATTTTTTGGGGATGTTTAAAATTATATTAGTTGTATGCTGAGATAGAGTTTTGGCGTGAACAGAAATTCTTTGTGAGTTGTGAAACATTCTTCGAAGAAACTCTTTCAGAAATTTAAAATTTTCAGTTAATGAATTTGTAAAAAAAAATTCTGATAAAGATATGAATTAACAGTTATCGCAGTGTAAACATGTATAGGTAAATATTCTGTTAAAAAACAGAAGCAATATCTTATTTAGATGCTGAGAAAAGGTACATCGAAAAAGATCAGTTTTAGCATTATTGGTATATGCCCTACTGACTTCCCTTAAGAAAGTGTTTTGAACCACTTAGTAATATCTGATATTTATCGCAACTGTAGCAAACAATTTTACTTTTAAATTAGAAAGTTTAAATTTTTTTGGGACTTTTTTTCTCTTTTAAATGGAATTATATGTTGCACTATATACATGTGATTTTAACTATTATGGGTATCTGATTTTAACAATATATTTGTTTTATATTGAAACTTATCCTCCTTTATGTATGCTTATTCTTTAAAAAGATCAATAATTTAAAAATCGTTTTTTTTTTTAAAAGTTTTCATACAATTCTTGTTAAGTAAAATGTTTCGAAAAAATACTTTTTATTCATATCTTAGTGTTTAAAAAGTTTGAAAATTTTGAAAACCTGTTTCATGTAAATAAGTTTTTTTGAAAAATTTGTAATATGTTACAATTATCAAAACTGTTACAAGAATTCTCCTGCAAATAGAATGAATTTTCAAATTAGAAAATTCAGAAATATTTTTGAGATTTTTTATGCTGGAGTTGAATAATGTAATGTATGATATGCATGTCATTTTACAATTATGCAATTTTGATTGTTAATTCAAGATTTATTAGTTTTATATTTCAATTTCTGCCCGGGTATATATGCCTATTTTTAAAAAATCGATTACAGATTTAAAAATCTTTTCTTTTCCATCTTATATACGATTCATAAAAGAATCATACTGATCTTATTCAGAATCCGGAAAGGGGTATATTTATTCCGAAAAAAGGCACAGTTTTAAAACATTTTTAAAAAAAATGTATGATAGACAGAATTTTATAGCTCCAATTTTTAATATGTTAAATATAAACTATAACAATACTAAAATTGGTTAATGTTAGATAAATAGATTAAAAAAAGCCTTATTTGTGTTTTTATTTTTACAGAATTATGCCAACCAAAAAGATATCAAACTTTTGTCAATTTGATTTTTTTTAAATTTTGTTGAAGGAAGCAGCGTAAAAAAAGCTTTTCTGATTTTGATGGATTACCAAGCAAAAAATGACAACAAAAGTTTTGAAGGGCTTTCAAATTTTAAAAAGAAAAGAAAGCTGAAAGTTATGGATCAAAAAGGATCAAACCCTCTATAAACTTTTAAAGAAAATTTTACAATTAATATCCTAAAGAAAAAATTTAAAAGCATCAAATAATTTTTACTCGTCCTCATCTCGATTGCTCATCATCGATACATATTTCTTTTTCGTCTTTCAATAATATCATGTCATTATTTAATCATTTCACTTTTTTTCAGTTTCTTGCTCTTGTTCTTTGTAAATTATAACTCATATCATTAGAAATATTATTAATAACTATGTCGGTACTCTTCATTATATAATTTATGTTAACTTTTTAAGCTATATTAGTGTATTTCAACGATGGCTCAGTGCTTTGGTTAATAAGCTGTCATTATTAGGAATTGAAATTTGATGCTCAGTGATGGCTTGAAGTCAATCCAAATTTAAATCAATGATTACTATGAAAGTAAAAGCGGTTTATGCACAATACTAAACAAAATTTTCCCAAAACAGCACGAAATTGTGAAGCTTTAACCTCCATGAGGCCCCTAGCTTACAATGGACTGTTTCGAGAATTGTTTTGCTTTAGTGCATTTCAATAATTCTGTGTATTATGCATACCATTAAATACGATCAATTTGAAAGATTTTTTGACATTTCACGTTAATTTTGAATGGAACAGGATCTTATTCTCTAAAACATTTGCGTTAGAATTTATGTTTGTTGTTAGTCTACTTCTTTTAATGTCCGCAAAAATCTTAAGAAGCATTCATTGTTTTTTTCCCTTTGTGATACGAAACCCTCCATTGATAGATGTGAAGCAAAATACTGAAAATACCTTTCTTTTTTTTGCTTCTCTGTGAGTACTGAAAAGGAATCAAGAAAATTTATAAATGTATGATTGTAAGAAGAGTGAAAATTTGATTGTACACTTACCCTTCAATGGGCCATTTATTTCTAGTAAGGTTACATTAAAATGCTTTTTGAATTTCGATAAAAAAAATTCATTTAGAGTAGTTGATAAAATTAATTTAAATTTTAAAATTTTTTGTGGTAAGTATGTTTACTACTACCCAAGAGATGTTATAAAAAAGTAAGAGACTTTCATTTCCTTTCATTTGTAAAATAAATTTTATAAATACTCTAAACTGAAAGAGGAATTATATGCTAAGACTTATTTTACATTCCTTAAAAACAGGCATATTGTAACCAATTTTATTCAATATTTCTTCATCAGAGCTGAAGTTCAGAACAAATGGCATACCAAAGTAATAGTGGTGGCAAATATACTTACCACGGCCTTAGAAAGGGTTAAGGAAATTTCCATGGTTGGAAAATTGGTTGTTAATTTATAGAGCCATTATTTCTCACCTTTTTTTATACATTAAATTTTTTTTTAAGGGCAGTACCTGCGATTGCAACTGAATAGCAAAGTTGTCCGTGTTTGTTTCTGCGACCAGCTTCCTTCTTCGAGTTGAATTTCCAGTGCCTTTAACTGTTAAAAACTAAAAGTAGCAGAGTTGTCATTTTATTAGCAAAACGGTCATTTTATTAAAGCTTCCTAACTCAATTTTGACACCAGGTTACGAACACGGGTTCGATTTATGACCCAATAACCCAAGAACATCCCTCCACATTGGCAACTATGACAACTAACACAAAATTTTCTCACTCATCGGCAAATGTCAGCACTGCATTTCACGCTCGTCCTACGGATCGCCTCGATTCGACAAACAAATCATCTAAATTTCAAACGACATGAATTTACTATTATGTTGTTGAGGAGTTGAAGGCAATGTTTATGGGCATAATGTAAGTTTAATTTACGGTCAGTGGTCACAAATTACCGACAGATCTGTGTTTTAAAGCCCTTTTAGTTTTATGGGTATAATTTGATTTTACCGTCAGAGACTGTAACATATTTTGCCGATCACTAATCATATTCTAGTACTAAAATTTTTTACAGCGCATGAAGGTTTTTTCATTAATTAAAATTTAATTAATTTTTTAATTTATCTTTGATACTTTTTATTTTCTATTAAAGTTCTCTAATTTCTCAAATTAGAATCATCTATGTCATTCTTAAAATAAATCGCATTTAATTCAAATGGATTATTTAATTGATATATTTAATTGACTGAAAAGTCTGCAGTATAACTCTAGAAGGAAAAAAAAAATGTCCACACAACATGTTTTTTTTATGTTCAGGGTGTAAAACTATAATTTAAATATTTTTTTAAACATGAATGCTTAAAAAAAATATTAATTTGTGAAAGAGTGTTATGTTTTTTTTTAACGTAACGCTTGAAAAATATGCTTAAGGCTATTCCTTTTTTTTCTAACTACAAACAATAATGAAAAAAATAATAAATAAACATTTCCTGTTTTTATACAAAATGTTTATTATAATAAATAAACATTTTATAAAAAAATGAATAAAAAATTTATGAAAAAGTTAAAATTAATAAAAATGAAAAAACAGGATGAATGCAAATAAATATTTAAGAATAGGCGATATTTCAACATATTATTCCTTTCTTCTTCATTTTTTATCTTTTTATTAAAGAGACAAGAAGATGGCACGTGGATGTTAGCATATGAACAAAAATTTGCGTACAAAAATATTTATCATTTTCTTTTGTTAAAATTTAAGCGCTAACTTCGAAATGTCTCTGGCTGAAAAAGTTATGTTTCCACTAAAAAAAGTTATTGGTTTGCAATAGTGAAAAAAATCCTAAATAGATCAGTAATTATTGCGAAAAAGGGTGTTTTATTAGAAAAATTATCAAAAAACTTTGTTATACTGTTATAAATGATAACCTGAATACTTTTCTACTTTCATCTGTATGCTTTTCTTTTTGAATGGAAATGGAGGTGATTTCAGGAAGAGAATCGAATTGATATTTTTCGATGTACTTTTCATGCTGAGTTGAATGAGACCTATCTTGTGATGAGTGGATTAATAGTTCAGAAGTTATAAGGGCTTTATGTACAAAAAGTACAAATTTGCACTTTTTATTCAAATTGCACCTGAATGTCATTTGCGCATCTGATACTTCTATATCATTTAATTTAGGGTAAAAAACAATTAGAAAGCAATTTCTCAATTGTTTAGATAGCAATGTCAGATGCGTACATATTTACAACCCCAAATTTGCACTTTTCGTCCACAGGACAAGTAAGCGAATTATTTTCTTGACATTGAATTACTATTTGCACCCTAAGGAAAGTTACATTATTGCAACGTTTTGGATATTTTTGTGGCAGAAGTATATGCCCCGACTTTTTCAATTTTCTTATACATTACAATAACTGTTTTTTTATCTGTAGCAATGATATCTTTCAATCAAAATTTCGAATATTTTCTGACTACCTGAATGCTCAAACTCTCATTGAAGCACTGACTTAATTTACACTGCAAATTTCACTTATTTTCAGAGCAAAGCAGGATTTATATTTCTTTTGCTGCTACCCCAATCATATCAATCAATATCATTAATCACAATTATCATTATCATTACACATACAGAATATCATTAATCGCGACTAACTAAACAGACTAGCTAGAACACTCAGATCTCAACAGGATTTCACTGCTCAAGAAAACTTTGAGTTTCAACAGTTTCTTGACAAATACAACCAGAATATATCTGCATATCTAAGAGCAGTTTTGATTACTTCTTGGCCAAATGAAGTGATTAAATATTAATTGGTGTTCTATACCTGAATATAAAACAAGTTTCAATAGTTTTCTGATAGCTATAGATAGAATTCCACTTTATATTATAGCCGATTTCGTCCATTTTGCCATTAGCTTGATTGCTCAATTATGAACAATTTAACACTAAATCGAGCACTTATAATTCTTTAGAAGACGAAGGTAGACCTGGGTCAAGCATTGGGGTGCATAAATTCTCGTGGAAAACGTTTTGATTTAACCAACCCGCATTTGCGTTACATAGAGAGGAAAACATTAAAAACCTTATGTGGATAGATCAACGACAATAGAAATCTAAACAATGATCCGTTTGACACTGAGGATGTTTTATGCCAGCACTGTGGTGGGAGCGAGCCGGGAGTAGAATTCATATCGAGCAAGCATGGCTTGCATTCGAACATGGGTCACCTCAATGGGAGAAGACTGCTCTATCACATGAGCCATCATGGCTCTAACAGAATTAATTGCCATATTGTCGATAATTAAAATAAATCATTATTAGTAATTTCAATCCCTTTCCGACTGGTTAGTTTTCTCAAATTTGAACTGGTGTGCTGTTCTTGAGGACAATGCAGGTTACAAATGTATTCTGAATTGTTTAAGTAAACATTTTTTTCTCTTACCACCAATCAAAATTTTGACGATCTTTCATGAACAAGCTAACCGTGTGACAGCTAAGAAGAAATAAAATAGTAAAAGAAAAGGTAGCTTTAAAAATTCTTTTTGAAATGGATTGAAAAGAAAACTATAAACCCTCTACGGAAAGAATGGAGAGCTATGCTAAACGTAGTTTTTTTTTCTTCTTCTTCTTTTTTTTGGAGGGGGGGGGGAGATGAAAGATAGGCTTATCGTTTTTAGCGTTACAAAGGCAAACTTATTTTCTTTTCAGAACCAGAATTATTTTTTTCTCAACAAATCAGCCTTTAAAATTTTTATTTCACCTTCTTTTACACGCATACGATCATTTCCATTTTTTTGATAATTGAAAGTTTAAATTAACAGATCAAACTTTTTTTTTCTCCTTTTGACAATGCAGTGCATATTTCGAAATGAAACACTAGAGGGGCCAATATGCACCAATAGAATTCCTGCAAGCAATGTCTCGCTTGAGTCAAGCAATCAGATTCGATACTCACGCGTGACGTCGATTGTATCTATTCCAAATTTCAAGTTTCTAATTATATCTATTCCAAAAATAGATTCAGCTTGATAATAACCATAAGCTTATAAGTTGTGTTAGATTTGGAATTTGTTTTACCGTTAAGGAATTTATATCACCCCTTTAAATTGATGTTATCACAAATAAGTTATTCAAGGAAATAAAGTTTTAAATGTCTAGACAATAGTTTTTTCTTCACATTTATAAAAAATCTCTCGATACGTGCACAAATCCTTATAGTTTTGTCTTTGCTTCGTGTTTTCCACAATCTTACCTGCCCAAAGTAAATAGACACTCTTTGGGGACATCATGAATTAACAGAACCCTTTCAAGAAAGACTTAGATGTTATCCGCTAATTATAAACCATACACACATCAAATCTAAAAAAAAAAATAAACCAATAACTTATTAATAAATTAATAAGGGTGCGAGATGCTCAGAAACTTTTACGGTTTAATTTCAGATTATCACAAACTGCATAGCTATAGAAAATGCTTTTTTCACAGTGGGATATTTCCTGGAATTGCAAAGTTTCTCAAGTCTTTCACGTCGATCCAAATAAGAAGAATTTAGAAAATTAACAAGCATATTCATCGTTCATTACCAAAAAATAAACAAAATTTCTAAATCTGGTACATTATTCTAACAAATAATTTCATTTTCTTATTTTCAAAGGAATTTAATTAAATTTTTTTCAATTAAATAGATTACGTTTTTTTTAAATACTTATAATGCATTTGAAAGATTCCTGAATTAATTGAACTATTGCGAAAAATTAATAAAAAATATTAGGAATTAAAAATATTTTATCTGATTTTTAGAAATAAATCTTTTGCTACATTCGGGGAAGTTTGTAAGCTCTTACCGTCAAAAATATTGCTTTAAATTGAAATATTTTGTTTTAAAAAAGAAGTAGTAAAAGCACTTCTCGACGAGGTAAAAAACTAACAAGACAGAAAAAGTTATTTCTCGAATTACACAATAACGCCTGAAGTTACATCTTTTTAAAGTTCTTCACAAAATATTTTTTATATCTCAAATTTTTGACTTCTCAGCGTGAGACGTGTATTTACAATTTTCAAAGGGCAGATGTGTAGAGTTACTGAACAATTTTCGCTTAGCAAAAAACTGTATGGGAAATGGTATGATATATTCTTTTTTGTTATTTAGAGTGTTTCGAGTAAAAAATTTTAGTGTATATTAACGCCAAATAATGCTGGCGTAAGAATTACTTCAGACCAAACTGGTGTAGTAAAACTTTTTACATTACTCTTCATTCTGTCTACTTTCTGCACCAATATTCGTTCACACTATTGTTTAGAGTAGCCATATCGCCATTATTTCTGTTATTCAATAACACTAAAATTTGTAATTAAAGGAAGATATGATACACATAAGAGACAGTAAAGTTACTTTTACAATACATTATAGAGTAAGAAATATATATATATATATATATATATATATATATATATATATATATATATATATATATATATATATATATATATATATATATATATATATATATATATATATATATATATATATATATATATATATATATATATATATATATATATATATATATATATATATATATATATATATATATATATATATATATATATTAAGCACGAAGAAAATTAAGAGAAACAATAAGTTTTATTTACTGCGCATAAGCTGCAAGTAAATAGAACTCATAAAATAAGTTCAAAATTTACAGAAAACATGGAAAAAATTACAGAACAATGAAGTGAAAAAATGGAGCGGGGAGAAGAAAAATAACAAAAAAATAAAAATAAGAAACCGGAAAAAAATTTATGAAAATCCGGAAATTAAAAGATCATCAGCTCACACGATTATATCCGCAAAAAGGAGTGCTTTCCAATATTGTAAATGAATATAGCCAAATCAAAATATATAAAATATATAGTACTGTAATTTTACCATTTAGTACTGTAATTTCACCAAAATTTTTTTTCCTCTGTTCTCAATGAGGTAATTTTAGAAAAAGTACCACTTTTTTGAACCTAATTTTTTGTATTTCAATCATCTTTGGTTTTATATTACTTAGTTTTATCAAAAGACGTTTCAAACGCTTAACTATAAACAAAAGAAATAAGTGGCTGCAGATGACTTAAAAATGCCATTGACGTCACTCTTACACGCAATCCGAATTTATTTTACTTAAGCTTTCCTGGCATAACGATCAAAAATAATTAATTACTAAAAAAAGCCTTCAATAAATTCTTAGTGTTACTCGTTTTATATTGAACTAAATTATGAGTAAGTAAACCTCATTCATGTTAACCTCACTTATGCTTTTGTTAATAATAAAAAAAATAATTGGCCGTGCAACAAGCGTGCAACAATGCGTAATTTTGTTTTTTTACGTCCTTCCCAAACGTACTAGCTGGAAGTTTTAGGTTCGGGAATTAAAATTGCCTCTTGAACTCCCTGTCCAAATGTCAGGACCCTAGCACAAACAGTTCTGGAATTGTTAAAGAGACAAAAGCAAAAGCTCAAACCTTTTTCTTTTAAGCTGGAAAGTATATACTAACACAAATAAGAGATAAAAGAAATGCTTCAAACTTCTTTTCATTATTGATTTTTTGCTCTTCCACGTGACTTTACGTTATTAGCTTAAGCGAAACGCGTTTTCTAACTATCAAAACTCATCAAAATAAATCTTAACTATGCTGAGTATGACTCAGCATCGAATATAATAAAATTGTTCCCAACCAATTCGTAATAGTTATGAATAAATGATTAATATAGATAACATTATTGCTAAATGAGTAATTATCGATGAATAAGTTTTGCAAAACTTTAATCAAAAATGTGCAAAAGGTCATATAAAATTTAAAATCTTCCAATTTGTTTCACAACTTCTTCCTTAATAAAACAAAATTGTTTAAGATCCATAAAATATATTTCTTCAACCTTAATCTATGTTTAATTGTTTTATAATTTATTTTTTACCGTTTACATGCAAAACTTTCTAAAATTCCCAAACCCGAAACTGAAAAATATTTTTATAGCAAACTTCCTCATTTCAAACGAAGCAAGTTATTCAATTTAGAAATAAACTAAGCAGAAACACTTCCTGAAACTAATTTCAAGAAACAACTGTCTAGCATTGTTACTTTCACAGTTTTGCACAGATGGGGAGCATTTGAAAATAAAGTACAATTCGATCACAATTGTATAAATTACAAGCAAATTCCAAAGGAATTAAAGTGAAAATTACTAAGACAATAGAAAATGAAAATGCACCAGCTTGTATTGTTCGAGTTCATTTTATTCTCCCGTCTCAGTTTTAATTTAATCAAATTTGTCTATTTTGTGCATTTGTGAAGGAAGTAAGCTTTAATTGAAAACAAATAATGCAGAAATTCCATCTACTAAGTAGAAGTTTTCTCATCCATGGTTTTGTCTCTATAATTATTTAATGAGTTTTTTTATTGATTTATTGCTTTCATATTAAGTTTCTTAAGAAAGAAATTAATAGTTTTTTTTCTTCAAATGTTTAAATTGTTGAGAGTTTAAAACATTTTTTTTAATTTATAAAGTAATTTGAGATGAAATTTGGTTTAATAATTTAAAGGGCTATTTTTTAAGACATACTTTTGACTTTTTTATTAGAATTTTTTAACATATATAACATGATGTGATATCCCATCTTGTTTTATAATATTTTAAGAGAAACTTTTGCTTCTTTAAATTGAAAGTAAACCATTCACCGTATATTTCTTGTTATAAGCAGAAGATATTAGGAAAGAAAGAGTTTGGCAGGTTAGCGAGAACATTGAGGAACATTTGTAAAAACATTTTTCTTTTGGTTTCCTTAGAATTAGATCAAGAAACGGTATAAGCAAAATATATAAATACATAAAATAACAATTAAAAATAAGACACCTGAAAATAATAATTAAAAAATTAACAAGAGGAAAGGAAATAGAATAGAACTTTCTTTTATCGCTCATTTTTCTACATAGAACAATAAATGATTAAATTAGTAAACAAGCAGAAAAAATTAAATGTATTAGCTTTAGAATTTAATGACTACTAACTGTTAGCGTCTGATTTGCTTTGGATTTTTGCCATGTTTAATTGCTGATAAAATAGATCTGGAATGGTAATTTGAGAGGCTTGAGACGATGAGAAGGTTAAAAATTAATTTTTGAATTAACGTAAATAAACTAAAATGACTGGGTAGTACAAAAAGGAAAAGAAATAAACTCACAGCGAAAACGCTTTTTTTACTCTCTCTTATATGTGTAATTTAAAATTTTTAATAAATTCTTAAAGAAAATGTGATACACGGACAGGCTTACCCATACGAAAAAATAAGGTATTTTTGATGTTGTTTGAGGTTAATAGACTAAGGGTAGAATATCTGAGGTAGAAAATTAAGTTATGTTTTGCACCAAAAATAACCTCATTAATAAACCTCAATTTCAACCTAATTTACACCTAATAATAAAATCAACCTCATATAGCGATTCTTTTAGTTGAGATCTAGTGAAATTATCCACACCTCAAACATACTTATTTGCTTCAAGTGCCGAAAAAATAACCTGCACCCCTAAAAATCAACCTCCCTAAGCTTGTTGCTCTTAAGTAGATGTTCATCAACCTCAAAACTACCTAAAATATCAATAAAACAACTTCATACACCTTGATTATACACCTTAAGAGGTTGATTTTGTAAGGTTGTTTTTAAAGTCAACTTCAAATAAAACTCAAACCAACCTTAACACCTCAAAACAACCTCAAATAAACCTCAAAAACACCTAAAATTTTTGTAAGGGTATATTCGGAAACATATAGTATATCATTTCAAGAACGTTATGTACAAGCCTAGTACATTTTTTGAAGAACGCACAAGGGAAATTTCTTTACATAAAAAAAAATCATGCTTGTTTGTATAAACTTTAAATTTATTCTCATCATTATATAAAAACAAAATATGCTATGTAAACTGACAAAACTACACACACCACCCAAGTAACTAACGCTTTTAAAATTCTATCTCTTAACAACCACGCCAGGAACGAATCTCAATAATTACACTGATTAAACAAGTTGAACTGAGCTGACTGTTCTACTTTTTTCTAAAAATTTTCACACACCACTGACAGGAAAACTTCCAACCATGACAAATTTAGTGAGCATCCTCTTGCGTTTACACGTTGGTTAGGTAAGCAAACATGATCAAACTCACGAGCCACAATTACATTTCAGCGGTATGACCTCTATGCTCCGTGACTGCATATATATATATATATGTATATATATATATATATATATATATATATATATATATATATATATATATATATATATATATATATATATATA
Organism: Parasteatoda tepidariorum; assembly: GCF_982258835.1. Taxonomy (NCBI): domain Eukaryota; kingdom Metazoa; phylum Arthropoda; class Arachnida; order Araneae; family Theridiidae; genus Parasteatoda; species Parasteatoda tepidariorum. Next base: position 16,368,774 of record NC_141755.1, on the reverse strand, counting down.
TATATATATATATATATATATATATATATATATATATATATATATATATATATATAAAAGACGGAACTGCTAAGAAAATCAAAATTAATTCAAAATTAATAAGCAATAATGCATATCCAATTCCAGTTAACTATATTTCAAATAATGGAAAAAAAGGAATTGCATTGAGCTGCTCTCAACAGGTAGGGACATGAAACAGATCTAAACTTTAATCTGTAATATCGATTATGTTTAAATTTAATCCTCAGTAAAATTGTTCAAATTTAATCCTAAGAATCAACAACTATCTGAAGCAAATAAAAATGTGTCTTTCAGTGGATTTTTTCCCCTGAAGAACCTTGAAAAAAATGAGTGCGATGATAATATTTTTTGATGACGCTCGTTTTATATTTTATTTCATTTACAGAATTTGCAACTTTAATTCTTTATAACATATGATTATTCTCAAATGGAATAATTCGTACATTTTCAAAATATCGAATTTGTCATTTGTCAGTCCGTTTCAAGTTAAAAACAAACAAAACAAACTAGTGTAGTTGGAAAAATTCTCAACAGAAAGTGTTTACTCCAATTAAATTACTAGCATTTTACAGGTTGTATTCAAAAGCCTTGGAAATAGAAGAGCAATTCAATTAGTAAAACATTTAACGTTACAGTGTTATAAATTTTTTTTATTGAAATGGTGCATTTTCCTAAATGATTTACTGCTCGTGTCGAAAATGAGTTAAACATTTTTATCTATACTCAAAATAATTGTTCAATTGTTAATATATTTTTATATTAATAAGTTTTGTTATATATATTTAAGTACTTTTTTAATATACTCTGTTTCAAGTTAAGAAAAACCTTTATATCTACGGAGAGAGCCAGTTTGTATCTAAGTACGAGATAAATGGATGCCAAGCTTCCAGTGCGAACGTATATCAACATCGCCAACTCATAAAAGGCCATTGCATGGCCTTTTTTTACCCGTTTTCTTGTGTGAAATGAGGAAAATATAATTTATGGAATAAAAACTATTCTTTTTTTGTTTCCTTTAAAATTAAAGAGTTGCATTAATCTAAATAATACTTTCTAATTAAAGAATAATAAATACTGTTTCTTGCAGACGATTTTCTTCTTCAGCGAATCAAATGTAAAAATTCTTTATCTCGCATTTGATTCGTTAAGAGCATGTCAGAATAAAACGCTCCATTTTTAGTGGTTCAATCAAATCCAATGCTCTTGCAACGTCATATAGTTATTTCTTCTTTAAGAACACTTTTTCTCCTTATTTATCGAAATTATTCGCCAAATCAAGGATTCCAGCAAGACTACGAATATAGGAGATTCTATGATAGATAGGAGAAGATAAAACGAATAAAATTTCTGCTTAATGTATTTAACTTTTAAAAGCTTTTATATTGTTTTGAAGGCATATTTGTATAATTTGATAATGAAATGAAACGGAACTATATGCAGTCGGGGATGATTACTTAAATCCTGTACCGCAAATTGTCTTTTCTTAACTTGCAACGGAGTATAAGTATCATAGCTACAAAATGCCCCTTTCTTACATTTTCAATAAGCGAATAATTCAAATCGCATAACTATCGCAACATCGCCCATTAATATCTTCTTTAAGATATTAATGGGATTTTAAAACTGAAGTTTTTGTGTAAATATTTTCTAAGTAGAGAAGTATTTTGCATATGTAGTGAATACTAAGTGTATGTGACATAATTAGTCAAAGTTAGTTCTAATTAACACTGCAGTATCCACCTCTTGAGAGGCAACCATATTAAAAACGGAAAAAAACTATAAAGAAAAATTTTCTGACTATTACCAAACACTTCTACATAAAAGTCTAGTCCCAGTAAATAATCAACTCATGTAAAGTTAAATATGGCTCTTTTTATATGTTATAAGGAAGAAAATACATATTTTCTGCTAACATTTGCGATATCTCAGTTTTAGGCATGAATGAAATTTATGTTTTGTTGATTAGATTCTCCAACATCATATAGACCGGCTTCCTTGGGATAAATCATTGCCTGAAGGAATCGTAGACTCATTTATAAATCACAAGGGTTTCGTGTGATTGGGGTCAGTAACAAATTAAGAGGTTCAGTTGACTGGAATATGTTGGAATTCCGCCAGTACATGAGATATCTAAATATAATAATTAAATATATATTCTAGCCTAAGTTGTGCTCAAGCTTTGGCATTTAGCTTGATTCAATAAATATTTTCTCTTATAACAAACTAAATATAATTTGTCGAAGAATTGTCTACAATTATCATAGAAGATGGTTTTATATAATTGACAGTAAGTATTTTCCTTGGGGCTTAATTTATTTCGTTCCATTTGAAATAATATTGTTAGGTATAAATAGGGCTAAAAATATTATTCGAAGACAGAGGTTGCAAAAACTAAAATTTGTATAATGGTAATTAGATTTTTTTTATAAAAGAAGAAATAAATATTAATTACTAACGCATTTTTAAGTCAAGAGATGATCTTGAAGGTTAAGGCTCCACAATTTTAAAGGAATCTTGAATGCTCTAATACCTTTACTTCAAAGACAAGCTAGTACCTATTAACCGTTTAAATGATGAATTATGAAAAATTAAACCAAATACCTTTAAATTTGAATGATTCACTACTTTGAATAATTCACTAGATCCCAAAGATAATAAAATAAAAAATGTAATAAAATGTAATGTATGCGTAAAATGTAAATTAAGTACTTCATGTGCCCAGTACACATCTTCGGACGGAACAATATGGTACCCATTTAGAAGTCTTTGAAATCACAAAATATCATTTTTAAATATATACTTATAGTTTAAACTGTTTTAAACCATAAAATAATAGCATGCTGTCGTGATATTCTACTATTTTCCAGTAATGGATTTCAAAATACATCAAGAGGAATACGATTCATACGTTCTTGACATATTTGCAGAATTGTTTCCGGCTTTTTCAATTCTGCTGGTTCTACAGATTTCGATTTTTTATCGATTTTATAATTAAACTTTCCTTTTTTTCTACTTTTGTTCTTTCTACTTTCGTTTTTTTTTTTTTTACTTGAATTTGATTCTAGGATTTGATTTTCTACTTCATCTTCTTTAATAATAATTTAAAAACAATATTCTACAGATAGAATGAAGTGACACTTAGAATGAGGTTTTTATCCCACCCCTATGTTTTCCATATCAATTAAAACTCATAGTTCATCAGGCTCTGGCTGTCAAATATCTAGGTCTTCCAAATTTGAATCAGAAAAGGCTTGAAATTAGAAAAGAAATTGTTTATCGTACCATGATGCATCTCTTTTAGACATGGTGAAAAGAACATTCGAAGTTTGTAAATGAGACAAATTAAAAAAAAGAACATACTTTCTTTGAACTCACTCAGTAACTATAAATTTATCGTGGGAGTTCAATAAAGTACGAGAATCAGAAAAGAAAATCTATCAATAGAAAGAATCTATTTAATACCAATGTTGGGAACATACTCAAAATCCCATTTGATATTTAACTCTCATTTTCAAATAACCACATTATTATAAAGAACTTCTTTCCAATAGTTAGAATTTCAACAAAAGTGAAAAACTTAAAACATGAGAGAATGCATATTATTTTCCATATTTTCTGTAACTATCACTGTATTATAAGCCATCTGCAAATTTATGTCAAAAGAAGTTGAACCTAAACACATTCATCCTCCTTTTCATTTTCAAACATCATTATTTTGTTGTTGAATAATTGCTCTGATACCGATTCAATGAAATGCACACAACATAACTTAATAAACAGTTTGAAATCTATTTATAAAACCCTTTTAAACCAAAATGTTCCTAAATTGGAACATTTAGTTTCAAGCTAGTATTTTGCCTTTCAAATTTCATAATATAATTTTGAAATTTGTACTGGTAGTATAAAAATTGCTTTTTTGGTAAAATATATTGCAAACTGAATAAAAACATACAACAAATATCCAACAAAAAAATAAAATTTTGAAATTTGTACTGGTATTATAAAAATTGCTTTTTGGTAAAATATATTGCAAACTGAATATAAATATACAACAAATATCAAATTTCTTAAATAGATAAAAAAATGGTTCTGGAAACAAAACCAAGTTAATTGCAAAAAATACTTCATAATGTAAATTTTGTATGTATGAGAAATGATATTTTTCCGACATTAAATACTCATTAAATTTAATGTCCATGTTCCATTTTTAGAACATTATAATGTAAATGGCTGATCTGAAACAGAGTGAGCTTCAAGTCTTCACAGAGGATACGACTTTGATCCTTTACAATGATCGCTCAGTGCCTCAATCACTGAGGCATATATTAATGTAAGACTAAAGTAATTGAAGTAATAACGGACAAGATATTTTTTTAATAAATGCATCGCCTGGCTTTGACACACCACTTAAAGTCATTTAAAAATAAATTGAAATCTTGTTCCAGGGTCCATGACGTGGAATTGGCTCCACATCATACTTTCTAACTGATTTTCAGAACAAAAGTCTCTCTTTTTGCTAAAAAGAAAAATCATGCTTTTAAATCAATTATACAGTTTCAAAAAATACTATCACTTAATGACCACTTTTCAAAAATTAAACATTCAAACGAAATTTTATTAAATGATGCTAAGGGCTTGAATGCATCTTCAACCAATGATTATGACAATGCGCCTTATTTATGATCATGATTATTTTCAATGTTTAATTTGAATTTGTTACCATATAAGGGAAATTTTTTTATTGTATATCAATATTGATTTGATGTACAATAATTAATTCGGAAATAGGCAGAAAATTCTTATCATCTATAAATAAAACCATTTTTACCCACATACAATTACACTATAATTTATCCAACATTCAACTTCTGTAATGTCTTGCGTCAAAATATCATTTAAATTGAGTCCGAAAATTTCCGGGTTTTCAAAAGAAATTGGAATTGAGAGGTTACTTTCAAATTTTGGACTTAAAGTATTAAATTTTACGAGGAATGAAAAGTCATCTATATAATTTTAACCTAAGAATATGTAAAATTTCTGTGACTTCTAACAGAATTTAAATCGAATAAAAATTAATTTCCCTATGCGATGTTTTGCTTCATTTACTCTTGTATAGCACTGTAATATTTTTTTAAATTTTTTTTTATTTCCAATGAGCTGCACAATCGGTCTTGCCGATGAGCAGACCTAGTGCGTTCTCCAGAGATGGTATCCACTCTTTCAGGACCACCACAATGGGTGAGATACCGTTGGTCATGTTAATTTGGACGTCTAGTTTCTGCCACACTAGATGGCAGCACTGAGACTCTATTTGGATGCTAAAGTGCACTAGGAGCTTCCAAAAGTATAAACTAATAAATTTTCCTTTCTTATTATCGGGAGATTAAGCTTTTGAGCTAATTCTCTAGTAATGAATGACCTCATCGATGCGGAATCAAATAAAATATTTATCTCCTGCGTTTTATCTGCCAAATGTAAATTCGCAACACATGTTTGTAAGAACACTGATTGAAATTCCCCCTTTTGTCCCTCTTCGACATGAGAAACGCTGGCTACAACTGTATTTTTCTCTGCGGTTTCTTGCGAACTTTCCTTTTGAGTTTTCGGAATTCCAAAACAAATTATTTCGTGATGAGATTTACTATTACATTTTTTACAAGGACTAATTTTACTCCTACATTGTGAACTTAAATGTGATTTACGGAAACATTTAAAGCAACGACCTTCGCGCATTAATCTATCTCTTTTTTCAGAAACCGACATTTTTTCACAAATAAATGAATCATGTTCTGATTTACAAAATACACAATTAAATTTTACATTAGTAGCCAATGCTGAAGCTGTGGGAATATTCGATCTGAACTGTTTTTTGTTATTTATTACTTCCCTGGAATTATAATAATTATAGTGTTTATTTTTCTTAGCATTATCATGGAATAATGTAGATGATTCGCGTACTTGAATTTCTTCCTTAATAAATTGAATTAATTCCGACACATTAAATTCTGATTTTGATTTTCGTTTGCGGTTGTATTCTAAAGTTAAATCTTCTGGTATTAGTTTTAATAATATAGGGCATAATAAGTGTCCATATGTTCCAGAGACTACATTTAAGCTTTCTAAGGATCTAATGTTTACTTCTAAATTATCATATAAATTCCGTAATGCTCTAATATCACTAGAATTTTTTACGGGATCAAGATTTAATAGACGATTCATATGACTATTAATCACTAAATCTTCCCGCCCAAATCTATCTTTTAACAATTCTATACTTTTGGTATAATTTTCTTTAGTCAAAGCAAACCCTTTAATAGCATTTAATGCAATTCCACCCAGTAAACTCTTTAAATAAGTAAATTTTTGTATCTCAGTTAAACTTTCGTTTTCATGGATCGCGATTTCAAATTGATTCCAAAATTCAAGCCATAATGTTGTTTCTCCGTAAAATTTGTTTATGGTTAGTTTTGGGAGTTTAACTGCATTACTTATTTCTGGTACAAATTTAGATTGTGCGCTGTTAAATGATTCTTCTCCTCCTCTACTTTCTTTATTGTTTTCTTTCAAAAATCTTGCGATTCTAGATTGCCACTTTATTATTTTTTCCGAATATTCTTCAATTCCAGTAATTTCATTTTCTATTTCCTCACTTTCAATTAGTGGTTCAATTCGATTATTTATTGCTTTCAAACTTTTATTTTTATCAATTAACTGTTCCTTATAATCTATTAATTCTTCGATCTTTTCTTTAGTTTCAACATTATCATCATTCATCAAATTTTCAATCTTTGTTATTATTCGAGTTGTTAAAGAGCGAATTGTTTTTCTTTTGTTTTTCAAATCATCGTATGAATCCATAATTTAAATCAATTGCACTCACCTTTAATCAAATTCTTAGCCCCACGTTGGGCGCCAATTTTAAATACGGTGATATGATCTTTCAGATCTCGGGGTTTCATTCATTACAAAACGCCTTTAACATAAAATATATTTAATAACAAGAAGGATGTTGATGATGTTACAGTGTTATGGAGGAAAACTGTGTAGAAACTAACTGATTTTTCATTGCTGCGCAGAGCGCCATCTATTGAGTATTAGAAATAATTAATATGGAGAAATAAATAATATTAACACACCGTTCCACCAAAGGCTGTAACATAGAGACCAGGGGTTCAAATCTCAAAGTAACAATGGATGCAACGGCTCCGAAGCGTATATATAATAGGTTAGAATCCCGCTATAACATACGAATCTGTTGTGTTTGGTAAAATTGTGCTATCGGTTTTTCGTAGTAAAAAGAAGTTTTAAGACGTTCTTTGTATTTACAAGGAAACCCGCATACGGATATTAATAAATAAATAAATCCCACTACCTTATTAGCGATGGATGAAATTCTCGCTATTGTATGATATATCTGAGCAGAGTTTCTCTGAAACACTTTAATTAAACATTTAAAGCTATCATTAATGTCGCTTTAGCCCTTGATAAATTATATTAGAATACGAAATATTAACAGTCATCAAATAAACTGTCATTTTAAATAAGCCGTAGAAGCCTAAACAAACTACAATCGAACTCGTTTATAACGAGCACAAAGGGACCGTAACATTGTACTCGTTAACCAGAAAAGGGGGGGGGGCTTGGGAGGTCAAATGATTGAGTTTACTTAAAATTTAATTAATACTTACTTTAATTACATTAATTAATTTAATTAAATACTTTTCTTAATTTAATGACAACTAGCCCCCCCCCAGCCAGCAAAAAATTTCTAGTTGCGCTACAGTCTTAAAGAGCAATTAGTTTCATTTCGCGGCTTTTTTTTATTTCGCGCGTATTTCTTATTTTGAAAAAAAGATAAGACAGAAAGAATAGAAAGATGAGAAAAAAGATTGCAAGACAGAGAAATATTGCTCGCTGAAACCGGATCTTGTTCGTTAAAAGCGACTTCTGTTCCATAGACTTAACATTGATCCAACCAAATATTTTCGTTTCCCTCGGTAAATCCGAGCTCTCGTTAAATCCGAGCTCGTTATAAACGAGTTTGACTGTATTACCTTTTTATTGGTAAGAGACAACGACACCAAAAGGTTAAAGTTACCACATGAATGGTAAAATGGTTGATAGTTCTGGAGATAATTTTGTTATTTTATAATGATACCTTAGATGTATTGTAATAAGAACTGTAATTTTGGGAAGCAGAATTTTCGGTTAACAGCAACGACAGTGAACAGTAAAATTACTATATGAGTAGTATGCTGTTGTTCAGGTTTTATAATTGTGGTTTCTTTCACTGGAAATGTCTTTAAAATGCAAATATGATGATTATGCCAGATATTTTTTTGCAAAATTCAGAGACACATAAGAAATGGAGTTTTTTCATTGGCTTAGAGGAAGTCATTATCTTAAAGTAAACAAAAAATGATTCAGAGAAGTCAAATACTTTAAAGATAGTATCAATGATGCTGAAAGCTTATGGCTCTAATAAAAAAATTAGTTTATAACGCATTTGTTTTGTATTACTTAATTTATTTTTAATTTGTTGTACCCAAGGCTCCTATACGAGTACTATGACCCTTTACTATACTACCCTATATTCTAATTCAGAGGCTCTAGTTGTGTCTGGTTATCCGAATGATCAACGTGATTGTTATAGTATAAGCGAATTATTTCACCAAATAAATATTTTTATGGCTGTCTGAAACTACATCTTTACTTTGCTTATAGTTATGCTTTTAAAACATGTTACTATAAAACACAATAACTTAAAATCAACTGTAATTGGAATAAAAAAGAAAGTTTTGAACTGAAAAGCAAAATTAGGGAAGAAATAGTACTAATTCGTTGAAAAGAAACGTAATGAAAGACCAATGTAATTATTGACGTAAATTATAATTAATTTTGGCAATAATTACAAATTGAACTAATAAATAACTTATGTTATTTATTAGTTCAATTTGTAAAAAGTTAAATTAATGGAGAAAATTTAAATTTTTATTACATAAAATTGTAAAAAATCGCTTTACTATTATTAACGCCAATGATGCTTAATTTTGATAACATGCACTACAGGCATCATTGCAATTGGTGCTATTTTAATAGGTACTAAATACGAGTATACTCTTTCATACTAATATTCACTAAAGTAAAGATTCTAATTATTCTCTAGATACTGAATATTCTCTGAAAACCTATATTATTATTGACGTCAATTATAATTAATTTTGGCAATAGTTAAAATTGAACTAAAAAATAATTTATGAACTAAAAAGTAAAATTAATGGAGAAAATTTTAAATTTTTATTACTAGAAAATGTAAAAATTCACTTTACTATTATTAATACCAATTATGTTTAATCTTGGTAACATGCACAACAGGCATCATTGCAATTGATGCTATTTTAATAGGTACTAAATATACTCTTTGATGGGTACAAAATATTTTATGAGTAAATTTGGTACTGATTACAGCTGCAACAATACTATACATTCTTTACCTTCCCTCGAAGATATAAGTACAGGAAAAAGTAGCTTGAATGTGATTTGCCTCGAACAACAGAATCATGCCAGATTATACTGAATACAGTTAATCTTTATTTTGAGGAGATGAATTACTAAATACGTGTTTCACTTAATCTAATAAAGTTAAAGCCACCAAGAAAGGCAATAAATAATAATAAATGAATAAAAAACATTGGGAATATTTTAGTTTCAGTATTTGTTTCTATATTTGTATAATTAATTTTTGTGCATTATTTTCCAGTGTTGTTCAGTACGGAGTAATTTATGCTTATTTTTTCACACTGTTCTAAGAACTAGTATTTAGTTCAAATTATGTTAGGTAGCATTTTTATTTATTTTTCACGTACCAATACAAAAAAGTGCAAAAAGAGCTTCATATTACCTATTTTCTTATATACGAGTACAATCGCTTTATGCTAAAAAAACAAACGTATGTGTGACCACCAATAAATTTGCAGTGATTACTAACGAACAATTCATCTATTACTTTTTTTTTATATTTAGTAATTTTATTGTACAAACACAGAAAATTCATCTACTGTTGAGAAAATATTTCACCGTCCAAGACCTCGAATGTTTTGTTTTGACAGTTTACTATTTAATTCAACATTCATTGACATCAATAATGTGGGAAGCTATTGCGTTTCATTTTATTCCTTACAGAAATTTGTCACAATTGAGCAATTTGTTGTTACTAACTTGTTTGAGTCTTAAAGTTCATCGAACTTCCATGGATGGAAAATAGTATCACTTTAATTAATTTGGCTATATTAACATTTTGCGTGTAATTGTCCTGAGAAAAAGAGAGCTTTAAAAACTACCAGAATACCGTAAAATTTACCGTTTTTCTGACGTAATGGGAGCACTAAAAATTTGATAATTTTTACAGAAGTGATTTGGTAATGATTTAGGAAAAATTAAATTAAATATGACTATGTAATATGAAATATGAAATAAAATTCAGTTATTATGGTAAAGTTTGGCAAATTACCTTGATACCTTAGAGCATGGTATAAAAACCGTTTATTGGGTAAAAATTACTTTTCAATTTAGTATGTTTTACAAAGTGTGTTTTACTAAGTACTATAATTTCGAAAAGCAAAACTTCCGATACACCGTTACCATTTGAACCGAAAGATTACCAAACGTAAGTTTAATTTCCCTATATTTTGGTTTCAATATTCAAAATAATATTTTTTTGATCAGAAATGTCTTGACGATGCATTACGGTAATTTTACCGGAATTTTCTTCTTCGTGTGGCTTGGTTAAAAATATATTATAGATGTCCATTACAAAACACTCATTATGTACAAACAAAATATAAAAAAATATAAAAATTTTATTTTTGCGTACTTTTTATTTCTGACGAGGTGAGAGATCAAAGCATTTTTAGGTTAGGTTTTTAGGTCACCTATGCTTCTATGCACTTACACCTTATTTGAATTCTATATATTTATACTAGCTGAGGATTTTGAAAGTCAATGGAGAAAGCAAAAAAGTCTTATTTTTAATAAAGAAATTGCTTACTATGTGTTTATTTGTATTACTAAGTCCCTATTTTAGTTGATGGAGGAGAAAATGTTTTTGATCATTTGCTTCAGTGATTTAATGAACATTTTAACAACGCTTCGATGGTTTGAAGTTCCTTGAAGATGAGTTTAGAATTTCTTGAGAAGAAGAAAAATTTTTTTTTGTTGCATTTCCATTAAATTTTTTGACATGCATAGAATTCCAACTTCAAAGTGTTACGAAAAATCCACAAACTTTAAATTTATTGACTCCAAACACTGAATTTAAATACTTATTATTAAAGAAACGATGATTTTATTTCTTTTGCTGAAATAATTTTCTTAAAATATGTCTTTCTTAAAGTAATGCTCTAATATTGAAACAAAATGGTTTTAGAATTTTATATGAATCCATAATATGTCACAGATGGTTTGAAAATGTTATAACTTATTACCTGCTCTAAAGGAAATGACGTAGTGTGATTTACTTTAATAAAAGTTGGCTTATGAAATATTAGTTATTATTGATTTTATATTTACCTTTATTTTCAAGATCTGTAACAATTTAGGTTTGGTTGTGTTGTTTATCAACGTAATTCGTTAGTTGCGAAGTTTAGCAATACAGCTGTCAGTTTTAATTTTCTTTCGAGTTTGGAGCAGTTTCATTTTGCTTATAGATAATCCGATATCTTATTCTCAATCAGTTTTGAAAATAGTTCTAAAATTTGTCTATGTATCACACTGTTTAAGGAGAAAACTTATCGTGAAACTAACTTCAAAATGATCACCGTTTGCAACAATTACGTGTGTAGTTAAGAGAGATTTTTTTTTTTTTTGCCGCTCTTGCAAATGTTTCACTCATGATCTAATATGCAGCAGAGGAACATTGTTCAATAGTTTCCACGCCATCGCCATCTGTTTACCAACGTATTCATTAATTTTTAAACTTGGTGTAAATATTATTATTTGTTTACCAAGAAAGAAAAAAGTAAATTCCAGATTCTGCTTTTTCTTTCTTTTTTTTATTGAAGGATTTTTTGATTTGTTTATTAGTAATGAAACACGTAAAAATGAAAAAGTGAATATGCAGTCCAAGTTATTTGCATATACAGATTCCTGTTTAATATTTTCTAAATTCTTAGCTACTTTTTAATTATAGTTTAGGGATTTTTTTAATGATATCTTGTGTTTTAACACTAGATATTAAAAAAATGTTAAAAACGATAAGAATGATCTTTTCTTATTATTTTCTTGCATTGAACAAAATTCCGAATTAAATTACAATTTTCAAGTACCGGAATTTGGAATACATCCATTTTAATATAAAATATTATGCCGTAATTTATCAGACTTGTTCCAGTAAAAATGATTTTATGGTAACAGGAATCCTGATTGCCGGTACTTGTTACCGTAATTTGATCTAGAATTTTTTACACTGTACACTGTATTATAATAAGATTAAAATAACAAATTTGTAATCAAATCGAATGTTTTGTGCTTTTAACTACTCTTGAGGAAAATCTTTAGAGAATAGAAAAAATTTGATTCAACGAAGTTTAATAAAGAAAAAAATTCACGTTGTTTGAAATGCTTATAAAAGTTGTAATGATATTTTTTCCCAAATTATCATCTACTATTATTTTTAATGCAGAATAAATTTGTTATTAAACTAATGACAAATGTCATAAGCTTTTAATTAGCTTTTAAATACTTTAAAAATGCAAAACATTTCCGTTGCTTTGTCATTATTAACTTATAAAATTATTTTGAGAGAATTTATTTTAATTATCTATTTTTAATTTCTAAAAAACCACCCTAAAGAAAGAAATTAATAACTTTTATTCCGTATGCTTAAAGAAGATTAAAATTACTAAAAATGGAATCTTAATAACCTTGTTGTTGTTTATATATTTAAAAATATCAGTTTTTTGTTGGGATATATTATAAATTTTGAATGTTAAAGGATTATTTTAAAAGACACAAACAGCATTTATAAATTTTATATGAACTTAAAAAAGTATGAAAATAATTTAAATATAAATAGATTACTATAAAACAATTAAATATTAACAATAAAAAATGTTTAACTATGAATAGTTATTTATTAAGAAAAAACTGGTAAAAAATGATTGAAATAAATGGTAAAAATAATGCTAATATTTTCAAACTAGGAGGCTTCACCCCCTGCTCGCTGGCGCTCACCAACCCCCGGAGCTGCTTTCACAGTTCATTTCGGATTGCTTCGCAATCTAATGCTCGCTTTGCTCGCTCATTGGTTACGCTCTTAACGTCTAGTTTTTGTATACTTTTTTGAATACTGAAGTTCCGAAAACTTTTCACTGTAGAAAATTCTAAACCTGTACATTTCAATATTAATTTGAAATTGCAAACAGTTCACATATTTTTCTTAATCACACTATTCTAAATTTCAGTTGTTGAGAAAAGTAACTGTTGTAAGTTTTGTTTTAAAGTCTTTCCCACCAGAGGGCTAAAGCTATGTGTTGTAAAACAATATGAAATAGTAGTCTGCCACTGAAAGCAGGATGTAAAGCATCGGCTTTGATGAAGATAATTTTGTAATTTTTATTCTCTGAAGGGCACCACCTTAATAATATGGAATTTGTAAAATAAATGTGTATATTTTTGATTGTTGATGAAGCCCATCATTTTGTGTTTTCATCAGTGTTCAGAAGCAGAACAACTATAAGTTTTTTATTTAAACACAAAAAAATAAAATGTATAAAAAACAAAGAAAAGAGTAAGAAAATGAGTAGTCATAGAAAAAGTTAGAATTATAATATAGTATTTGTCAGTTAAAATAAAACTCTTTGTTTAAGTCATTGCTAACAATTCAAATTTCTCCGAGGCAATTCTAAAGTATAAATTAGGTAGTATTGTTAAGTTGAAACACAATATTTTTAGTTTTGATGTCAACAATACAATTCAATTTTTCACAAAAACGATTGTTTCCATTGTTAAGTTCAATGTCAATAATTCAAATTTTTCTGAGGCAACTCATAACCTCTAAATATTATTTTTTTTTATGTACACATTTCTAAATGTCAGTATACAACCACAAAACAAATTAAAGTCCTCAAATTTAGCATGAAGTTGTAAAATGTTATGAAAGAGGGTCATAGCAATAATGAAAATAGAAGTAAAGTTAGTACTGTAAAATTAAAACAATATTTTTTATCAATGAGCCAAGTTCTTCAAGAGGCAGCTGTAGAAGTAGGTTGTTTATTTAAAACTTTTTATAGAATTTCTTTAAGAACACAATTGTTAATTTGGGCATTTGGCGATACAACACTTTTAGAATTGAAGGATTTGTTACGTCAAGCGCTCAGGTATCATAATTTCGATCTTTTTGCGCTTCTATGTCATTTTGATTTATGTTGCTAAGTTAACTTTCAAAGAATTCTATGGCTGGCAACAGCATTTTTATTTTTTAAGTTGTTTATTTTTATTTCTTTCAGAATTCGTTATTTTTTTTAGCTAAATGTTTTTTGACCTAACAGAATTCTTTGCCAATTGTTTTCTGTATGAATGAAGAAAATAAAGTAAATATTTAACTGTTGTGAAAAAAATTTTATTTAGTTGTACAAAGTACTTCAGCCAAAATTTGGGAGCCACGTAAGAGAATTATATTTATTAGATCAGAAACACATCATTAAAAGACAGAATGCTTTGGTCTTTTTAAAACAAAGCAAACGTTGCCACCGGCGGAAAAGAAATACAGCCAAAATTTGGGAGCCACGTAAGAGAATTATATATAATAGATTATGTTTAAATTCTCAGAATTTATTAGAAATAAGTACCTTTAAACCAAAAAAAGAAACTCTTCATTAAAAAAATTACTTGATTTCTCTTGAATTAAAGTTAAATTTATTTCATCCATTTACGATTTCACTAAATTCTTAGAATTTGCTAGCATTAGTGAAGTTGTCTGAAGTAAAATAAATTATTAAGGTATAATAGCTTCGTTGATGTTGTTAAAAAAATGAAAAATATGAATGGGATTATAGGAAGAGCAGGCAAAAAATAAAAGCTACAATACTCGGTTTTTGTTCCTGAATTTATGAAAGGGATGTAAAGTATTCGAATGGATTATAATTTTAATCTTATCCATTATCAATTTAATTAGAATAAGCAATTATTAAAACATATGAGTAATTATTTAAAGTTGTTCAGGAGTTTTACGATCCCAGGAAAAACTGTTCAGCGATGAAATAGAATATAAATGCCTTACATCCTCTATACTCATCTATATATATATATATATATATATATATATATATATATATATATATATATATATATATATATATATATATATATATATATATATATATATATATATATATATATATATATATATATATATTTGGAAATCATTGTTGGTGACTAACGCACTTTTGTTTCAAATGTTAGGTTTCTTCAAACTTGGTTTGAGTCTAGTTAGAACTTAATTATGAACAAAATAAGTGAGTTATATTTAGGTATAGTATTTTAATTTTTTAGAAAGCAATGTTTTAAAAAATGTAAATAACTTTAAGATGATTTACTAACTGTTTCATTGGATATAAGTAAAAGCATATAACAATAATTCTAAAATTATCTTTTAGTCATAGCATAAATATATTCTTATTTCTTTAATAAATCAGAAAGTTTCACTTTACTATTACAGAAAAGTTTTTAACTCAAAGTTTGTTATAACATTTATACCATTTTAGTATAAAAATATTATATTAACTATGTATTAGTAAAATATTCTTTCCATAAAGCAAAATCTTTGGAATGTGAGTTGAAATTTTTTAATTTGGAATGATTTATTAAGACTTCTAGAAAAAAGTAGTTAGATCATTGAGCGATATAAAGGTGATTGAGCGATATTTCCTTCGCCTTCTTGTCTACCAGAGACACAGATTTTGATTTTTAACAAACCTCAATTTTTAAACGAAGGTAAAGTTTGTGAACAGAAATTAAAGAGGTTTGAATCCTTTAATATCTCAACTTAAATGCAAAAAATGCTTGATGAGTTTTACAATAATAACAAATTAAAATTTAGGTGAATAAAGAAAATATTATTAATTTATAAAAGTTGAAGTTTTAACTAAAAAAATAATTCTAAAACTGACCTAAAAACACAAATTGAAAGGTGTTACTCTCTTTAATAATAAATGTATTATTTGAAAGTCATTTTGACATATTTACATCAAAATTTAGCAAAAAAATGCAGCATTTATAATACAAAAATTAATGTTAAAATGCAGCTAAAACAAACTCAAAGGGCTTGTTAATTTTAGTAATAAACAATATTACTCCGACAAAGTCATTTTAGTATATTTATATCAAAATTTAACATAAAATTTTGACACTTATAATGCAGAAACAAATATTAAAATATATATAAAAAATATAAATTGCAAAGCCTTGCTAGTTTTTATATAAAATAAAGTTACACAGACATTTGATTTTGGGCATATTTACATCAAAACTATACATAAAAATGCAGTGTTTATGTTACAAAATGCAGTTTCGCCAATGATCTCCTACAAATTGACAATTTTCTCTTAAAACTGTTGTAAAGCTAAAATTACAAGTACATTTCTAGGACTCCACGTATTCCATTAACACTTTCTGTAATTCTACTGTTCCAGATACTGTTACAACAATTTGTCCTTGCTGTAACGTTATTCCTTTTAAACTGTCGAACTCTAATTTAAAGTGAATAACTAAATTCCCAAACGGAAACGAAGGCAAAACTCTATCACTGTATGCCTTAGCTACTTTAATCAATGGCTATTTTAGAGTTAATGTTTCCAACCGAAATATATATTAAGGATACTTGTAAGTGTGAGTATTACTAATTTTCTAAAGTTGTTGTTTTGATAATAAGATTTTACTGAATGACAATAAAATAAGTACGAGTATATTGACTGTTCGAAGTAATTAGAAATATGAATTTTGATGACAAATGTGTATTGAAAGTAATGAGTTTTGTAAAATCTTTTAAGGTAAGTTATATAATTTATGAAAATCAATTATTTGAGGCGAATCGTGATTTATACTGCCGCGCGATTGAAAAAACAACGTAACTGCTTCACGATTGATTCCGAGAAAAGTGATTTGACAACTGTTTTCCTTCTATTGCTTATGCTATGAATGCTAAAATAGAATGTCAAAAACTGATACAACAGAATTTGAAATATATTTTCTAGCAATAAGTAGCTTACCATACAAAGATGAGAAATATATAAGAATCTCAATTTTAAATCTTTGTCGGCTACGTTGATTTTTCAATTTCACAGCAGCACATTCATCGAAAAGGGAAAATGAAATTGAATATTAACTATTTGTTACCTATTAAAAAAATTCCATTGATTTCAAAAATATGCAGATGGAAATGAAATAAAAATCGATAAGTTTCATGTTTTCTAAAACCATTCTAAAAACCGTGAATGAGAAGAAGCAAAAGTTATTTGAAATATAATACATAATAAGTTGGTAACGAAAAGTGGAATATTAAGGTGAGGCACAAAACTATAGAAACCAGAGTAGCAGAGAGTGAAGCAAAAATAAAGTTGAAGAAAAAAATAAAATAAACCCTGTGGACTAGACTTTCAAATCAAGGTAAAATGTATTTCCACGTGCTATGGAGAGGTGGTGAGGACAACAAGACAATCAGTTTGACAAGGGAATCAGTACTCATACGAATAAAACGTTTTTCAGAGGTATCAGGATGAGCTGATGTGACAAGGGTGGAAATAATTTTGGATTTACCGAAATTGAATTTAAGCACAACATTCTAACAATGCGCAAAAATTTTATAACAGTCGTTGAACAGCTGACCCAATTTTATGAATTTACAACTACTAGTGTTCAATTCAGTATCCTTGCAATTTGAAGCCCGATCCAGAAGGCAAGGGAGACCTAGGACGAGGTATTGGGAGAAATTGCCTTTCGATGGAACTAACCCGCATTTGTGTTACATGGTAAGGAAAACCACGAAAACTTTGCATGGTTAGCCCGACGGCAAGGGTACTCTAACCCATGATCCGACTACCATTGAGGATATTTTTCGTCAGCACTGTGGTCGGTGCAAGCCGGATGCGGATTCGACTGGGATTCGAAACCGGTTCACCTCATTGGAAGGCGAACGCTCTATCCCCTGAGCCATTACGGCTCAATGCAGTAATTGAAGATTTATTGTATTTTTGGTGCTGACATAGGGCGTATTTAAGTCTAAATTTTAAAGCGCGTCTTGTTAGTCCGGCATAGGCAAGGTTGCATTGACAAGGTAAGTGGTAAATGCCCAGCGATTTTTTTCAAAACAGGTAGGATCTTTAAGTGATTAAAATTTGTAAACGGGCCTTAAAAATAATTTTACAACCAAAACGGGAGAAGATATTATAAATTTTGTTATAAACGGGAGAAGAGAAATAATGGTTAAGTTACAAGTTCACTGTAAGGATTTTTGAGCACTTAAAACATGTCGGTTTTTATTTCCCTTTGCACGTATTTGAAGCCAAAGAAGTGTTTTTTAATTAGCAATATCCTACCACTTCAGCTTTCTTGGATTATTCATTTAATTTACTATATGTATTCAATTTCTATGCTTAATCCAAGATCAAAACAATGCTACAAAATGAATAAAAAAGAAAAGAGTTTTAATTAAAAATATTAATAGTAAGAGAAATATTATAATTTATAATTTAATTTGAATTCCATTATGATGTTAATATTGATAATATGAGCAAATGAACTTATAGTAGTTATTTATTAAAAATATAAATTAATTAGATGCTTTCAATACTAATAATCAATATTAATGCAGTCAAAGATTTCATAGATTGCATACTTTTCTCAATTTTATTACTTTTAATTCCAAAAGAGTACAACCATTCATTTGAAGCTATAGACTAACAAATATTAGAGGGATCGGAAAGTAATTTAATTTCGGTGCATTTGATATTTGTTACCAAGATTTTACTTTTAATGAATAATGGAATCAACTTCGTTAGCAGCAACTTTTCAAGGCCGGATTGTTAAAGAATCGAAATGGATCGGAAAATAAAAGAATTAGTTTTTATGACTATCGAGTGTTTAGTGCGCCTAAACGACATTACTTTCCGGCCCCCCTAATATGTAACAATGAGCGAGCAAAGCTAGCCAGAATTGACGCTAAGGAGCTGCAACAGCAGTTCTGGGGGTTGACGAGCATAGTGGGCTGGAGGTGGGGTACTCTAGTTAAATTAAAATCGCATTTGAAGTGAAATTTTATAAAAGAAATTTTAAAAAAAATTCCACAGCTTTAAAATAATTGCAGTTATCAATGTTGCCTCTTAAGTGTTTGGTTTTCTTTTCGGTCCTACAATTTCAAAGTGCACTTCTATCTCTGTTCGTTTTATTTCAGTCACTTAAGGAACTCTGTTTATCAACATATATCTAGAAATCGTCATGTCATCCACACCTGCTGGCTTTGTACGTCTAATTTTAGCTTTTACACGATTTAATCTTTAGCCTTTTCACTGGCATTTGCTCTATTTTTCGTTAAAAAGTTGGATCGGATTTCTTAGTACCTCTTTACTGCGTGTTTTGCTTTATTTTGCTAATCGATGAACCGAGGCGCAATATCTTGGACACCTGACGAGGACAGGGCGGACTTTTAATAAAAATGGATCCGTTAGCAGGATAAGAATAATTTTCCTTCTTTTATGATGCTGAAGGATTGTTTTTCATTAACTAATTTTTTAATAAAATTTCTTTTAAAAAGG
Organism: Parasteatoda tepidariorum; assembly: GCF_982258835.1. Lineage (NCBI taxonomy): Eukaryota > Metazoa > Arthropoda > Arachnida > Araneae > Theridiidae > Parasteatoda > Parasteatoda tepidariorum. Next base: position 16,348,948 of record NC_141755.1, on the reverse strand, counting down.
TTTTAATTTTTAACTTTCTTTAAGAGAAAAATAAAGAGTAAAATATAACCAAGAAATATTAAATACTGATAAAGCAAAACCAAGTAATGTAAGTTGACGAAAATGCGAAAAGGTGCAAAAAAACGGGTCAAATATCAAATGATTAAGCTAAAGATTTGATAAACCGATGAAAGCAATAGACTTCAATTAATGATGACAGTATCTCCATCTGGTTAGAAATTTTGATTACTATTTAATGTATTATAGTAACAAGCGTCACACATTTGTTTGTTTATTCTTAAAACCTCATGATAATTTTCGCTTTATTAAATCAACAGTAACTTTTAAACAGTAGACATGTCTCCTACCATGTTATCATGCTGTTTGCGTTTTAGTTTCTTACTTGCGTGGTTTTTGCTGTGTTTTTCATTTTACCACTAAATTCTGGATCTTATATATATACAATACAGGCTTCTCAAGGTGTTAGGGCACAAAATGATTAAACAAAACGGTGTTTCACATTAGCAACGTGGGTGTCACATATCAACCTAGTTCATGGAGGCTAATATAGGGCGTGATATTATTTGTTTCGTTTTAATCTTAGCTGTAAGCATAGTAAAGGATTATGAAATTCTAAAAATGGAAATTTCTTTCAGCAAGAAAAAGAAATAAATTAAATTAAATTCTGGAAATGTCCTTTTTTATGCAACAAATGAATTATAAAATTTTTTTCCAGAGTATTACAGAACTCTCTATTACAGAAACAAAACCAGAATTTTATCCGTGCAAACTAGGTCCACGTTATAAAGCAATTTTGTTCCAAGCAGCTGGGTACATATTGTAGTTGAGAGGGCTAATCGGTCAATCTCATGGCTGGCTGAACAGGGGTTCGAAAGCTTGATTTGATACTACAATAATACTTTCGTTCTTTCAAAACATGAGGAGTTTCCAATAGCCAGAATCTTCAATCGGTGATTTGAACAATAAGAATGAGAAACTAAGATTCACGCATAAATGGCGCAGCAGCCATAGAGTTCCAATGTCCACTTAAAATTAATTTTCATGGTTTAGAATCTATTCTAGCCGTAAATGGTTACAAAACTGTATAGTTTTGTATTTTAATTTAATTTTAATTTAATTTTAATTTAATTTAATTTTAATTTAATTTTAATTTAATTTTAATTTAATTTTAATTTAATTTTAATTTAATTTTAATTTAATTTTAATTTAATTTTAATTTAATTCTAATTTAATTTTGATTTAATTTTAATTTAATTTTAATTTAATTTTAATTTAATTTTAATTTTAATTTTAATTTTAATTTTAATTTTAATTTTAATTTTAATTTTAATTTAATTTAAATTTAATTTTAATTTAATTTTAATTTAATTTTAATTTTAATTTTAATTTAATTTTAATTTAATTTTAATTTAATTTTAATTTAATTTTAATTTAATTTTAATTTAATTTTAATTTAATTTTAATTTAATTTTAATTTAATTTATTAATAGTCAATACATAGTTAATATTTAAAGCAAATAAAATGAGAAAAATTCCCGATAAGGAACTTAAATTTACAATAACTTTCGAATAAATCAAAACTTCGAAATGAAATTCCTGTGAAATTCATAAATGGAATTGGTTCTTTCCGCGAGTAAAATTAATAGTCAATAACTAAAGTAATTATTAATTTAAATTTAGTTAATCTTTTTAATTAAATAACTTGAAATCAAATAATTTGTTTTTATTCATTTAGTTTAATTTTCTTTTAATTTCATTTATCAGTTGTCAATAAGTAGTCATTATTTAATGCAAACAAAATGAGAAAAATTCTCGAAAGAGCACTCAAATTTACAATAACTTTATAGTGAATCAAAGTTTCAGAATGAAATTTCCGTTAAATTCATAAATTCTCTCTTTCTGTAAGTAAAATTCTAGCTTAGTTGAATTTTAGTGGGCTACAGATCGGTATTGGTTTACTTAAAGTTTCATAGTTAAGAATTTTCGAACTAATAACTGAACATTAATTTTTTTATCCCATGGTACTCCTCCATTTTTCTACAACCTTTCATAATTCCCAGTTTTTAAGTCTCATAGTTTTTTTGCAGCAAAATGTAACATTAAGAACACCCAAAACAGCGACAGCTGTGCACTTGCGATTTTTTAATATAAAGGGAAAATCAAAATTAAATAATAAAGTCATCAGGTTTTTTTTTTGTTGTTGTTGAGGTAAGAGAGTTGGCCGCCAGCTCACTCCGCTCACCAATCCCCGCAATTACATCACTTTCATCATTATTTTCTCTTAAAAGTCGAAATTTTCAAGTAAAGAAATTGCTAGTAAATTTAAAAGTAAATATAAATTTATGTTAAAAAGTTTTTTTACAACGTTAATCATATTGGAATGAACAAGTAGTTGGATATGAAAATAATCACCTGTACTTTAAAGAAATGTATTTCAATCTAGCAATAGAGCAGAATGTGTTTTGCAAAAAAAGGAATAAAATGTAATTTTACTCGCTAATATGATTTATATCACTACTAGGTTAATACCCACTATTCTTACGGGAAAAAAATCACTGTATCGGTATTGATCAACGCAATGAAAAACAAATAAACTCCGTTTTCTTAATTGTTTATTACCATTTGATGTTCTTTCTGGTGGGTTGAGATTATTATATTAGGCAAAATAGTCTTGCGGAAATTCATAAAAATCGATCAAATGAAAACTGAATTCAGTATGATTTGGCATGATGATATTACTCGAAGCCAAGTCTTGGCAGTTAAAACTCACCATAGTCAATAAATTTTTTTGCAGTACTTTATCCTTTCAGATGCCCTAAAGCAGGAATGGGCAAACTTTTTTTGGTCGAGGGCCAAAACTCGAGAAAAAAAGTTTGGTGTTCCGAGTAAAAACTTCTGAAATTAAATAAAGTCAATTCATCATTGAACGCATGGCACTCTACATCAAATTTGCATCCTTCAGTAGCTATTTAGGGGTAAAAAAAAGATTACCAATGACTCAAAAAGGAAATTCCCCTCCACAGAGGATCAAAATTGTGATGGCATGTCTTCGGATCATCCTCCGGGATGATTCCCAGACCGTCGCCAATAGCCCACTGTGCAGCTCTAGTGCGACGTAAATTAACAACAACATCAACAAAAAAGCAATAGCCATTTCATACATTTAATAATTTCACCACTATTTACAATGACGTTGTTTGTGTGCAATCTTTCCATACGCAGTAAGTAATGTTAGAACTCGCGCCGGCAGAAAAATCCGCTCGTTGGAGCTTAAAATGCGCAGTCTGCAACATGTGAAGTACAATTCGCTTATATTAGATTCCATACGTCTGCTCCTCGAGAAAGACAAACGCTCGTTGGAGCCAATCTAGAGCTATTCTATAAAGAACTTCTGTTTTCAACTTTTTCCCAAGCTGTCTGTGTTAACTATTTCCATCAATTCATGTTTTGTGGAACAAAAATAGAGAAAGTAAAAAGGTCATCAGTACTTTGTTAAAAAAGAAAGAACAAAAATAGCTCTAAACAAAGTAGACAAGAAAATGGATATATAATGTATATTGTTTATATTCGCCACGGATCGGCAAGTTAAATTCTGTCTGCGGGCCGGATAAAACCTTCAAGCGGGCCACAGCTGGCCCGCGGGCCGTAGTTTGCCCATCCCTGCCCTAAAGAATCAAGAATATCATAATCTAGATTGGGTACAACTGTACTTTAATTAACGTATTCGGTAGTGTGTAACAAAAAAAATACCCAGTAGTACCTATAGCAGATATCAATTAAGCTTCACTTTTTGTCAATATTGGTATGGTGATTATTTACGGCTCCCCTAAAAGAATAAGTACTTTTTTTTTACAAATTAATAAGCTTTTTAGTATGATTAGAAAATGTATGGTCAAATCTACCAGACCACGGTAAATTGTTACGTTTTTCTGGCTCAAAAAGAACACCACACCAAACAGCACGAAAATTTTTATCGAAGAACTTTGGTAATGAATTTGGTATAATTAACAATAAAATATTGTTTTATAATGCGTGGTAAAATTGGTAAATGTGCATAAATTTGGTAATTCCATCATGGTATTTCTGAGCATGGCTTAAAAATTTAAATATTTTAATAGTTTACTTTTCGGTTTTTGTAATGTGTCGTGTTCGTGGATGCGTGATAATAAGAACTATAATTTTGAAAATCAGAATTTCTTGTAAACCGTAACCATATAAAAGGAAAAATTACTAAATGAATGGTCTAAATACTGTATATTTCGGTTTTTATTATCAGAATATTGTTTCTGTAAGCTAAGAAGCATCACTGGATCTTATTTTTAAAATATTTAAGAGGAAGAAAAAGTTTCTTTGGTTTAATTGTTAGGCCAAAGCTACATGTGTGAGATCTTCTAAATCTATAAGATATAATCTTCATTTTGAGCGGACTAATAAGAATTTCAGGGTCAAAGATTAAATTATCCATTACTGTCTCGATTTGAATTTCAAGCTGATAGCTCTATAAAATTATATAAGAGGAGTTATGAAAGAGGAATTACCGAGACACAGAAAAACTCATTATTTTTTAATTATGGAAAACAGTTCAAATTAGAAATTATTTTTTCTACCTCAAAATAAAATATCTATATTTTTTAATATTTTAGTATATATGTTACCGGCAAAATATGAAACGCCAGCACTCTATAGAACGACAAATGCTATTTAGGCAAAGTATGAAAAAAAAACATATTGATGAGGTTATTATGTAAATGATGTGCATGTTACTGTGAATGACCGAAATCGGTGGTTGTTGACTTTCATTGGTGAATGTTGACAATCACATAGTCTCTATGGTGAATGTCCGCAATATTTATGACATTCGATTTGATATTAGTCTATTCGTGGATATAATTACATTTGTTCAATATTTTAATACTTTCTGACGATAGATTACAAGAAACATCAGTGTTTGGAGTATCGGGCAAATATATACCGGGCAATGGCACTTGACCTTAAAAAAATGTTAGTGTAGGGTATACCGGGCAAATGTATATCGGGCAGTGGCACTGAACCTTAAAAATACATCAGTGTAGGATATAATGGGCAAATATATACCGAGCAATGGCCTTTGACCTTAAAAAAACATTAGTGAAGGGTATACCTGGTAAATGTATACTGGACAGTGGCCCTTGATCTTAAAAAAACCATTGCCCGGTTTACCCTACATTGATGCTTTTTTAAGGTCAAGGGTCACTGCTCTGTATATATTTGCCCGATACTCCAAACACTGTTTCTTCTAATCTATCGTCAGTAAGTATTAAAATATCGAATAAATGTAATTATATCCACGAATAAATTAATATCAAATCGGATGTAATAAATATTTCTGACATTCACCAAAGCGACTATGTGATTGTAAACATTCACCGGTGAAAGTCAACAACCATCGATTTCAGTCATTCACAATAACGTGCACATCATTTACATAATAACCTCATCAATATGTTTATTTCATACTTTGCCTAAATAGCATTTGACATTCTATAGAATGCCTAGGCAATGTGTGAAATATAAATCATTTCATTCTTTGCCAGCTAGTTTTAGGCATTATATACAATGCCTAGGCATTCTGTAGAATGCCGGATTCCAAACTTTGCCGGTAACATATATATTAAAATATATATCTGGCAAAAAAGAACTTTTCTCTCTTTTCTGATTATTTCAGACCTCTACTTTAGCATGAACTAAAAAATATAAAGATTTCAGTAGAGATAAATTAATTTTTCTACAACAGTTGACAAACAGTCACTCCTGACGACTAAACATGTTTAAAAAATTCATGAAAACTAGATAATAAAAATAGCAAAAAATTTTGCTAAAACTTTAAAAAATGCAAAACTTTAGAATTTGAAAAAATAATCTCGTGTTAATTTTCATAAATAAAAATGATATTTTTCAGCAAATCTAATTTCAACTTCATAGTCGCAATTCTACATACTGCAAAGCGGCCCGCATGGTATTTTTAACTCCAAGTTTAACTGTTGGTAATTCTCAAATTCATATCAAATTTTAATTTCATCATATTCCACGTACAATTTTGACATCCTTTCTTAATTTAGGAGTTCCTAAGTCGTAAAGCTTTTAAGCAGCGAAACGAATGTAATTTAAAAGTTTAGTAAAGCAAAATAACCGAGAAAAAATCAAATAAAAGGTCACTTAAAATTTCTTTAACTTTCAAGAAAATGGGAATCAGGAAAAAAACTAATGTTAGGATCATAAAGCTTTTTTTAGCTCGTTAAATTTGAATTCTGTAATTGCCCTTCTTTGGTCCTCAGAGGGGCCCGATAGGTGCTTTCTGCCTCAAATTTAACAGCTAATTGTTATCGAATGTTATTATTTTTTTATATCATCTTCCTCGAGCTACATTTTTCTACCAACCTTCGTAATTTGAAGTTTGTTAAGCCTTATAGTATTTGTGACGTGAAGCAAAATATAACGAAAAGTTTAATACCTAAAACAGTGATTTCGGTATTTTTTTTAAATATGGAGTGTAAAAAACAATGTATTAAAGTAAAGCAATCGTATGCTTACCTGTAAACAATGTAATTTTATATATGCAATTTGAATTTGATGTTTATCGAGTCACGTTCTCGGTCAACACGAAACATTTAGCTTTAACAAAAACTATTTTAGGTTTTCTGTCTGCATACAAAGAACTAAGAGAGCTTTTAAAATATAATAGAAATTTCTGAGCAATCAGATATTTTTCTTTTTAAGGTATTTAAGAGCCTTTTATTTCTAATACGACAGAGGGGGGAAAGTTTGTCCCCTATGGCTTCCTGTTGTTCTGTAATTCAAAAAATAATTTAATGAAACTATTAAGTAATCAGGTGGGTACTATATTTAGGTCACGCTAGAGCTGTAGAATGGGCTATTGACGACGGTCTGGGAAACATCCCTGAGAATGATCCTAAGACATGCCATCGCAATTTTGAACCTCTACAGACAGGATGACTCCCCTGCTTTGGAAGCCAGACAACCTGCAAGACGAGCGCTTTACGGTAGAAAAATTTAACGAAGACCAATATCGTGCACCCTTGGTCCCTACGCAAGCTGATCAAAGTGGTTAACCATCCACTTTCTGACAGCAGCCAGTGATGCTTGACTTCGGTGTTCTACTGGGAGCCGTGTCTTCATAATCAGTCCTCTGCGGGTCAAGTATTAAGCGTAGTTCTGACTTTCCATAATTTGATCCAATTTAAGTGCCTATTCACGTGTTTTATAGCAACGTTTTCGAGTGTTTTATAGCAACGTATGGATAGAACCTCACATCTAGAATTACGGGAAATGTCAGAACGCTCCTTTAGGTATTTTGGTAGGTATACCATAACTTCAGGTAGATTTGGCTGCATGGTACTCTTTGGTCAGTATGAAGTATTGCAGTTTCTTTAAAGGAAGTTTTTCATCGTATGTATAATTAATATTTATCGAGAAAAAGAAGCTTATTTATCTGGAAAAAAACTAATGTATAAATAAAATTGAAAAGTTATCATTTCGTGCGGCTAATTGAATAAAATATCATAGAGTTTTGATAATCGAATCTATAATGGGTTTTTATTCAATGAATTATGATTATAATTTAAGATTTTGGATGTCTAATTAATCTGAACACTATAAATCTGAGGAGATCCGCTGTGTCTCCTTCAGTTTTTCAAGGTAAACAATGTTTAATATTTCTATTTCTAAGAAGAAAATAAAGAATAATATGCAGCAATATTTAATCTTTTTAAGTTTAAGAAGAAAATAAATAATAATATACAACAATATTTAATATTTTAAAGTTTAAGAAGAAAATAAATAATAATATACAACAATATTTAATCTTTTTAAGTTTAAGAAGAAAATAAATAATAATATACAACAATATTTAATCTTCTTAAGTTTAAGAAGAAAATAAAGAATAATATACAACAATATTTAATCTTTTTAAGTTTAAGAAGAAAATAAAGAATAATATACAACAATATTTAATCTTTTTAAGTTTAAGAAGAAAATAAATAATAATATACAACAATATTTAATCTTCTTAAGTTTAAGAAGAATATAAATAATAATATTTGTCAAATCTTAGAGCGTTCTAAATTTTAAACGTAAACGTATAGAAATGCAAAAACGTGCAAAGCATGTTTTTTTATTTTTGTCCAGATTCCATGAGTCTTAACTAATAAACTAGGCAGACATTTCAATTATTTTTCTCATACTAGCTATATTATACTAAATTACATAATTCTTTTTATTCTTTAATTAAAAACACTAAATTGAAATCGCAGTTCAGTTTTTATTTTTAAAAAATGTATTTCATTCAAAACTATTGTTGTTTGCAAATTTATTTGTGACACTTTCATTAACTAAATACTAATTATCGTCTCCTAATTAAAAAAAAAAACAGACAGTAGTTAATTTTTTAAGTTTATTTGCAAATTAATTGAAGAAAATGAATGTTCATTTTACTCTTTATTCTTTTTTGAGAGAAAAAGTAAATAAGGTACTAACGTCGTTAAGAAGCAAAGCGTAGATTTAATTTAATTTTGATTCTCGAAAGGGAACGAGCTTTTTGCACTGTTTATGACAGATTCCATAAAATAAAAAAGAAACTATTTTCTAAAAATGTATTTTCGTAAAACAGTTATGAATATTTGTTTCTTGAAAAAAGTCCTTTTAAAAGGAATTTCCAAATCATACACTGTCATGCCATTATAAAAAAAAAATATTTATTTTAATTTTATTTTAGGTGAATTTAATACTTATCTTAAATAAATATTAAATTACATTATTCTTTCCTGAATAAAGAGTTAACTTTTTTCTTACGTTGACAAAAGTGAGTTAAAATAAAATTCTATAAATAGATAGTCCATTTTTATCCGATTATTACTTTGCATAAAAATTCGTTCTTCTGCATTCGTTAGGCTGAAAAGAAATGTGCAATTCACGTAAATATTTAAATTTTAAAATATTTTAAAATCATATAACCGAAATTTATTAGATTGATTTGATTATTTTTTATTGATCACCAAATAGATGATCTCTACTTATTTTGAGTCTAGACTGATTCCCTCACTTTTTAACTGAATTCGGTCTAATTACACTTCTACATTTTACACTTAAAATATGAGAAATATAGTTAGATAAGTAGTATATATCAGGGCTCGAAAAAACTCAGAAATTTTACCCGTCCCCGAGGACGGCTTGTCCAACAATGCACCCGTCCTCCGTTGAAACTAACCCGTCGCTTTTAAGTAAATAAAAATATAATTTTCTCCTGCTTATAACAAACATTTATATAAATTGCACAATGAATTAGTCGTTACTAGGATTACATTATACAGTAATAAAAGAAATACTAGGTTATTAATAGTAACCTAGTATTTCTTTTATGAAATAATTTAAATGACAAGGGTCAAGTTATCTGGAATGTCAAGTTATCCGAGGGTACTGCGTTTTTTAAATGAATCAAATATGACGTTTGCCAGTTCCACAATCAAGCCAATGATTTACAGAGGTTCATAATTGCTTTTAAAGCTTCTTGTTTAAGACAAGTACGCATTGTGTTTTTTTTGTAAGTTTATTGCTGCAAAGCCCCTTTCAACCGCTGCAGTACTCCCAGACAGAGAAAACATCAATATATGCGCAGTATGTTGCTGTATTGTGGGTCATTTTGCTGCCTTGTAACTTACAAGACTCTTGTAAGATAACAAAAATTGAAAATGTATCACGAACATTAACGGGAAAATGGCCGTCCGCGCGGACGTCGGATTCGAGAAATTCGTTGTCCGCGGAGAATTTTTGATCTTCGAGGACGGGCGGACGGGCTGTTTTTCGAGCCCTGGTATATATAGTAAGATAATTTCCTTCCTCAACTTCAGCTGTTTGTTTTAAAACGTTTTGGTCTGATTCTTAAATATATTCTAAACACTTTTTCTTTTCTTTATTTTTTTGTTTATGTACCCTATTCTAAAAGGTAAAATTGAGTAGCTATTTAAGGAATTCATAAAAATAATTCCGGCAATTATTAGATAGCTTTCCAATCGAAACATTATAGTTACATTTTTGTCTGTTCTTTTTATTGTTGTTAACTACAATTATTCAATTGCAGTTTAGATTTAATAAATGATAAAAAAAAAACTGGATAAAATGTAATACAACCTTTTATTAACCAAAATTCTTTTTTTAAGAAATCATCACAAGATAATAATCCAAAAAAAATAAATAAATAAATAAAGATGGACGAATGCCAACTACAAAAATGTTGGAAATAACAAAATCAACATGAAACCATTTATTTAATGTCAAGCTAAATAATTTTACTAATTGTCATTTATAATAGAAAATTCAGAAATGGCATTGAAATCAAAATATTTAATCAACATAAAAATTTTTTTTGACATGTTTAATGACAATTTCAGTAAAATTTATTTGTTCTTATATATATATATATATCTATATATATATATATATATATATCTATATATCTATATATCTATATATATATATATATATATATATATATATATATATATATATATATATATATATATATATATATATATATATATATATCTATCTATATATATATATATATATATATATATATATATATATATATATATATATATATATATATATATATATATATCTATCTATCTATATATATATATATATATATATATATATATATATATATATATATATATATATATATATATATATATATATATATATATATATATATATATATATATATATATATATATATATATATATATATATATATGTCTGTGAACTATGCACATATCATGTTGGTCGATCTACTGTCCACTGAAATGCAACTACAGAGTTGAAATTTGACGTGCTGCTAGAACCAGTTTTATTCTAAACTTAGAGAGAGCTTTTTCCAAAATTCCTATTTGATTGAAGTTATTGCTATTTTTAGTATTTTTTGCATTTTTTTCCCTTAAAAAGTAATTATGTACCCGAAAATTTATCTCCCTAGCAATTTTCAGTTTATTAACTCGTACTTGACTTTATGTCAAAAGTAACTTTAATTGTGAAAAGTATACAAAAATTTTACCGTTCACTATTCTTTGCTATAACATATATCGGATGTTGGAGCTGGATTCGAACCCACTACATGTACGGTTCGGAATGGTTGCATTCATTGTTATTGTGAGATTTGAACCCCTGACTCCTATGTTACAGAGGCTTTGGTGGAACGGTGAGACCGTTGGGTCCGGAAATTTTCCATTATTAACTGCTGGGCATGTTAATTTTACTGCTCTTGGACGATATCAGTCTACGCAGACAAATATCCAAGACTTATTGTTTGGGTTAGAGAAACACCATTATTACCCATATTACCATGTTATACTCGAAAAAATGAAGCAAAACATCGAATTGGGAAATCCATTTCGAATTTCATTTGTAGGGAAACATCCCAGAGGATGATCCGAGAAATGCTATCGCAATTTTGATCCTCTGCAGAGGGGATGGCCCCCTTGCTTTGGTAGACTGATGACTGCTCGTGCTGTCGAGCACTTTACAGTCGAACAGTTTAACGACGACCGATACCACGTACCCTCGGTCCCTACGCAGAATGATTAAAGTGCTCTCCCACCCACTTATTGACAGCAGCCAGTGATGCTTGACTTCGGTGTCCTACTGGGAACGGTGTTTTTGCGATCAGCTCACTACGGGATAAATTCGAACTAAGATGACATTTTTATTTCCTTGCCAAATACATCGCACACGTTTATTTTAAATGTATTTAGCCCTTTTTCGCAAAATTAAAAAAAGTGAATAGTTTTATTTAAGAATAATTCTTACTTTTAAGGTTCAAGTAGAAGAACCTGAGGGTATTAGTTCAATTGAGTGTTTATTATTAAAAATGCATATTTTCCTCAAAAAAAAATTTAAATTTCATAGATTAATTATACTGGGAATTAAGTCCGATGTCATTTATTATGTACAAAGTCACGTGTATAAAAGCGTGAGAGCATATTTTTTAGTGGCCTTTCTCACTGGATGCGATTTTTTTGCATGCAAACAGGTACCTGATTGGTGGAAAATATTTATTACACCAATCAGATTCTCGTTCATATGCGATGCATCTAGTGAGAGTGGTTTCTTGACGATGAATGTCAAATTATGTCTGTTTATCTACTATTTCACGAAGAATGTATTCTTCATAAATAATAGATATCTGAATTCTATATTTTCATTTCGCCGCTTAAGAAGAAGGAAAAAAAATCTAGCATATACAGGGGTTCATTAAAGACCGTTCTTAATATGTCCTCATAGAAAATGATATCAAGAAAATAAAACACATGGGGAGTCGCAAAATAAATATAAAATAATATAATTAACACAAAAACGATACCAACATCTTTACAAGTTACAGTTCTGGAATTACTCCTCAAAACAGTTTTAATAGAAGGTTGAAAATTAAAGCTGTTTCTAGATATAATTTTTCCATTTTCCTTTTCGTTCGTCCCGCAATCAAACATGTTTCATTGTTTATTATATTTGCTTTTCTGTTCTGTGATGAGTCTTTATTTAGATTTTTCTTCTGGGTCAAATATCAATTTGCGACTTTGATATGTATACTTTTGTATTTCAATTTTGCTAGGGATTCTAAAAATACATATTAATAGTGGTCGTGATGAAACATCCTGTATAAATATTAATATATTTAAATCCTTCACTTATTTATCAAATAGCCACAGCCCGTTATACGCGAGCAAAAGCGTCACTTTTCTGAGTGCCATGCTTCTAAAGCATATCTTAGGTAAACTACATTAATAGAAACTTAGAATTACTTTAAAACATCTTTTTATGTTCCATTAAATTTGCTCGGAAGTCTAGCCAAAGTATACTTAAGATATAGACTTAAGACAAAGTATACTAGCAGAAAAAATATCAAACCATTAAATAAGTAGATTGTTTGGCTTTTTACAAAATGTGCTTCTTTGGGAATAAGTTGGTTTATCTTGCAATGTAAATAAATGAAATTGAAGTTAAACTTACTTTAAAAAAATAAAAAGGAGAAACATTGGTGTATGTAGCGACATTTATAAAATAGTCATTTAGTTATAGATTAAAAACTCCTTGTATTTTTTTCATCGCTCCTTGATGTAATTGCCCAATCGAACGAAAATCCTTACATGTTTAACTATTTGAAAAACTTTTTTAAATGTAACACTGTCATGTTAATCGCAAGAAAACAATTAGTGTTATATTCTTTTGCATTTTTAATAATTCTTGTTTTCATTGTTAAACTTATATAAAACGTGGCGATCAGGAAGTAATTGAGCTTTGTCTTGTATTGACCTTTCCGCTTTCAAGTTATTCGGGAAGTAGTTTGAAATTTATTTAACGTCAGCATTTGTGATAAAATTTCTATAAATTCTATTTGTCGCGGTCAACAAATGATTTAAACTTTCCATTGCCATCTAGCATGGGGCTCCTCCAAAAATTTGAGGCTTCCAGCTAGTTAGAAAGTGGTCGACTACCAGATTCCAACCCCACAAACACGATGGCGAGTTAGTTAAATTGTTATAAAAATGTAAAACTTTTTAATTATTTTGTTCATAATTATTGTCTTTTTCTAAAATATTTATTAATAGAACAATTTAATTTGAAAGCCCTACGGTAACTCGATACTTTAAAGGAAATGTTTGTCCTTTAGTTACTGACTGCGTAACAAATTAAGTGTATTAATTTCTTTTTCAGCGTGATATTTTTTTTACCATGTTATGTCACCCTCAGAGAATCAATACAGGATTGAAAATGACGTCCCTTTTGTTCATGCACAGTATCTAATCACACAGACTGCACACTTCGTCGAGTTTGTCAGATGACATTATTCATTCTACATTTTGATTCTATTCAGACGAACATTCTACTGCAATAATTTCTCATGACTTTTGATGAGAAGCATATGTTTCCGTATCCATACATAACAATGGAGCACACATCAAATGCTGCTTTAGAAGTATATTTTACAGCTTGTTTATAGAGTCGTTGTTCGGAAATGCGATTGAAATTATTATTGAAGTTGTGGATAGTTTAAATAATCTAAGCTTTCAGTGAAATACTTTGGGCAGCAGCATCATAATGCGATGCAAGTTCATTGAAACCTTAATAATGTGCTAAATTTAACCACATTCTTGTTTAAGTTAAACCAAGCGTAATCAAGATTAAAAAGTATGATAGTAAGGTTCAACTTAGCATGATGTTAAGGTTTGAAGAGAATTCGAATGATAATATAGTTTAATAAAGTAAGTAAGGCATTTTCGAAACAGCCTGTTGCGGGCTTGGGAGTTCATGGAGGATAAGGCACCACAATTTTGGGACCAACGTCATGATTGTGACAATTGGTTAGCATTGGGCACAGGCCGTCTGAACTTCCCATACAAGATGGCACCCATTGATCTGAAGTTGAGTGGGTTTCAAGTCGCCACTGCGAATCGAACCCCAGTTTTTCACAACGACAGTTTAGTGCCTTAATCACTAAGCTATCACGGTTTATTATAGTTCAATTTGCTCCATTACAATATGCTCCATACAGCTCAATATGCTAACTGTTTATAGGAAATAATAAATCATGTAATAATTTTAATTTTACTTACGCTCTCAAAAAAGGGACTCAGTTTTAAACCTTAACATTGGTATTTTGGATCGTAGCGTCATGCAAATTTATGCATTGAAACCCAAGTTCAAGAAATAAATTGCTTTCATAGCAATTTTATTCAAATCGGTAAAGTCAGAGATTGCAGTAAATTTAACGATATTATGGTTCGCAACATTCTGAAATTTTTAATAATATACTTGAAGAAAATCCGTTTAGTTATAGTTTTTTTAAAAATTGTTATGCAATTTTTCAAAAAAAAAAAAAAAAATAACATGCTTTTGATATGCGAGGTATTGCCTTAGAAATTTTCTTTCAACGTTGAATCACAATAAGATGCTACTAGCAGCAGTAGAACTTAATTCACATCGCACTAGAACTGAACAATGAGATATTGGCGAAGGTCTTGGAAAAGATCCGAAGATTTGTCATCTCAGTTTTGATCTTCTACAGAGAGGATGGCTTTTCCGTAGCTCTACAACTTGCGCGTGAATCCGAGAGCTTGGCGGTAGAACAGTTTAACAAAGAACGATTACGCACACTCTTGGTTCGTTTGCCAGCCAATCAAAGTCACTCACCTCTTCACTGATTGCAGTCAGTAATACTTGACTACATCTACTGGTAACAGCGTCTTACGAGCACTTTGAGAGCATAATGCGATGGAATATTCTACACTTTAAAGAAAAGGTGTTGAAATTGAGCCAACTTTCTGTTATGTTTGAAGTATAAGATCTTGCGATCAAGTTTGAGGCACGTTGTTGCAAAAAACAAACCGAATAAGCGTAAAATGTATAACATGTTAAAACCTATCGCCATGCATTCTTTACTAACATAGATATGTATAGAATGTTTGCTTTTTATACTTTTCCAGAAATATATTTAAAGTGTAACATTTTTGAATAAATTATCCTAAACTGAATTGGTAAGATGTTACTTGATTAAAAACTTTATTTGCGTCAAAAATATACAAATTGAAAAAAAAAATCATTCGACATGATTAAAACGCTCAAAAACAGGCTCCCATTTTTAACAATTGCCTTACATTGTTGGAATGTTGAGCATAAATTCAATTTTGAGAATGCCAAAATCATTTTCACTCCAATCACGTCAGCTCATCTTGATGCCCTGGAATCTTGTTGTATTCATAAGAATACTGATTTCCTTGTTGAACACATTAATTCCTCCCACCTTCTCCATATCGTGGAGAAATGCTTTTTTCTTGGATTTACCTCTCTCGGCTATTGTGGCTTTTCTCTTTCTGTTCTTTCTTTTTTTCTCTCGATCTCTGCTACTGTTTTTTTTCTTCAAATTTTTTCTCACCTTTATTTTTTAATTTTTCATCAGCAACTTTACGTTTTATATTTCAAATCACCTTTGTTGTTACTTCTCATTGACGACTGGCAAGTCTTGCCAATGGGAACCGGATTTTGAGCGATTGCTTTATCTAACTTGTATATTTTCGAAGTTTTGAATGAAGTAGTTCGCTTGCTATATTTTGACATGAATTAAAATCACGCTATTAAAATTATTAATGTTTTTTTTCTTTTCCGTTTCAGTTGCTGTTGTGGTGTCGTTCTTTGTGTGCTGGCTGCCCTTTCACACTCAGCGACTGATGGCTGATTACGTAACCGATCCAACACCATTGTTTGACGAAGTATATACCCTCATAAGGCATGTCTCTGGCGTGTCCTACTATCTCAGTCCAACTGTAAACCCCATCCTTTATCAGGTCATGTCTCTGAAGTTCCAGCAAGCATTCAAGGACACCTTTGGACCTTTCAGCAGATGCTTAAGAGGAGAGTCACAGTTTTCAGAAATGACACCAGTCACGAACGCTGCAACTGAATATACAAGAACAAGCATGAGAGTCAGGAAATCAGCTTATGGATCTTCAAAAACAACTACGTTTAACATTTAAAGAGTAGAAAATGACAATAATGATTTTACTCATGTGAATTTTTTTAGTCACTTAAAGCAGTGTTTCCCAAAGTGTGGTACGCGTACCCCCAGTGGTACGGAACAGTTTAGCAGGGGTACGCGTTCTTATGCGAAATATCTTGCAACAAACGAAAATAAAAAAAACAAAGCCAGTCATGCCAGCCAGTTTTAAAAACAAAGCCAGTCATGAAAATTTACGATTACGTATTTTTCTATTGGCTATTTTTTGCAGAGTTAACAGCTAATAATTAGTGGTGTCAACAGCCAGTTGTGATTTTTACCTTTTGTGCAATTTTTTATGATAAAATATTCATTCATTTTTTTTATTAGTGGTACTCAGCGTTACGAATAATTTAGAAAGGGTACACAAAAGTCATAAGTTTGGGAAACACTGGTTTAAAGTATTTGGTGATAATTACTTCTAAAATATTCAAACATATCCTACTCTAATACAACAGTTTACTGTATCGCAAGAGTTTACTTTACAAAAATGGTTGATATAAATGTCTCGTTGGTTAAATGTTTTTTTTTACATTCAATCAAAACACATTGGTCAAAATGTCCCGAAAATAGCCACGAATCGTCATGAAATTAGCTTAATATTATTTACAAGTACTATAGTCTCTTTTTAAAAAATGATGCTATGCAAATGTTTTGTTGGCATTTTTTTTTTCGTATAAAACAAATTACCGGGATCTCAAACAGAAATGACAAATTTTGACCACTATTGTCAAATATTTTTCCCTGCAGCATATTCCGATGCATTCCCTGCAGCATATTAAATAATAGTTGATAGAAGCAAGATGTGGTAAATTATGTGGATAGAAAATCAATTGTGAGATTATTTTCGATTTTACATCGCAACCATCGTTTCTTGACAAACTTTCGAAAGCAGTTGATGGATATATCATGCTAATAATAAACTAATAAATAATAAAAATAAATAAAAATATTGACTTTTCAGAAACATTTTTTTGGAGAATGAAGCAGGTAAGCCTGGTGTTCATTTTATGAGCTGGAGCTTAATGTTTCGAAAATCTTTCAAACTAGTATATTTTGATAATTATTTATGCGTTAATCTATATACATTTTTATATGTTCTAACTGTTAATTTACTGTGGCAAGCATTTTTATTTGGTCATGAAAGTATGTATAATTGTGGTGTTACAAACCTAATGTAAACATAATTTAATGAATAAAAATAAGCAAAAAACAATATAGCTGAATCTAAGGACAAATTAATATATTTATAAATGTCGAATATCTTCCTTTGGTTTAGTATTTTTTTTTCTAGTTAAAAAAAATAATGTTTCGTTCACAAGTAGACTTTCTGGAAAAAATTTTCAAGGGGTACACCATAAATTTTTTTTTTCTGAGAAAAGTTCCCTTTTTAAGTTCTTTTCAAAATTTAAGAGTGAGAACGTCAACATGAAGGTTTATCATGAGCGCATATAAGAACATTGTTTTAAATCCTTTCAACGATCTTAAAGCATAAGGAATAGATGATATAACTGATTCTTTAATTTACTTTGCTCTCGCAACATTTTAAATCTAATTATGCTACGTTTACGTTAGATGTTCAATTATTTGTCTTTCAATTATCTTAGTAAACGTATGGATTTCATCCAAGCATTCTATCATTCCTCTATAAATGCAACTAATAAAACTACGAATGAAGCCTATAATTACAAATGTTTTAAAAAAACCTATTTATTATTTTAAAGTAAAAAATATTTTTTTTAAAAATTGATATATGTTTCTAATGTAGCTTTCTTTCCATTTTTGTTTAAAATAAATTTGATGTAATATTAATCACGCGTATTTTCTGTCGTATTATTTGTGAAACTTTATAAGATCACATATGTAAACTCGATGCATATGTGATCTTATGTAGAAAAACATATCAAACAATGAGATTTTTAATTGAAAAAATGCTGTACGAGGGTTGCTATTTATATTTCTGGCCTTGGCAACAGTAAGTGTTGCTAGGCCACCGCAGATGATTTTAATTGAAAGTTTGATATTTTTAAACATAAATTCAGCAGACGATTTACCATTCTAGCTTCATTTGTGTTGTTGACAGTAAATTGAAAAGTTCTTCTCTTTCAAAAAATAGAATTGAATCGTGAACATTTTCGTGCCATTATTTTTCATAACTTTCGACGTGGATTGTCAAGACAAGAGTGCTTCGATGAACTTAATTCGATATTTAGCGATAAAGCGCCATCCTACAGCACTGTAAAAAATTGGTATAACGAATTTAATCGTGGTCGATGTTCGATCCAGGACGAATCCCGTGCAGGTCGTCCAAAATCCGTTGTTGTGCCAGAAAAGATCGATGCTGTGCGTGAACTAATAAAGCAAGATCGTCATGTGAAATACCGTGAGATAGAGGCGTCTTTGGACATTAGTATGACTGGCATCAATAAAATATTGCATGAACATTTGAGCGTAAAAAAAATTTGTTCGCGTTGGATCCCGCATAATCTGACAAACGCTCAAAAAAAGGCTCGTGTCGATTGGTGCAAGGAAATGTTGGAAAAATACGTTCAAGGTACATCAAAGGCTGTGTATAACATCTACACAGGTGACGAATCATGGATCTATGCATATGAGCAGGAAACAAAATAGCAATCAACTGTATGGGTTTTCCAAGACGAGGCAAAACCAACAAAAGTTGTTCGAGGAAGAAGCACATTGAAACAAATGATTGCCTGTTTCTTCGGCATTAACGGTCATGTGGCAACAGTGGCGTTAGAGCAACGCAGGACAGTCAATTCTGAATGGTAAACGACCATTTGTTTGCCAGAAGTCATCGGAAAAATTCGAAAAAAGCAGAAGAACAAGCGAATCATTCTTCATCATGACAATGCGAGCTCTCACACATCGACTCAAACAAAGGCATTTCTGACGGAGCGAAAGATCGAACTGATGGGTCATTCACAGTACAGCCCTGATTTAGCACCCAATGACTTCTTCTTATTCCCACACATCAAAAATAAATTACGTGGACAACGATTTTCGACCCCCGAAGAAGCGGCTGATGCATTCAAAGCGCATGTTTTGGAGTTACCTCAATCGGACTGGAAAAAGTGCTTTGAAGATTGGTTCAAACGCATGCAAAAGTGTATTGATCATCATGGAGAATATTTTGAAAAACAATAAAACCAATTTCGATCCTACATATTGGTTTTTTCATTATTAGGCCAGAAATATAAATAGCAACCCTCGTAATGAAAGATTTCAATGCATCACACTTAAATTAAAATAAAGAGGGTGCAAAGAATACCATTACAGCAAAGAAATCATTATTTCGAAGCAATTAAATAGTAAGAATCTCGTTATCGAAATTAAATTTTCTTTCTTTTTATTCTAAGGAATAATATAGGAAATATTCTTAATGATTAATTATTATCCGAGACTTCTCTGATTTGAAGTAATAAAGAACTTTGGTTGTTAGTCAACTTTTTACAGACACATATATAATAAAAGTTTGATGACTCTTGGACAAAGGGAAAAATTATTTTCTTTTTCTCTCATAATTAAAATTACTATTATAAATTGAAAGTTGAGATTATTACCTCAATTTTTCTCTTCTTCAATGTGTATTATATAATAATACTTGTAAATAAAAGTTTGTGTTGTATGTATTGTTGGTGGTAAATTCTCTCACAGTATTTTATACAAAAGCTATATAGTGTCTTATCAGAATGAACAACTCTTGCGTTAATACTGGAAGTACTATGAATAATTTTTGAGCCGCGATGGCTCAGGGGATAGAGCGTTCGCTTTCTAATAAGGCAAACCGGGTTCGAATCCCAGTCGATACGAATTCCGCATCCGGCTTGTACTGACCGCAGTGCTGACGTGAAATATTCTCAGTGGTAGACGGATCATGGGTTAGAGTCCCCATGCCGTCAGGCTAACCGTGGGAGGTTCTCGTGGTCTCCCTCTCCATATAACTCAAATGCTGGTTAGCTCCATCAAAAAAAGTCCTCCACGAAGGCATATTTCTCCCAATACTCGATCCAGGATCCTTTTGGATTGGGTTCAAAATTACAAGGTTGCGGAGTTGAACATTAGTACTCGTAAACACATAAAATTGGGCCGACAGTTCAACGACGGTTATAAAATAAAATATGAATAATTTTTAAAAATCCATATTGAGTACACTACAAAAAATTCCGGATCAAATTACTGCAGAAAGTACCGGTGGTTTGGGGGCATCATCCGAAAAATCCATTCCCGAAAATATTATACTGTAAGTTTTACAATAATGCCTATTTAATTAGAGAAATTCAATGATTTTACGGTAATTATTAATGTAAAAATCACGGTATTTCTGATTTTTTTTCGTTCTTTAACATGCTCCGGTAAAAATGGATTTTACGGTAAAAAGTACTGGGACTCAGGGTGCGGGTAATTTTTACCGTAATTTGATTTGAAATTTCTTACAGTGTACTTGGGTAACGGTTCTACCCCAACGGGCTGAATTCTAATTTCATTTAGGTTAGTACTTCTATACTACTAGTACTTTATAGTACTTTATACTACTAGTATAAGGCTAGTACTTTAGGTTAGCTCTTTATATCTTCCTGTAAGTATTTATCAACAAAACTTTCTTTTACTTCATAGTTAAAGTGGTTGAAAACTGTTTCTTTCGAGCACTCTATTAGCTTTTGCGGCGATCGTATTCTTTTATTTCCACTGATATACAGACTATTTACAAAATATTAATAATAAGAAAAAGAAGGAAAATCGTTTGGGTTGCCCAGCAACCAGCCAGAGTTGCAGTTATTATATTTACAAGAGATTTAAAACAATTATTTAAACTAATTCTCCATTGATGTCAGAACACACTCGAATACAACAATCAGTCTCAAGATCGCAGCACGTGAATGATTAAAATAATTGAAAATGTAAGAAAAAGTACATTCGCAGACGGAACAATGGAGGCTAAGTTGTTAGGAGAAAAACTAAACAAGATAAACCGTGGAGGTAAAAAAAGCAAATCCGGCAGAATACATTTTCATGCGAAATGTTGAGATTGTGTGAAACTGAACTCTTTTGCTTGTAAGATTCAAGAGCATCAAGATTAGCTGATGTAAGTATTGTTAATTTGAGCATCGTACTCGAGTGCTTGGAACGTAATGACTTTTTTCCACTTCCATTATGAAGCAAATGAAGTTTTTATATTAGAAAGTACACCTTTCCACTTCAATTTCTTAATATTATCCAGTTCGTAAAAGAAAAGAAAAGAAAGTTTTATAGAAAGAGAGTTTGAACAAAACCATCTCAATGAGAATTAGATCCTACTTAATGTGAATTTACTTTGATTAAACGAGAATTCAATTTGACTATTCAATGTGAGTTAAATTTGACTTAATGAGAATTAAGTTCAACTTAATTTGAATTCAATTTGATTTGATTATTTGATGAGAATTCAGTTTGACTATTCAATGTGATTTAAATTCGACTTAATGCAAATTCATTTCGACTTAAATAGAATTCAATTTCATTAGTCGATGAGAATTTAATTTGATCATTCAATTTGACGATACAACGCGAGTTAAACTCGACTTAATGCGTACTCGGTTCGACTTAATTTGAATTGGATTTGATTATTCAATGAAAATTCAATTTAACTATTCAATGTGAAATAAATTCGAATTAATGCGAATTCGGTTCGACTTAATTTGAATTCTATTTGATTATTCAATGAGAATTCAATTTGACTATTCAATGTGAGTAGAATTTGACTTAGTGCGAACTCGGTTCGACTTAATGTGAATTCGATTTGATTATTCAATGAGAATTCAACTTGACTATTCAATGTTAGTGAAATTTGACTTAATGCGAATTCGGTTCGACTTAATCTGAATTCGATTTATTATTCAATGATAATTCAATATGACTGTTCAATGTGAGTTAAATTCGACTAATGCTAATCGGTTCGACTTAATTTGAATTCAGTTTGATTATTCATTGATCATTCAATTTAACTATTCAATGTGAGTTAAACTCGACATAATGCGAATTCGGTTTGATTTAATTTCAATTCAGTTTGATTATTCAATCAGAATTCAATTTGAATGTTCAAGTGAATTAAATTCGACTTAACATTAATCGGTTTGACTTAACTTGAATTCAACTTTATTATTCAATGAGAATTCTAGTTGATTATTCGATGTGAATTCAGTCTGATTCTTCGATGTGAATTTAATTCCACTTAACGTGAATCAACTTTATCTACTGAATATGAATTCAATTAGAATAAAAGTAAGTGTAAAACATTGATTCCAATATTTATAAACACTCAAAAATTAAAGGTCTTTAATATTCTATTTTTTAAATTTATTGATTTTTTTAAACTGGATTAATTTCTCTAATTTGTTACAGACTTAATATTTAAAATATTAAACGCGTTGTCATATCAATGGCTTTCTAAACAAGACATTACAAAATTAAACTTTATAAAACATTACTACATTTTTTGAACATAAGAAAATAACAAATGAGTTATTTTACTGAGAAACATTGCATTTGGAGTTAACTAAGCAATTTCTGTTCTCAAATGTATGAAACATTTGGTTTTATTTTTGTCATTGAAATGATTGAAAACATCACTTGGCAACTAGATCATTAAGGAATGTTTCACAGCTTACGCTTAGATTACATAAAATGCCCACAAACACAGAAGATAATGCCTGTTGTTACATCTATCTACTATACATTGAATGAAACATTCATACCTTAGGGAACGCAAATATTTATGCAGGTCTGATGGTATAACATGCTTCTCTCCTCAACTTTCCCCGAGATTCGAACCAGGGTAGCCGAATTGAGAAGCGAGTATACTCTACTGTAATCCTTATGAATAATCCAGTCGTTAAGAAGTTTAAATGTTTTTATTTTCAGTTAAAAGATGGTAGAAATAAGTTTGTACCGGAAAAGTTGAATGATACCATAATCAATAATCTTTATAGTAATATTTCCTTGCACTTTTTACAATTAGTACAAAAATGTTATCTGATGTCATTGTATTAACAATTATTAGATAACTATGCGCCACTAGAGTAGAGTTACAGCTTGATCTCATTTTACTGCTTGGCCACCTTTTAAAATTATCGCTCATAACATATTAGCGTTAATGGTAACTAAGTTGAATGCAGAGCCCTATTGTTTTTAAGTATTCCAATTCTTCAACCTCTCTTCCAATTATAATATATAACTTAGTTTTAAATAATATATTTCTTCCTAACTCCAATCCAGTACCTTAATTAGTCACCGTCTAACTGTATAACTGGCTTTATACATTGAATTCTAATAAGAATTTAAAATCTGTCTGATCACCGTAGTTATGAGTTCGGGACATTTCATGAGCAAGAGAAGTATTAAAATTATTTCCATCTCAGTCATGAGATAAGATAGAAAACTCACTTTCCATTACGTGCTGTACTACTTCCTCACGCACCTCTCGATCCATAATAATTTGAGCAACGCGTGGCATATGTTGTATGCATGCTATTACTCGAAAAGTGGTATGGCACCGTTCTTCATATATATATATATATATATATATATATATATATATATATATATATATATATATATATATATATATATATATATATATATATATATATATATATATATATATATATATATATATATATATATATATATATATATATATATATATATATATATAAAGAGAGAGAGAGAGAAAGATCAAGCTAAATGGAAAAAGGTTAAATTCAAGCTAAAGAAAATGAATCTTAAACTTCATAAAAGTTTCGAGAAATGATGCACAAAGTTCCCCAATTTTTTTAGAAGAAACATTTTTCTGACGTTAAAATTGATTTCTTCACTTGAAATCTTACACATCATGTGCTCTTCCGAAACCTTTTTAAACTATTTCATGACATGCAAAATACAAAGTTTTGTCCCTTTCTGAAAGGATTATGTTTTATTCGAAGAAAATGTTTCTTTCAATTCCTTTTCATTCTTTCTTCAAGTGGAAAAATTTAGATACTTTTCGCGAGAACAAATTTTTTGCTTCGCAAATATTTAGAAATAAATTAGTCTTTACTTAAAATATTAAAAGTCTAAAACACTAAGCGCTTTTCATTCCTAAAATTAGTATATTGGTATAGTGGAATATATGTATATATATATATATATATATATATATATATATATATATATATATATATATATATATATATATATATATATATATATATATATATATATATATATATATATATATATATATATATAATCTTGCAATTCGGAAACTGATTCTTCCTCTTCTTCCGAGCTCTCTTCTTCCTGGGTGACTGGCGTATTTCGCATGTAATATGGACGAAGATGTTGTACATGAACAACTTTCAAAAGATTCTTTCCTTGATCCAGAGACTTGATCTCGTAGCATACGGCCCCGAAACTTATTCATGTTTTTCGGTCCACTTATCCTAAATTTTTTCAACAAATGTCTCACTCTGGAAGTCTTCCCTGACCATTTCAAAAAAGGGCAAGTTTTACTTTTTCTTAAAAGAGGCAAAAATCCCAACGTTTTATCTTCATACCGTCCTATAACACTACTTCCTTGTTTGGGTAAATTCCTAGAGAAATTAATCGTTAAGAGACTAACTTTTCATTTAGAGAAACTCAACGCAGTCTGATTTACAATACGGTTTTAGATTTGGTAAATCGGTCAATATAGCTCTAGAAAATTTCAAAGATAACCTATCACTTTTAAAAAATAATCACAAACACGTCGCCGCAATATCGCTCGACATCAAAGGGGCATTTGACAATATCCAGTATGATCTAATTAATAGAGAATTGTCAATGTACCAAGTCCCATCCAATCTTTGTTTTATAATAGAAAGCATCAATACGAACAGGCAAGCCATCTTAGCAACAAATCGGGGATATGTAACAAAAACAATTCAAAAAGGCTGCCCACAAGGGTCTTGCATAGGACCGACTGCGTGGAATTTAGTAATTAATAACCTTTTGAAAATGCAGTTTGAAAATTCCATAATACAAGCCTTTGCAGACGACTTGATAATTCTTACATATGCCAACTCTAGGAGGCAGTTAGAACAAGTATCGAATCTAACTCTAAATAGTATTCACAATTGGATCACCAACAATTCTTTAACTCCTTCAATTGATAAAACAGCCTATATACATTTTTACAACACTAACAGGGGTGCAATCTTCAAAATTAACAACGAAAAAATTAAGCAAACAAATCATTTTAGGTACCTTGGAGTTGTAATCGATAAAAAATTGAATTGGGGTCCTCATGTCAATATCCTTAAAGAAAAGGCAAACACTCTTCTCAATTCTCTTTACAAAATCAATAATAAATCTTGGGGAATAAATCAAAAAGCAAGAAAACTCATTTATAACACAGTAATAGTCCCCTCTCTAGCACATGGTTGCAATATTTGGGCAAAAAATATCTCACCCCGGATATCTAGAACCTTAATTTCGATTCAACGCAAATTCCTTTTGAATATGACCAGGGCATACCACTCTACCCCCATGGCAGCTCTTCATGTTTTAACAAATATTCCCCCCCTTCCAGACCAGATTATGCTCTTGTCATGCTCAACAACATTAACTCAAATTAAAAAAAATGCATTCTTCCATCAGATAAGTTATAATCATCAGGACTATGAAAATAAATTAAAAGTACCAATTTATCACCCATCTTATTATATAAAAAACAAAATCTCTTTAACTGAGCAAGGTAACTACGACTTTAAAAAAGATACCAACTTCTTCACAGACGGTTCCAAAACTGAAACAGGCACTGCATTCGCATTTCTTAACAATGCTCATTCACAAACCTTCACATTGGATATTAACAACTATTTTTCAGGCCGAACAATTGGCAATATTAGAATGTGTAAAACACATCAAAAATAACTCAAACTTTAACAGACAAATAAATTACATAATCTGGTCAGACTCTAAAGCCTCAATAACATCAATTAAAGACGCAGGATCAACTAACCTCATAACCAAAGACATTCAACATGCACTAATGGACACCGCGATTCAAATCTCTTGGATTAAAGCGCATAACAATAAAGAAGGTAATGAGAGAGCGGACGAATTGGCCAAAAAGGCAACACAAAGCATTAAAATTTATTCATTTCCTCTCCCTGTTTCACACCTAAAACAATCTCTTAAAAAATCTTTATCTAGTAATTGGCAAAACCAATGGAATAATTCCGATAAAGGAAGACGTCTGTTTAACATCATCAATAATGTCAACTACTTTAATTCAATTCCAATTAAACAAGTCATCTGGTTCCTAACAGGTCACGGCCCTTTTCCTTCCTTCTTTCATTACCTTCATATCTCGGATACAAACCTTTGTACCTGTGGTCAACCAGGTACACCAGAGCATTACTTATCAACTTGTCTTTACACAATATCATGGCATACACGACTTTCAAACATTAATAATTTACATATTTGGCAAAAAAATTTTCTTACAAATAAAACATTAAACTCTAAATTAATTAACGTAATGAATTTTCTAGCAGAAAACGACTCCTTATTAAAATTTTAATTAAACCTGACTTTTTATGTAATCTTGATAGTGTTTAACAGTTTTTGATTTTGTCCTTCATTATACATTTCGTCCTCGTTTACATTTTCTTTATTTGTTTTCTTTTTGCTTCTTTTGTTTCAATTATTATGTATATAACAAAATTCGCTTAATTTATTGTTCTCTTTGCTTCAATTTTTTTTTTTATTTTTTTTTTATTTATAAATTTAAGTAATGTGATACGAATTATTGTCATCTTTATTGTCATCTGTATCATCTGTATTGTGCAGTTATGAGCTTTGTGCGAGCTAGACTGTCGTCCAGACGTGGACTATACGGTTAAGGGTTTTGCAGACCTAGGTACGTGTCCACGTCTGGAAGAAAAAAAAAGAAAAAAAAAGCATACGGCCCCGACTGGACGAACAATCAGAAACGGTCCTCTATAAATGGGAGAAAGTTTATGATCTCCTTGTTTAGGCCAGTCGTACAAGACGAGATCTCCTGTCTTAAATGAATGTTATCGACCAGGGCTAAAGAGAATAGAAGGGCTGGTTCACTCCTTTGAAGTATCTCTTGCCGCGCCGATCCTCCGACGTCACTCTAGTGACGTCACTTTGGCGCAAAGCTCGCACTTTTACTTCAAGAACGGAGCGTTTGGCCTTACTAGCTCTAACTAATATTGGATCATTTCTTTTTGCGAGATATTCTAAGTCATTTGTTATTTTCTATAATGACTTTCCTCAGTTTTTGCAGTGAATTTACAAGAATTTAAAACTATTATCGAAATGCCAGTTTGCGCGATTGCAACTTGCAAAAATTCTGATATAAAAACAAAGGGAAAAAGTATAATTTTTCGCGTGTTCCCTAAAGTAAATGAACAACTATGTAAAGAATGGATTCCGAAATGACACAGTTAA
The DNA here is from genome assembly GCF_982258835.1 of Parasteatoda tepidariorum. Classification (NCBI taxonomy): domain Eukaryota; kingdom Metazoa; phylum Arthropoda; class Arachnida; order Araneae; family Theridiidae; genus Parasteatoda; species Parasteatoda tepidariorum. Next base: position 16,320,852 of record NC_141755.1, on the reverse strand, counting down.
TATAAAACAGCAATACGTTTATTCTGTCGTAAAGAACTTTGATAAAAATTCATTATCTAAATAGAAACCGCCTCGCTACTTCATAAAGAAAGGCAGGTGAAAAGAATTAAGAAATAGATAAAGTCAAAGAAAATTAAAATGTAAGTAAAAAGTATAAATAAAATATATAGTATATAGTTGAAATTCTCCTAATTTCATAACATATTTTTTAATGTAGTTATTCTAAATATTTATGATTTTTTTTAAAAATTATATTCTCTTCAATTTAAATATCTATAAATTATATCATCGTAAATTTAAATGTCTATAAACAATTGTAAAATTTCTAATGTCATTATGAACCTAAATTATTATTTTGTTTCATTAATTAGCGTTTAAGGTTGATGTTTCCTAATGATGAAGTATGAACAAATTGCTATTAACGACATATTTTAAAATCAGGGATTCTAAATTTAACTTAACTTATCTTTATAAAAGAATATGTAGATAAAAAAAGTGTCGATATATGCCTTCATTTTTCTTAATAGTTAAAGTTAAAACTGAACTTTTTAAAATAAAGTATTCATCGTGTCATTTTCACCAACTAGCAAAACATTTTTTAAGTTTAAAATGGTATTTTTTTAATATAATAACCAAGAAAGTTTTTTTTGAACTATGTTTATGAACGGAAATAATGTGTTAATTACGTAAAGTTTGAAGGCTAATAACCAGAAAAAGTCTAACTTATTTTTGCAAAGAGAAAGATGCAAAGTTATCATATCTTTGCATGCGGTCTCCGAGATCTGTGGACACAGTGACGTCATGAGGAGGGAAATCGTAGCTTCAGCTCTAAGAGCGGAGTGAACTAGCCCTTGTATTCTCTTTAGCCCTGGTTATAGACGGTGAAGATCGAATCTGCGCTTATTATCTAGATGTTTTTCGTACATTATTTACGGCTTCGGCCCAGGCTAAAGCAAGAAGGTCAAGTTGATCTTCACGTGGCGTGTCATCGATGAAACTTGCAATGTGTAATTCAGGTGGAAGGCGTGGTTCATATCCATGAAGCAAATAAAATGGGGATCTTTTAGTTGAATTTTGTCGTGTGGTGTTGATTGCTAGTAAAGCGTTAGGTAATAATTCATCCCATTTTTCTGGATGTCCATCAATTATTTTTCTCAAAGTTGATGCAATGACACCATTGACGCGTTCAACAACGCTATTAGCTTGTGGTGAATATGGTGGTGTCATGAACTGTTGTATGCCATACTTTTGCAAAAAGCGCTGCGTGTGGCGTGCTGTAAACGCAGTTCCTCTGTCTGATAAATACATGCTGGGCGGCCCATATCGAAGTATGATGTTGTGATATAGTACAACAGTCACTGTATGTGCTGCGAGAGAAGTAGAAGGTGTCACAATAACATAGCGTGGGGCATGGTCAATCTGAACGAGCATGTTGGTGTTACCAGATTTGGATTGCGGTAAGGAAATTATGTGATCAGCAGATACAATTTCCCTTGGTGTTGTAGGAATCGGCAATTGCTGTAATAAGCCATAAGCGTTGGCACATAAGGGAAGCATGACCTTTTTCTCCGCATCGCCAGCAAGTAATATCTTGAATATCGTCAGTAGCAGGGTTATATTTACGCCTTTATTCAACGAGCGAATTGAAATTTTTTGACTGATTTTTCGGTACTGAAAATGAATTGTTAGCTGATTGGCGTGACATATTTTCTTGTTTGAAACCTCGAATTGCATCAAGTGCGGCAGCTCTGTCAATTAATTCTTCGACAGTAATGGAATTCTGAGTAGCTAATGCAATCTGCCATTTTTCTTCTGTAATATTACCAATTATCATAGAAATGCGATCAGCTTGTGGTATAGTAAACGGAGCTTTTTCAAGAAGAGCATCCTTAGCATAAATGTAATCAACTAAACTTTCATTAATTTTTAATTTACGAGAGCTCTGATGAGCCAAAAATTCTTGCATTATAATACACCTTTTAAATCTGGCAGCGAGGGCAGTTTTCCATTCAGTCCAGTCATTATAAATTTTACCTCGTGTCATTTGCCAATTTTTTGCAGATCCAGCGAGGCGAGAAATAGCATTAGTTAACTTAAGATCATTTGACCAATTAGCTAGTGTCGCAATTCTATCTACTTCTCTTATCCATTCAGAAGCATTGTCAATAGCATCTCCTTTAAATATTGAAATAGAATTTACGGTATCATTAGTAGATGTAATTTGAATGATATATGGTTGACTTACTTATCTGTCCAGTAATTGTTTTTGAGTCTCCATAAATGTAGCGAGAATTGCTGCAATATTAGAATCAGTTTGCGAGAGAGGAGGTGAAGGGGGGAGTTGACGAATATGTTGACTGCTTAAAAATTCCACTTGTTTCTGAAGTAATTCAATTTTAGTCAATAATTTTGAATTATCGAAGCAATTTTATTCGGAATATTGTGTATTGTTGTCATCATTTGGCGATTGCATGCGAAAACTTAAAAGTTCACCTAAAGTTCCATCATCTGTTCTTTTTATATTATCATTACCTATACGCGATATTAAGTCATTTTATTTTCCATTGGGCGAAAGATTTCTTAAACGCAAGTCTGATTTTAACTGGGCAACAGTTAAATGAGTCAGTCGTTCTACATTCAAGGCATTCAAAACAGAATTCACGTCTGTTGACATCTTGGCGAGAAAAGTGCAGCGAATCTGTTTTGGCGACGTCTGTTTGGCGAGAAGAAATCAGTATGTAATGGAATCCAATTTTGAAATTTTTTTCGGTTAAATGTTATTTTTTGTCAAAATAGGTTTACCTGGGCGAGTTGTAGCCAATGGTGAACTCTTTTTTGCTTCGTTGGCAGTCAAAATTTCATGGAAAGAATTTAAAATGTAGCGATGGAAGAAGTTCAATGTAGAAGTAGACGATGTTCAAAGAAGAAGTTGTAAAAAGGTTCTTTTTTAAAAAAGACGGCTGCGCCATATAAGATAAAGTTGAATGACAAGGAATTTAATTAATATGCAATATAATAAAGAAGCGAAAAGATATTTTGAAAAAGTATTTAATGAAAAATAATAACCAGCGAAATACATGTTTTTGCGAAGCGTTCTACTTACGTATCTGAATGTTGCCACCTTTTTTTATAAAAGTTAAACTATTCTCTGCTCTAATAAAATTAAACTTATGCGAACCTTACATTTATATATATATATATATATATATATATATATATATATATATATATATATATATATATATATATATATATATATATATATATATATTGGTTTGGGTATGTTGGTACTGGTAAATTGGTGTTTGAATATTGGTATTGATAAGTTGCTATTGGCATGTTATTATTAATACATTGATATCTGGACAGTGATCCAAAAATGAAACGGACCACCTCGAATAACTTTTGATCTAATGATCGGTTTGTTACGTTTTATAACTCAATCTTAATGGTTGGAGACGGTAACATATATTAAGCTAATTAATTAGTGCAGTATTGTAATGATAATAGAAATAAGGAAATCAGACACAAAACGTACTTTCTCTGAATAAACATGTCTTTTTTTCGACGAAGTATTCAAATTTCTGACCTCCAAAATATAGAATGTAACCACAATCTGGGAAATATGGTTCCCATAGTGTCGTCAGGAGAGCGATCTGAAGTTTGGACACTTTTTATTGTTAATTTTTTCTTTTTTGCGTATTTCGTCATATCCCGACAACGTTTTAAGCAAAATGAAACATTTTTGCACAAATCGTTTGTCCAAAAATTGTTTATAAAAATCATTTGTCCAAAAAATAATTCCGTGCAAAAAATGAAAAATTAAAAAAAAACAATTCGTACAAGTCGAAAGAATTTTGAATTGGCAGGTATAAATATTTTACATCATAATTTAAAGTATGCAATTTTACATAGTACTGGTGTATTGATATTTGTACCTTAATATTAATAATATACTGGTACGAAGTAAAAGGAATTCATGAATGTTCCTGCAAAATAATGGGCATCACTAATGAGCCTATTTTGCACTTTAGTAGCATTTCTGACTAAAAAAAACAGGAAACATCTTTAAAATCTAAAAAGCCTCTAAAAGGTCTCAAAAATTATAATGCCCACCATCCCAGGGTAAATTATTATTATATTATCCGTTCACGTCTAGCCTGGCATATACATTTAACTAGAAATATACTAAAATAGGGATTATGGTGCTCTCTGTTTAATTATAGTTAAGTGAGCCGGGGTAGCCTGGTCGGTAGGGCACTGGGCCCATGTCCGAGAGTTCGTGGGTTCGAACCCCGCCGGCCGAAGACTCCCCGTGTAGTAAATGGTGACTGATGCACGTTAAATCTATCGAGTCGCAAAGTCCTCCATGTTCCCATAACAAATCAATATCTCTGGGGGTACTGGATTGGAGATCGATCGTTCACTGATCCAGGTCAAAAATTACGATCTGTGGAAGAATGAATGGATGTATGAATGAGTCCACCCTATAAACGGGTGTGACGTGTGTGTGGTTGAAGACGAATTCTTGGCCATAGATGACACCACTAAAAAGCAAGAAACGCACTCTCTGCCTTAAATTTTCTCGGTTTCACCAAGCAGGCATGCTAGTGTGCGCGGCCAAGTCCTGGGCTATATGGTTAAGGGTTTTCATAACCTAGGTACATGCTCAGGGCTTGGAGGAAAGGAAAAAAAAGGCGTGCTAGTGTAGCAAGTGTCATTAGAAACAGGTTATTATTCCTACAAAATGTTTGTTCTCAATTCGTTTATACTGTTCATTTCGAAAGGAAAATCTACCATTAGGTGAAGATTCAATTTTGAGAAGGGGGTGGCATCTATCCCGCATCTTACCCTTTTAAGACCAGGCACTTCCGGGGAAAGATTCTAGAATATTGAATTATATAATACTTAATATGCGTATTTCCAAAGCTGTTTTGTCTTTCTGATAAGTGAGATTGATTGTGTGGTACTTATTTTTTAATGAATAATAACATTCACATAAATATATTCATTCATATGTTTTGTTAATATGCATTCGAGAAAGCTACACACAGTGCATGAATGAGTTTTTTTCTTAGTATGAAAAACATTGTTCTTCAATGTGCACTTTTTTGTATCCATTATGCATAAATAAGGCTTTTTACCAGTAGGAGCAGTGACTACCTTAAACTACCTTTCAATGTGAACAAACTGCATGAATAAACCTGTATAAAGAATTTGCAAAATTTTCCTACAGGCATGCATTCTCTAGATTAATGTGGCGTGCAAGGCATGTAAATATTTCGATTTTTCTCAGAGCATACTTACTTCTAAAAATCAATTACGGTTTTGAAATAAATTAGTAATTTTCACCAGTGTTTGTACAAGTCTAAGCATGTATCATAGCTTAGTTGATTATAGAGATGCCTTCTAGAATGAAAAATCGCCAGTGAGTTGGAAATAGAGGATAAGAGTCGTTGTGCTATGTCTGTTTTAGATATTTCCGTGTTTTAGTTGTCTAGATACAATATGGGGGGAGTATGAAGTTAGGATCGGTGTTTGCATTTTGAACCCTCTATCTGCTTGTCGCAGAAATGAATGATTAGTTCCTCTACTGCAACAGTTTTTTTTCCTGATAGATGCTCCTCCCTGGGGCATAGATGCAAAGTTGTGTGCCGGTGCCCATGACCATGTATATACCTAACATTAACAAGCCAAATGATCCCACTAACGAAATCTCCTTAATAACCATGGCCTACTGAATAATTAATGGAAATGTAATGTAATATTCAAGTCATTAAAATATTTATCTTAAATATTGTATGGTTAATATATGGTTCAATATATGGTAAAATATGGTTCAAAATGAAGAT